>NW_028318590.1:839897-1144795 GCF_062004578.1 Staurois parvus | reverse complement strand
AGGAAAGAGAGGGAAAGGGAAAGAGAGGGAGAGGGAAAGGGAAGGAAAGGGAAGGAGAGGGAAAGGGAAGGAGAGGGAGAGGGAAAGAGAGGGAGAGGGAAAGAGAGGGAGAGGGAAGGAGAGGGAAAGGGAAAGAGAGGGAGAGGGAAAGAGAGGGAGAGGGAAAGAGAGGGAAAGGGAAAGAGAGGGAGAGGGAAAGAAAGGGAAAGAGAGGGAGAGGGAAAGAAAGGGAAAGAGAGGGAGAGGGAAAGAAAGTAAGAGGGAAAGAGAGGGAGAGGGAAAGGGAAAGAGAGGGAGAGGGAAAGAAAGGGAGAGGGAAAGGGAAAGAGAGGGAAAGGGAAAGAGAGGGAGAGGGAGAGGGAAAGAGAGGGAGAGGGAAAGAAAGGGAGAGGGAAAGAAAGGGAGAGGGAAAGGGAAAGAAAGGGAGAGGGAAAGGGAAAGAGAGGGACAGGGAAAGGGAAAGAGAGGGAGAGGGAAAGAAAGGGAGAGGGAAAGAAAGGGAGAGGGAAAGGGAAAGAGAGGGAGAGGGAGAGGGAAAGGGAGGGAGAGGGAGAGGGAAAGGGAAAGAGAGGGAGAGGGAAAGGGAAAGAGAGGGAGAGGGAAAGAGAGGGAGAGGGAAAGAGAGGGAGAGGGAAAGGGAAAGAGAGGGAGAGGGAGAGGGAAAGGGAAAGAGAGGGAAAGGGAAAGAGAGGGAGAGGGAAAGAGAGGGAGAGGGAGAGGGAAAGAGAGGGAGAGGGAAAGGGAAAGAAAGGGACAGGGAAAGGGAAAGAGAGGGAAAGAAAGGGACAGGGAAAGGGAAAGAGAGGGACAGGGAAAGGGAAAGAGAGGGAAAGGGAAAGGGAAAGAGAGGGAAAGGGAAAGAGAGGGACAGGGAAAGGGAAAGAGAGGGAGAGGGAAAGAAAGGGAGAGGGAAAGGGAAAGAGAGGGAGAGGGAAAGGGAGGGAGAGGGAGAGGGAAAGGGAAAGAGAGGGAGAGGGAAAGGGAAAGAGAGGGAGAGGGAAAGGGAAATAGAGGGACAGGGAAAGGGAAAGAGAGGGACAGGGAAAGGGAAAGAGAGGGAGAGGGAAAGGGAAAGAGAGGGACAGGGAAAGGGAAAGAGAGGGAGAGGGAGAGGGAAAGAAAGGGAGAGGGAAAGGGAAAGAGAGGGACAGGGAAAGGGAAAGAGAGGGAAAGAAAGGGAGAGGAAAGGGAAAGAGAGGGAGAGGGAAAGGGAAAGAGAGGGAAAGGGAAAGAAAGGGAGAGGGAAAGAAAAAGAGGGAGAAGGAAAGAGACTGGGAGTGTGGGTGGGGCAGACACAGGAGGAGAGGGCTGGGGGAGGAGGAGGGGCTCCCCTTCACTTCTTCATATAACTGACATATGCCACAGCGATGTACAGAGAGCACTAATCCATTTACATTAGTCTGTGTATCAGAGGAGGTCAACTTTATCCTCATCAGTCACACACTATTCTACATTTGTAGACCCGACATGCTCCACAGCTTTGTATAGACAACACGGCCCCGGCTGTATCAGTTCCTCACCTGGGGAGCTTACACTCTAAAGTTCTCAACACAGTTGCACAGTATTATCATTATCCACAGAACTATACAGACAACACTGCACCAGTTGCATCAAATCCTTGCCCCAGAGGAGCTTCCACTCTAAAGAGCCACCAGAGTATCTCGCAATGATTAATCCTGATATGACTCTTAATATGATGACTAATAAAATATAAATATTGACTAATAATATTAGTGAAAATACAAAATTTAAGGTGTGATCGCTTCTATTGATTTTTTTTATTTCTGATCTTTTTAGGTTTACACTGGAGCTAACACTTATAGCCACATAAGAGTGCATGCTCCTCTGCCTCACAAACATGCGGGACCATCTTTGGTGGCTTTCCAGCTGAGTAAGACAAAGGATGATAAATTGTTTTCTTTCTAAGATGAGATGACGACGACAGTGAATTACATCCCGGGTGATCCTTCTGTATCCGACTCCGTCCTGTCATCCTCTTCATGTCTGCTCTCTGCAGTTCCATCATCACAGTGTCCTGGGAGTTCCAAGAACTACATTGGCACATTTATATCTGATATGTCTTTTCATTGTTAATCTCAAGTAAAATTCTCTGTTATGTGTATGTGGGGCTGGATTCACTTATCGGAAAAGGCAGGCTTGGGCCTATAGGTTTTATATCTTTATATAGGTCAATCGGGCCAAGCTGGCCCAAACAAACTATTTCCATTTGTAACTGCTACCGCTTTAATGCCCCAATCTGTTATCCAAGCCCACTGGCCAAAATGTTTGCAGGTGCTGCTTGAGTTGAATATTAGGACTACAACAAAATGGCGCCTGTCTGCACACTGCCTCAGCATATAGTGAACTCCTCTTAGTAAAATAGAGCTTGGTCTCCTACCAATGAGAGAACCCGCCCTAACATGTTTCGCCCAGTAGGGACTTAATCATGGCAGCCATTACTAAGACATATGGCTGCTGTCAGTGCTGTATAAACTACATATGCATCAGCTACATACATTATACAGTGTTTTGTTCCAATGGTGGATTTCTTGTCCTTCACCTGGAACAAAATAGAACATCAGTCATTCCCAGGAAGCCTTGTATTTTTTATGAATGAATAGAAGGCTTCCTCTGGCTAAGATGGAGATCTGTGACACCATCCACCCACCTCTCCAACTCAGCCAATCAGAGGAAGCCTTATATTTAGAAAAATAAAAGGCTTCCTCTAAATGGCTGAGCTGTGCTCAGTCTGACTTGCTTTTTTCCAGAATACGGGAGTCCCCATATCGCTGCCAGAACACAATTCTGTATAATGTACAATATGTAGCTGATGCTACATTTGTACAGTGGGAACATTTCTTCGTCATGGAAATAGTCTTTGGAACCACAACGAGCAATATAACATAAATGGAGGTTTTATGCTACCAACGTAATGTGTCCCTCCATATGTACCCGAACACATATGACCCTAAATGTGAGAACCACCTGGTACAGCGAATCTTTATTATGGTCCCGCAGTAGGACCCTTTTACATGTTCTGCCTCAGGTCCCCATTCTACCCTAGCATTAGAATCTCCCTTTACATCAGAGCTCCTCTTTACAGTACATCGGAATCTGCAGGGTTTGTCTTACAGTGCAAGGGGGAACTCTGCGGACCCTAATGTAAGGGGGAACTCTGCGGACCGTGATGCAAGGGGGAACTCTGTGGACCCTGATGCAAGGGGGAACTCTGCGGACACTGATGCAAGGGGGAACTCTGCGGACACTGATGTAAGGGGGAACTCTGCGGACACTGCTGCAAGGGGGAACTCTGCGGACACTGCTGCAAGGGAGAACTCTGCGGACACTGCTGCAAGGGGGAACTCTGCGGACACTGATGCAAGGGGGAACTCTGCAGACACTGATGTAAGGGGGAACTCTACAGACACTGATGCAAGGGGGAACTCTGCGGACCCTGACATAAGGGGGAACTCTTTGGACACTGATGCAATGGGGAACCAACGTAATGTGTCCATGCATATGTACCCGAACACATGTGACTCTAAATGTGAGAACCACTTGGTACTGCGAATCTTTATTATGGTCCCGCAGTAGGACCCTTTTACATGTTCTACCTCAGGTCCTCATTCTACCCTAGCATTAGAATCTCCCTTTACATCAGAGCTCCTCTTTACAGTACATCAGAATCTGCAGGGTTTGTCTTACAGTACAAGGGGGAACTCTGCGGACCCTGACGGAAGGGGGAACTCTGCGGACACTGACGCAAGGGGGAACTCTGCGGACACTGACGCAAGGGGGAACTCTGCGGACACTGACGCAAGGGGGAACTCTGCGGACACTGACGCAAGGGGGAACTCTGTGGACCCTAACGTAAGGGGGAACTCTTCGGACACTGATGCAATGGGAGAACTCTGTGGACCCTGACGTAAAAGGGATCTCTGTGGACCCTGACGTAAAAGGGATCTCTGTGGACCCTAACATAAAGGGCAATGTTGCGGTATTGATGCAAAGGGGAACTCTGATGTAAGAGGTTCTCTGGTTGAAGTCTGAAAAGTTTCCCTTTGCATTATAAGGGTGGACTCTGCTGAATCTGATGTAAGGGGGGAATTCTGTAAACTTGGGTGTAAGGGGGGGCTCATACATCAGAGTTCCCCTTTTACACCAGAGTCTGCACAGTGACTGCACTAAGATAAAGGGGTTCACTGATGGAAGAGGGGAGTAAGGACACTGATAAAAGGGGGGAGCTTTATATCAGTTTCCCCCTTACTTTAGGGTTTCCACTTGCCCCTAACATCAGTGACCCCTCATAGTGTGACTGACTGCCCTACAGAGCTGTCTTACACTGCCCTCCTGTGGCTTTGGTCCTGCTCTCCCGTGCATCCTCCATGCAGTCTCTTTCGCACACACCTGCCCCTAAGCTTCCTCCTCCCTCCCCCCGCGCACCTGACCAGCGGCAACCCACCCACTCAAGGTGAGCCCAGCTGAGCTCAGATGATTACTAATCGGTCAGCTCTGGAACTGCGCATGCACATTTATGGAGCCAGCCAACTAGTAATCAGCTGACCTCGGCTTGGGGGGGGGTGTTTGGGTTCGCTGGGCAGTCCACTGCTCAGGTGCGTAAAGAGGGGGTGCAGGGGGGGAAGGAAGCTCAGGGACAGGTGTAATTTTAATGGGCATTTTTCTGCTGTTTACTGATAGCAAAAAAGTACCCATTTTTACTGGCAACACTGCTTGGGGCCCCCCAGTAGTGGAACACCAGGGCCTGGTCACAAGTGCAACCTTTTGCAACCCTGGTAGTTCTGCCAGTGGTTCCTAACTCTAAACTGTCTGAGCTCCAAACTTTATTGCGCTTCTTCTTCCCCCTTACATAACTGAGTAAATTTTTCCTTTTTTAAAATTAGTGTAGTGCTACCCCGAAGGAGTCGCTGGTAATAGCTGGTTCTTCCCAAATAATACAGAGGTTGCCCATCCCTACAAGTACCAATCCATGCACACCAGCTCCAATAACTCAGGCTCGAGGATGTCTTTTTGAAATGTATTGCTTGAAGAACTTTACACAGGAGAAGGGTTAGGGCATGGGGTACTGCACAGTGACAGGAGGACAATCTTCTCTAGGTTCACACACCAGGTTTCTCCTGAGGATGGAAATGGCAAGTTCTCCGAGACCCCTATGTGAGCTGTCTCTGTCTAAGCTACCTCTGGCACTAACAACCCAAAAGCGCTCAGTCACCAGTACAGGGTCATTACTTGCAAGTCCTCAGGACAGCTGCCCCCTTCCAGTTTCCTCTGACATGGTCCAGTGAGGGAGACAATTCTTTTCGAGAAGATCACTCCAGGTCCTCAGCTCTGCCACAGCTGAGACCTCAAAGAGCAGCCCCTTGGTCCACAGGCTGCCTCCTACGGCAGCAGTCCTAGAGGCTTTGGAATCTTCCTTTCCAAAGAAAGAGCAATCTCCTCAGGGCTCCAGGCTATTTATCGCCTCCTCAGCCACCTTCTGGATACTCCTTTCCAGGAATTGGCTAGGGCGTGATAAATATCCAGGCTGATCATTTAAATCTCACTCACCGTGTTCTGGAAACTTCTTCTAGAGGCAGGTGGAGCAATCCACCTCCCAGCCTGTGAAACCCAGAACAAATAATCACTGCTCCCTTGACTACAGAAGGACCCAGAAATTAAATTTGCCTAGCATTCTACTCTAGGAGGGTGATACATTAGTCACACTTCCTGCTTTTCTTGCTAAGGCCTCTCCTGCTACCTCCTGGGAAGTCCACGGGGTCCGCACAGTGGCTAAATGGTTAGCACTTCTGCCTGACAGCACTAGGGTTGATGCTTCGAATCCCAACCACGGCATCACCTGCCTGGAGGCTGCATGTTCTCCCTGTGCCTGCGTGGGTTTCTGCCAGATACTCCGGTTTCCTCTTGCACTCCAAAGACATGCTGGTAGGTTAATTGGAACCTGTCTAAATTGGCCCTAGTATGTGTATGTATGAATGTGAGTTAGGGACCTTAGATTGTACAACCCCTGAGGGTTAGGGACCTTAGATTGTACACCCCTTGAGGGTTAGGGACCTTAGATTGTACGCCCCTTGAGGGTTAGGGACCTTAGATTGTACACCCCTTGAGGGTTAGGGACCTTATATTGTACACCCCTTGAGGGTTAGGGACCTTAGATTGTACACCCCTTGAGGGTTAGGGACCTTAGATTGTACACCCCTTGAGGGTTAGGGACCTTATATTGTACACCCCTTGAGGGTTAGGGACCTTTGACTGTACGCCTCTTGAGGTTTAGGGACTGCTGTGACTGTACAATATATATGTAAAGTGCTGAGTAAATTGACGGCGATATATAAGTACCTGAAATAAATAAATACTACCAGAAAGTGTTTTGCTAAATGGCAAATGCGCAGTATGTGTCAGGAATGGACTTGCCAATAGTGGTGGGACTCACCTGCCTTGTGGGCTGCAGTACCAGGGCTGGCCAGCGGGTGCTCTCAACAACCAGAGGTTCACTTCGGCAATTAGCCATCGCCTGGGGCTGATTGCAGGTGTATTTAAGGGATGGCCAGACCTGCAGTCTGTGCCTTGGTGTGTGTTTTTCCATGGGCCCCTGTATCTTGTAACCTGCATTCCTGTTCCTGTTTCTGCCTGACTTGTTGCCGACCCTGCCTGATCCTGACCTCTGCTGACTTCTCCTGTTTGATCCCTGGCTTGTGACCCCGACCATTCTCTGCCTGACCCCCTGTACCTACCTGTCCGTTAGTTGCTGTACCCGGCTCGTGACCTGACTACTCTCCGCCTGCTCCTCCTGTACCTACCTGCCCGATAGTTATGGACCTGGCCTGCCTGACTACGTTGTGCTCTATATGTGTATGTACCTGTGTATCTGTACCAGTTTAGGTTTGGGTTTGTTTCACCTTGTTGTATGTATTTGTGTTAGCTTGGGGTTTGGTGCACTGCGTTTATATTTGTATTGTTAGTCTTAATAAATTGTATTATTTACCATATCTGAAGCCTACGTTTCCCTGTGTCAGTCCACACACTTCTGGTCATACCCGCATCCCTGACAGTATGAGTTTCCCTGCATGTGCAGATGTGCCTTAGGTCTGTAGGACCTGGCCAAGACCTGAAGCACACCTGAGCACACACGGGGGGGTACCATGCATGCATACACATGGTGCCGGTGTCTACAAAGTCCTAGATACCAGAACTCAGCAGCCTGTGCGTCTATGCAGGAATTTCCTGTGCATGTACTGCAGACCTCTGATGGATCCCAGAGGCTGGTGGCAAAGCTGTGCATGCATGGGATAAGTAAAGATGGTAGGGCATAGGAGAAGCTGCAGGACAAGAACACTGTGGGAGTGCAGATCTGCTTTAGGATCAGGTATGCATTGGGAGGTAGCCATAAAAGGTGACGCTTGCACATAAGTGTGATGGCCCAGTATAGGTATTGGAGAAAGTTTCACGTCATGGGGATCAAGTTTCCGGCTTTGTGGCCCTCTAGGACTGGGTTGTCCTGAAGCCACTGCAAAAGAATGTATTTTTTTGTAATACATTCAGAAGTGCAGCAATGCACTAGAAGCCTAACACCACTTAAAAAGACCCTAGTCCAGGAGTCTCCAAACTTTTCAAACAAAGGGCCAGTATATGGTCCTTCAGACTTTAGGAGGGCTGGCTTAGGGCCAGTGAGGATAGACAATATCCTGGCCCCAGCATCAGTGAGAATAAACATGGCCGCAAGGTTGTTGGTCAATAGGAGGAGTAGTGCCCTATCATTGGTATTAGTGGGAAGAATTGTACAGCATCATTGGTTCTAGTGGGAAGCAGGGGCGGACTGACAACTCATGGGGCCCCCAGGCAATAGGGGATCATGGGGCCTCTGTGTCCTCACCCACACTCAAACCACACCCAAAAAAGCCTATGAATGGTACTAGGGACATCTCATGGGGCTGCCTACTGACCCTGGGCCCTCGGACAGTGCCCGAGTGCCCGAATGGTCGGTCCGCCCCTGGTTTCATTGGTTTCAGTGGAAGAAGTGCTGCCCCATTGTTGGTCTCAGTGGGAGGACTATGGCCCAAACGGTCGGATAAAGAGTAGCAAAGGGCCATATCCGGCCCTCGGGCCATAGTTTGGAGACCTCTGCCCTAGACCATTTACTTCAAAAACAAAAACCCATGGGTCATTCTGTCAGAGCAAAAACCACAGCCTATATACAGTCATTTATTGATGGTGACTTATTCAGTGGCAGCAGTGCCTCTTTACTTCAGGACCGCCCACCCGCAATGTACTGCGGATGGGCGGCCCGCACAGGGTACGTTGCTGCCTGTTTCCAGGTACAAGGTGCAGAACTTGTCAGCAGATCCCAGCCAATGATTCATGGCTGGGACCTGCTGATCAGCTGTGTCCAATTACGGCCCAGAGCCCTGTGTTGACAAACAACACAGGGCTCTGAACAGAGGGAATGATTGCTTTGTTTCTTTTCACTACAAAGCAGGGAGAAGAAACGATTGGATATTTAGTAAAAAGCAGCACATATTGCACACATTAACACTAGTTAGGCACACAATTAGCCCCTTGATTGCCCTTAGATGCTAACCCCCTTCCCAGCCAGTGTCATTACTGCAGTGACAGTGTATATTATTAACACTGATCACTGTATTAATTTCACTGGTGATATCAGTGGCAGTTAGTTCCCACAAAGTGTCAGTATCAGATTGCCCGCCACACATCACAGTCCCACTATAAGTTGCTGATTTACACCATTACTAGTATAAAAAGAAGAATAAATACAAATTCCAGTATATATACGATAATTTGTAGTCGCTATAACTTTCTCGCAAGCCAATTAATATACACCTATTTGGATTTTTTTTTATACTAAAGACATGTATTAGAATCACGTTGTCCTAAATGTATGGAGAAATTTGACTTTTTCTATTTTTTTCTTGAATGAATGTTTTATGGCAGAAAATATTGGGGGTTTAATTTGCAGCCTTTTTTTGTTTATATAATAAAAAATAAAAAAATAACCAGTGGTGCTCAAATACCACCCAAAGAAAGCTCTATTTGTGTGAAAAAAATTATATAAATTTAATTTGGGTACAGTGTTGATGTCATCATGGGTAAAGACGTCATCTATGCAGTTCAGTTTTGGGCACCATTTTGCAAGCAGGGTGCTTACTTCCAGTATGTGTGACCAGCACATGCAGTTGAGCTCTCGCCCACAAACAGAGCCTAGGTGCCACCCATTGGTTCCTGTGCTCAAGCTCACACCTTGTGCATGCATGCAGACCATAGGCCTCTCTGACTCATCCTCCTGGTCACCAGTCCTGGAACCATATCACCTGGGGCACCTCTCATGAACGGCCCTGCGATTTGCTGTGGTCCAGGTTAGGGCTTGGGGAATCCACTCAGAATCCACTTGGAATCCATGTTACATGGGGGCATGATACCTGAGGGGGGTCTTCTCTCCAAATGGGTGATTCCTGTCCCATGACCACCACCCACTCCTAAGCCAACCAGGCTTTCACAGTCTCATACCCTTTAATCCTTCTTCAAACTTTAGGTTAGCTCACAACATTCATTAAATACATGTAAGCAGGTTGAAATTAGTTAGACAGGTGCCGTCTGGAGGGTTAATGCCTTTCCCCTGTTCTTTAGTTTTTGAGTGAAATCTCTAAGCTCGACCCACTGAGCCTGTGATATAAAAGAGGGCCAGTGGTCTGCAGAAGAGATCATGTAGATGATGGAGATAATTTTCACCGAGGAGAGCTGAGAGCCCAGAGCCCTTAAGAAAGAACCGCGTAACGGAGAGGACCAGGGAGCCACACCCAGGAGGAGTACAAGGATGCCACTGTCTGCCACCAAGATGTGAGTTCGATAGACCTTGGGGTTCACCCTGAAGACACCAGCTGCTAGAGAAGCCTCTGATGGACTCGGTAATTACATGGACTCTAGGGCTTTGGTAGAAGGCTAGAGTCAGTGGGTGGATGGAAAATTTGCCTTTTTCCTGGTCTGAAGTTACTCAAAGGGGCGTAATGTAAGTAACTGGCACATATTTGCACTTAGTCTACAGTTTAGGTCACTAGCACATGTATGAAGAGTCAGCACGCTAAGAGTCATTCTAGTGCAAGTTATACATGTGGTCGCCATGAGAAACGAAGGTACAGTCAGGAAGCAACCTGTCGTAAATGTGTACCTGTTATACAGTTGCAAGAAAAAGTATGTGAACCCCTTGGGATTACGTGAAGTTTTGCATGAATTGGGCATAAAATGTGCTCTGAACGTCATCTAAGTCACAACAATAGAAGAACACAGTCTGCTGAACATAATACTACACAAACATTAGATGTTGCCATGGTTTAATTGCACATAACATGTAAACATTCACAGTGCAGGGAGGAAAAAGTATGCGAGGCCCTAGCTTAATGACTTCTCCCAGAGCTAATTGGAGCCAGGAGTGAGCCAACCTTGACTCCAATCAGTGTGATGATATTGGATGTGTTGCTGACAGCTGTCCTGCCCTTAAAAAACACACACCTGTTTTGGGTTTACTGGTTTCAAGAAGCACTGTCTGATGTGAACCATGCCTCGCAGAAAAGAGCTCTCAGAAGACCTACGATCAAGAATTGTTGACTTGCATGAAGCTGGAAAGGGTTACAAAAGTATCTCCAAAAGCCTTGCTGTTCATGTGTCCACGGTAAGACAGACTGTCTACAAATGGAGAAAGTTTAGCACTGTTGCTACTCTCCCTAGGCGTGGTCGTCCTGTAAAAATGACTGCAAAAGCACAGCGCTGCATGAATGCTGCATGAGGTAAAGAAGAATCCCAGAGTGTCAGCTAAAGACCTACAGAAATCTCTGGCACATGCTAACATTTTTGTTGACACATCTACAATAAGGAAAACATTAAACAAGAATGGAGTACATGGGAGGACACCACGGAGGAAGCCATTGCTGTCCAAAAAGAATATTGCAGCACGTTTGAAGTTTGCAAAAGAGCACCTGGATGTTCCACAGCACTACTGGCACAATATACTGTGGACAGATGAAACCAAGATTGAGTTGTTTGGGAAGAACACACAACACTATGTGTGGAGAAAAAAAGGCACAGCACACCAACATCAAAACCTCATCCCCACTGTAAAACATGGAGGGGGGAGCATCATGGTTTGGGGCTGCTTTGCTGCCTCAGGGCCTGGACAGATTGTTGTCATTGATGGGAAAATGAATTCCAGAGTTTATCAAGACATTTTGCAGGAAAACGTACGACCATCTGTCCGCCAACTGAAGCTCCACACAGGATGGGTGATGCAACAGGACAATGACCCAAAGCATACAAGTAATTCAACAAAACAATGGCTGCAACAGCACAGAATACGCCTTCTGGAGTGGCCCAGTCAGAGTCCTGACCTCAACCCCATTGAAATGCTGTGGCATGACCTTAAGAGAGCGATTCACACCAGACATCCCAAGAATGTTGCTACACTGAAACAGTTTTGTGAAGAGGAGTGGTCCAAAATGACTCCAGATCGTTGTGCAGGTCTGATCTGCAACTACAGGAAACGTTTGGTTGAGGTTATTGCTGCCAAAGGAGGGTCAACCAGTTATTAAGTCCAAAGGTTCACATACTTTTTCCTCCCTGCACTGTGAATGTTTACATGTTATGTGCAATTAAACCATGGCAACATCTAATGTTTGTGTAGTATTATGTTCAGCAGACTGTGTTCTTCTATTGCTGTGACTTAGATGACGTTCAGAGCACATTTTATGCCCAATTCATGCAAAACTCCACGTTATCCCAAGGGGTTCACATGCTTTTTCTTGCAACTGTAGGTGGAATTGCCTCTAGACACAAGGGAGATGTTGTTGGGGAAACCAAAAATAAGGGGAAAGATGTTGTCCCAACGCGTTTCACATATAGTTTCTTCAGGGGTTCAGGGGGTACAGGTAGCTGTAGCTGTGAAAAAACAATCCAATAATATACAGATCACATCACTGACAAAGAGCCGGTATTTTCTCGGGCCCCCTGTTCCCAGGGCCCATGACTGTGTAAGCAGCACCATGCTCTCCGACACACCCGGGCTGAGGAGGGGATAGTTATTGGAATATATGGAATACTACGAGAACCAAAGAAAGAGAAAATGGCAGTAATCACATCAAGTATGTGAAACAGTTGTAAATGAATGTATACAATTGGTATTAATCCAGTGAATGACCCCCAATCCTTATACTGGCAAAGGTGCTATCTAGGGGGCGATGCTGGGACAACGGTTTGGCAGTCTTTGTCAACCTCTCCCTTAGGCTCCTATCACACCAATGCCTTTTTTTAGTGCTTTTTGCAGAAACGCACTACAGTCCAAGTAACATGGTTTCCTATGGAACACGTTCACATCTGCGCTTTTTTGAGCAGCTACATTTTAGGAAAGGGTTGGGGGCTTTTTTAAAAGCAAAAAGCAACATTTTTGCTACAATAGAGTTCAATGGAGAAGCTGCTGAAATGTATGGTAGTACATCTTTGCTGTGTTTTGCACTTTTATTCTGCCTAGCAACAAAAATAATTCCACTTTATTAAAACAAAAGAAAAAGCTGAACAAAACACAGGAAAAAATCAGGAAAAATGCGTTTAGAAAAGCGAAAAACAAAATGCAAAAAGCACTGGAGAAAGCATCAAACGTAAAATACATATATGTGAACCAAGCCTTACTGGCCAGTACTCGGGGCCTAAATCTGGCACTGGAGAGCTCAGAAGTAAGGGTAGATCTAGACGTACATCTACATCCCCCTGGCCCCTGAAGCCCATTCCGTGTTCGGATCGCACTGACAGGAAGAGATTTGACGCCTCCGTGCCACTTCTTTTAACCCCATTTTTGCCAACAAATGCCTTGCAACTGCGTGCAATGCGGGCGTTTGCATTGCTTCCCCATTGACTTCAATGTGTAGCCCCTGACAATCGCTACAAGTTGGATTAACTTTGCAGTGGGGGCAAAATGAAACATCACGGCCGGTACATGTAAACACCCCCATCCCCTGCTAAATGTAGCTCAATAGGGGCGGGTGGTAGGTGGCAAAAATGTGGCTCAACCACTCATTTTTGCCAACTGCAAGTCTAAACGAGGCTCAGGTCCCTCTGAACTCGGGTCTAGGTGTCTGAATGGTGTCCCCAGTAAGCAATACTGTTCCTTTAAGTAGGGTGTAGTAGGGTATGGCCAGCAGTGCCTCCTATGGTGATGACCTGTCTGCTCCCACCCCATGTCCAGGGCTCAGCGATATCAACCCTGAAAGGGCTGAACCATCGCAGGTTGCAGGGTGGTTGTGGGCGCGGTTCCCATTCACCTGAATGGCTCACATTTGGCAATAGTATTACTACGAATGTGGGGGCGGTAATTTTTGCTGCATCATATGGCACCTACATCATGTTTTCCTTTAGGTGGGCGGTCAGGAAAAGAAGGATGTAATACCAGAGACCTCAGATTTACCTCCAGAGATCCATAGGTTCCTCATACCATTCCACTGATTTTCTTAGCACAGACTTTGATTTGTATGACGTCATTTCCAATGCCTAGTATCAGTTTTCTCCTGAGAATGGCCCATCACATGCAGGGTGTAGTCATTATTGAACACACCCCCCCCCACCCTCTTTGTGGAATGGTACAGCCCACAGGTATATAAGCCCAGGTACTGGGTGATATGTATTAGTCTACTGAGAACTTTACAAAGATGAGTGAGACTGCACAAGCATTAACTGGGGGACTGAGTGAGCCCAGGGCACCTACTATAGAAGATCAGGCCATCCTTGATGAGGTAAGTGGTTGGGGATCCAAAACTAAGGACTGGTTCATGTCAGGTGTGAAGATCTGCATTGGGACCCTGAGAAGCCATTGACCTGTGTCATGTTTACACCATACAAGTGTGTTCATTAAACTGCATTACATTGTCAGCTTGGAGTTGCATGAATTGTGTGTTGAGAGCTTTGCAATGCATTGTAACAATGTGATCCAGTCTGCATGTTATGTGCACCTGCTGGTATCAATGGGCCCCATGAGGGAGCTCCAATGGGCCCCATGAGGGAGCTCCAATGGGCCCCATGAGGGAGCTCCAATGGGCCCCATGAGGGAGCTCCAATGGGCCCCATGAGGGAGCTCCAATGGGCCCCATGAGGGAGCTCCAATGTACTCTTTATTAGCTTGACATTGTGAATTAGTCTTGTAGTCACCTATAGTTTACAATGGCAGAAACTGCAATTCCCAAAGGCTGCCAATGTATGGTGGACATGGATGGTCCTTTTTAATAAGATTCTTGGGACCTCCTCCTTCTCCAGATCCCTGAAATGTAAACCACAATGGAAGTGGAATGATCTAACCTGGTGCAACTGTGCATGCCAACCAATCAGCTTCCATCTTCAGCTTGTTCAGTTGAGTCTTGACAATGAATGTTGGATGCTGATTGGTTACTATTAGTGAAGGGCTAAACACCCCCAACTGTAGCTTGGTTCATGGTTGACCTTGTGAACCTAATGAAAGTTTGAATTTCAGAGGGAACAATTTACTAAGTGGTATCTTACTGCCTCTGAGTATGGGGGAAGATGGTATGCAGCTACTACTAAAATACCACGGGAGTTGTAATAAGTCATGTGGCATTTTAGTAGTGAAAACATATATTTTTTTTTCAGCTAAATGTAAATTGCTCTTCAGGTGTGGTATGGAATTTTAGGGGAACCCCCATGCTAATTTTTTTTTCTTGTGGGTCTGTCTGGGCCATTCCAAACCTAAATTATTATTTTTTTTTTTTACTTTTTCAGGTGGAAGAACAGTATGAGGACCAGTCTGGGACAAGCCCTGAGGAATTTAGGGTTGTCCTCGTCAGTACTCAGGTTGTTGCTGGAATAAATTACTTTTTCAAGGTAAAGTTTTGGGTATTATGAAACTTTGTCAGTTTAAGGCATAATATGCTAATGTCCCACTGTCCCTGATTCAGAGGGTGGAACATAATTTCCTCTGTAGTGCCACCATTTTCAGTGGTCCAGGGCTTTATATTTTAGACAGGAACCCAGGAAAGGTGGTGGGGGGGGGGGGAGGGGTACACTACTCCACCTGCAGAAGTGAGTGAATTTCTTCTGCTAGAAAGAGAACTGGGGGCAGAAAAGTGATGCCTGGTGGAGGCTTCATCCTAGTATAACCACTTTGACCCGAGAACATCATGACATCCTACAGGTGGGAAATGGGTTAATATATTGGAAATATCCAATGTCTGTCTTGCCCCTGGGGGAACAGAAGCAGAGGCACATGTTCTGGTGCCCTACAGGCAAAATGGATGCAGGACACGTGGCGATTTACTACAACTGGTGGTCTGGTGCAGCTGTGTATAGTAACCAATCAGCTTCCAGGATTTCAGTTCGATTGAACAAGTTGAAGCTGATTGTTGCAGCTGTGCATGGCAGCCAGATTCTGTGTGCACCCAGGGGCGGATTGACCATTTGGAAACTCGGGCACTGCCTGAGGGCCTGCAGTCAGTAGGGGGCCCCATGAGATGCCCCTGGTACACTTTTTTTAATAGGCTTTTCTGAGTTTGGGCAAGGACACATGGGCCCCATGCTCCCCCTATTGCCCGGGGGCCCCATGAGTTGTCAGTCTACCCCTGTGTGCACCAGTCTTGCTAAATCTCCCCCATTGCACAGCCTCAGCACCTGCAGCTGGCAAACTCTAAATGCTTCTATTCAGTATAGGGGAGAAAATGGCAGTTGGCTAGAATTCAGCAGGAGAAGACTTTGCCTGGTTGCTATATTCTCCCCTGGAGTCTAGCAGAAGCATTTGGTCTCCTGGCTGTCACTTCTCCCCTCTGCACCCCCCAGCAATGCCCCCCCCCCATATGCCACTCAGTGCAAATCTCATGATTCAGACTGTTAGCCAGGGAAAGTTCAACTAGTTTTGAATCCAAAGATATATAATTTTTTTTTTTAGCTTAACAAATCTGATGTGGTGGATTGGTTTCCTTTTAGGCTTTTTTTTTTTTTTTTTTTTTTTTTTTTTTTTACCTGGTGATCTAGCCAGCAAGTCTGGCTCCCCCCTATACAGGAGGTGTCACTAGTGAAAACAGAGGGGGGGGGGGGGGGGGGGGAGTCTTAACTAATGCAGCAGTCACATCTTAAGGATTGGTAAACTGCAATATATTTTTGGGTTTTGTATTTAACTCCAGACATAGTATTGTGATCCTGTATTCTGAAACATCTCTCTGGGCAGACTGACTGGCATTCTATATGAAAACCACAATGTGATCCAGATGTTCTCCCACTTGGCTGGATCATGACATCCACCATATAGTGCACAATTGCCCCCGCTGCCTCCAGCTCCAGTGCTCTCCCTAGGACACGTCCCACCACCTCATGTCTGGATATGGTTGCAGAGGAGAGCACTGGAGCTGGAGGCAAACTAGTGCTGCCCCCATACTCCTAACCCCCCCCATCCCACACTGCTGCCCCAACTTCACCCCATCAGATGACACCACCCCCTCGCCCCCTCCATCACTACTGATTGGCCCCTACAATGAATGCTCCACACCTCCATTAGGTTTTGGTCCCTTCTCTTCACTCCACTAACATTATGGTCCCCTTATTCTTTACCCCCCCTCGATCTGAGCTACTGTCTTCTGCCCCACACTCCTCCCTCTGCTGCAGTCACCCACACTGCAGTCTTCCACTCTCATCTCATACTTCTACCACCCCAGTTGCACCCACACCCCCACCACCTGGACTACAAATGGCTGACATATTCCAGTTCTGACCAGAACACTGATAGTCATCAGTCTGTACCAGAGGAGCTTACACTCCAATGTCCCCCCCACAGGCACACAATTATACACTTCTATAGTTCTGATATATACCACAGTGCTGTATAGAGAACACTGATTGTCAGATGACTGCACCAGAGGAGCTTACACTCTAATGTCTGCAACAGTCATACACTATTAATGCTTCTGCTTTTATAGCCTCAGAGCTTACACTCTATTGTATCCCCAGAGTTGCACTTTCACTTTTATAGCTGACCTATTCCACAGCGCTGTACAGACAACATTCCAGCAGTTGTCAGTCCTTGCCCCACAGGAGCTTGCAATCTAAAGTCGCCCCCCAGATATCTTGGAACTGTTCTTCTGGTAGAACACTGAATAATATAACTCTAATATCAATGAAAACACAAAATTAAAGGTGGAATTAACTTTTCTACTCTTTCCAGGTGGACATTGGAGAGGACGCTTATATCCACGCTCGAGTCTTCCTATCTATGCCTGATACAGGGGAGGTACCCACTTTGGTGTCTTTCCAGACTGATAAGAAAAAGGACGATAAACTGGAATATTTCTAGGATGGAGAAGAGAACCATGTAGTGGTCACGTGATCAGGAATGCCACCTCCCATCTTTTTCCAAAAACTCCAAGGACCAGCAAGAAGGAACTAAAGAACCTGAAAATACAGATCTGATCTTCCAGAAATGCACAACATTTGTGGATGAAGATGTTCTGAATTCACACCTCAACTCTAATGGTGGCTATAACATTGATCTGTATCCATTTGTAAAATTCTGTTCAGTGTTTAACTTTTTGTAATGACAACTCTGAAAAGTACAATAAACCTTTTGACAAAGTTTGTTGCCTAAATTTGCCGATACATGTAAGGCCGCACTGCACATTCATGCACCTTAAACTGAGTTCTCTACTTTATTCTGGTCCCCCCCTTGCATAAGTGAAATGTTCATTTTTATCACCTTTAGTGCTGCCAAAAGTGCTCCTGCTTTTCTTGCCTAGGCTCCCACTACAGGGCCATAGATGAGAGTATATCACCAGTCCTCCTGTATGGGGCCCAGGCCAGAAGGGAGGGTCCAGGCAGCTGGGTGAATCAGATGTGAGCAGGGAGGGTGACTTTGGGGAAATTACTGGCACTGATCCCCTGTTGGCTGTCTGCAGCAGATGAAAACTGGATTCTTTATTACCTGCTGACTTTCTGCTACTGCAGAGCAACACTAGATTAGTTCCAGTAATTCACGGGTGTCAAACTGGTGGCCCTCCAGCTGTTGCCAAACTACAAGACCCATGAGGCATTGCAAGATTGATAGTTATAAGCATGACTCCCAACAGCTGGAGTCACCAGTGTGACACCCCTGCTAGTAGTTGAACCCCCCCCCCCCCCCCCAACCGCTGTTCTGGTAAATGTCATTTGCCAGCACTGAGTACTGATCACTCACTGTGTTCATTTATAACTGAAGCACATTTAAATGTTTGAGGGAGGCCCTGTCAGGTAGGTTGTATGGGGCCCCATGGTTTCTAACAGCAGCCCTGCCCACTACCACCTGGGAAGCCCACATCCAGGAGGTAGTCTTTCTGCCGAGGGATGCATGTATATGGGAGGGAATAACCATGCATACACAGGTGTCCCAGATTCTGGTGCCCAGAGGTATGTGACCAAGCCGGGTCCCAAGGCTTGTGGCACATGTGCAGGATATGTAATGATGGGACTGGCAGCCTCAAGCTGCTATGTGATCTTGCATGGCTTCCTGTGGGTCAAACATGAAGACCACTTTAACTGATACCTACAAGTGAGCTTATGAGGCTTAAATCCAACAGATTAAAAAAAAAAAATACATCAGGGGCCTATATAGCTAATAGAAAAGATAGATGCAGGATACCCTCATATCCGATGCCAAATTGTTGCGGACTCCACCCAATGTAGAAAAATAGGTGTGATCACGACACTCCTAAGAAATTCATAGAGGAAGGATAGATTCCCCCTTAAGTTTCAAATGGGACCATACAGCTTAGTTGTGGCTTTATTGAAAAACATGTATAGTCAAATGTGAGCTAAAACACCAACAGTCACCTCGCAGAAGTTACTTGCCAACCACAGATAGCCGAAAGACTGCTACACTGCGGCCGGCCATATGACATCCTCCCAGAATGTGCTCTCCTGTACGCCCCTAGGGGCACACACCTGGCAATCTGTGTCCTACGGACACAGCTGATTTGGTAAAAGGCCAAACACAGCAGCCTTTTACCACGTGATCAGCCGTGTCCAATGACACGCTGATCACCAGGAAATTCAATTGCCGGTTCTCGGCTACACTCTCCTCGCGCTGTCAGAGCGTGAGGAAAGTACTGCTGAGAACTGGCAGTTGTCAGAGCGGGGAGTGGCACCGATCATCAGGGCACTGATCATTGGTGCCCATCAGTGCAGTGCTGCCAGTCAGTGCCACTTATCAGTGCTGCCTCATCAACACACATCAGCGAAGGAGAAAAATTACCTGTTTGAAAAATTTTATACTAGAAACTTTTTTTTTTTTTCAAATTTTTTTGCACCTTTTTTGTTAGCGCAAAAAGTAAAGCGCCCAGTGGCGATTAAATACCACCAAACAAAAGCTATTTGTGAGTTAATTATAATTTCATATGGGTACAATCTTGCATGACCGCGCAATTGTCAAAGTGCGACAGCGCTGAAAGCTGAAAATTGGCCTGGTAAGGAAGGGGGTATAAGTGCCCTGTAGGCGAGGGGTTAAAAGGACAATGTAGTCCACCTAAGCAGCTGCTCACTTGGCCACATTCATACATGAAAGGGGGGGGGGGGGGATAGCATCCAAAGTACTAGTGAGATTGTTCACTTGTATAGTTTGTTGATGTTTGACAGAGAAATCATGCAGAACACTTTTTTTTTTCATTACTTAATACACCAATTTTTCATTTACTATCAGTTTCCATGACTAATTTTTCAAATTATCCTTCTCACCCTTCAGTCACCTACTAATCCTTTACTTTTTTGTCTTTCCTTTCCTCTTCCTATGTTCCACTGTTACTCTAGATAACAGATAATTACTGTTCTCAGCTCTTCCTCTTTTACATTCCGATCAGTTCTATATATGTCATGGGTATCTTAACCACTTGCCATCTGCCTGCTGTTTATAAATGGCAGGGAGGTGGCACTCCAGGGGCGGGTTGTCGTTCATAAATGGCACCCGCCATTTCTAGCTGTGCGCGCTCCCTGGGACCGTGCAGCACCAAGATCTGGTGCCCGCTGTGTCCTCTGGACACAGTGAAACACCGATCGTTGGACGGGACCTCTCCCGATCATGTGATCACTGATTGGCCAGTCAGTGATCACATGCAAAGTAGTAAGCAAGATGTCACTTGTGACATCATTGCTTACTACGTGTGAAATCTGTGAATGATCACAGAGGTCACATGGTACAGGGCTATTCACAACAAGCCTTGTACCATGTGACAAGCTGTGACCAATCACAGCTCACTCATTAGTATCTCAATGGACAGACAGAGAGAAGGAGAAATGATTTTTACATAGTTTATGGGTGTAAAAGCAATCACTGTTAAAAAAAAAAAAAATCTTCATCACCCCCCACAAGTAGTATAGTGTCACCATGGTGACACCGTACTGCTAGGGTGACAGTATGTAAAAAAAAAACAAAAAAACAAATAATATAAAGTTTAAAAATTATAATTTTTGGTTATGAACTAATTTTGCTTTTTTTTTTTTTAATAAAAAGATAATGGAATACATTCCGGCCAAGATTTATGATGAAATATTTATTTGCAAAATTTTATAAGAAACACTTTTTTTCAAATTTTTTTTGGAATTTTTCATTTACATAGCAAAAAAAAATAAAAATCCCAGCGGTGAATAAATACCACCAAAATAAAGTTTTATCTGTCTCAAAAAAATGATAAAAAATTCATATGGGTACAGTGTTGCATGACCGCGCAATTGTCATTCAAAGTGTGATAGTGCTGAAAGCTGAAAATTGGCCTGGACAGGAAGGTGGGGGAAAGTGTCCGGACAGGAAGGTGGGGGAAAGTGTCCGGACTGGAAGGGGGGGGAAAGTGTCCGGACTGGAAGGGGGGGAAAGTGTCCGGACTGGAAGTGGTTAAAGACCTTCCATCTATCCTGTATTTTCTTCAGTCTTATCCTCATGTTATACACCGTGTTCCAAATTATTATACAAATGATATTTTTCTCATTTCCCTCAATAATTGATGTAAATAACAGTCGGCATAATTCTCAGGTTACAACTAGAAGAGGACAATTCACATTTTATTGAACAAACCTCCTAATGATAACAGGATTTTTGTTCCAAATTATTCCGCACAGTAAGTTTCAAAACACTTTATAGGTTGTAAAAAACTGAAAATCGTCATTTGTTGTGTTTGCAGCATATTTACTGAAATCAAAAGCTATTTCAATTAAACTTTTAACAACATTGTAACTTTGTAAACATTTGAAGCGGTCACGTTACATTGTAACATAGGAGCCCTTATCTGATAGCAGATCACAAGTCTGGCATCCATTGATCTTGGGAGTTTTTGGACAGTTTCTGCTTGAATTTGTTTGCAAGATGTCAGAATAGCCTCCCAGAGCTGCTGTTTGGATGTAAACTGCCTCCCACCCTCATAGATCTTTTGCTTGAGGATGCTCCAAAGGTTCTCAATAGGATTGAGGTCAGGGGAGGATGGAGGCCACACCATGATTTTCTCTCCTTTTATCCCCATAGCAGCCATTGATGCAGAGGTATTCTTTGCAGCATGAGATGGTGCATTGTCATGCATGAAGATGATTTTATTACGGAAAGCAGAGTTCTTCCTTCTGTACCAGGGAAGAAAGTGGTCAGTCATAAACTCCACATACTTTGCAGAGGTCATCTTTATGCCTTCGGGGACCCTAAAGAGGCCAACCAGCTCTGTTCCCATGATTCCGGCCCAAAACATGACTCCACCACCGCCTTGCTGATGTCGCAGCCTTGTTGGAACAGGGTGGCCGTCCACCAACCATCCACTAGTCCATCCATCTGGACCATCCAGGGATGAAGGGCACTCATCAGTGAACAGGACTGTTTGAAAATTAATTTTTCTGCCCAATGCAGCCATTTCTGCTTGTGAGCATTGGTTAGTGGTGGCCGAATAGAAGGTTTATGCACAGTTGCAGGACTCTGGAGGACTCTACACCTTGATGTCTGTGGGACTCCAGAGGCACCAGCAGCTTCAAATATCTGTTTGCTGCTATGTAATGGGATTTTAGCAGCTGCTCTCTTGATCCAATGCATGAATCTGGCAGAAATCTTCCTCAATGTGCCTTTATCTGCACCAACCCGTCTGTGCTCTGAATCAGCCACAAATCTCTTCATAGTGCGATGATCACGCTTACGTTTTCGTGAAATATCGAATGTTTTCATACCTCGTCCAAGGCATCGAACTATTTCACTCTTTTCGGCAGCAGAGAGATCCTTTTTCTTCCCCATATTGCTGGAAAATGGTGCTCTGCTTAATAATGTGGAACGTCGTCCTTTAGTAGTTTTTCCTTAAATTGGGCTCATCGGCCAATCTAATTATCACAGGTGTCCCAGATTGTTTTCAGTGATCAAAAGAGCCCTGACACACAATGCCATCCATGAGTTACACTGAAAAACAAAATATTTAATCTTTGTGACACGTAAATAGAATTTGCATAATAATTTGGAACAGGGTGTAGTTCCATCTTATATATACAGTTGCAAGAAAAAGTATGTGAACCCCTTGGGATTACGTGGAGTTTTGCATGAATTGGGCATAAAATGTGCTCTGAGCGTCATCTAAGTCACAACAATAGAAGAACACAGTCTGCTGAACATAATACTACACAAACATTAGATGTTGCCATGGTTTAATTGCACATAACATGTAAACATTCACAGTGCAGGGAGGGAAAAGTATGTGAACCTTTGGACTTAATAACTGGTCGACCCTCCTTTGGCAGCAATAACCTCAACCAAACGTTTCCTGTAGTTGCAGATCAGACCTGCACAATGATCCTGGAGTAATTTTGGACCACTCCTCCTCACAAAACTGTTTCAGTGTAGCAATATTCTTGGGATGTCTGGTGTGAATCGCTCTCTTAAGGTCATGCCACAGCATTTCAATGGGGTTGAGGTCAGGACTCTGACTGGGCCACTCCAGAAGGCGTATTCTGTGCTGTTGCCGCCATTGTTTTGTTGAATTACTTGTATGCTTTGGGTCATTGTCCTGTTGCATCACCCATCCTCTGCGGAGCTTCAGTTGGCAGACAGATGGTCGTACGTTTTCCTGCAAAATGTCTTGATAAACTCTGGAATTCATTTTCCCATCAATGACAACAATCCGTCCAGGCCCTGAGGCAGCAAAGCAGCCCCAAACCATGATGCTCCCTCCGCCATGTTTTACAGTGGGGATGAGGTTTTGATGTTGGTGTGCTGTGCCTTTTTTTCTCCACACATAGTGTTGTGTGTTCTTCCCAAACAACTCAATCTTGGTTTCATCTGTCCACAGTATATTTTGCCAGTAGTGCTGTGGAACATCCAGGTGCTCTTTTGCAAACTTCAAACGTGCTGCAATATTCTTTTTGGACAGCAATGGCTTCTTCCGTGGTGTCCTCCCATGTACTCCATTCTTGTTTAATGTTTTCCTTATTGTAGATGTGTCAACAAAAATGTTAGCATGTGCCAGAGATTTCTGTAGGTCTTTAGCTGACACTCTGGGATTCTTATTTACCTCATGCAGCATTCTGCGCTGTGCTCTTGCAGTCATTTTTACAGGACGACCACGCCTAGGGAGAGTAGCAACAGTGCTAAACTTTCTCCATTTGTAGACAGTCTGTCTTACCATGGACACATGAACATCAAGGCTTTTAGAGATACTTTTGTAACCCTTTCCAGCTTCATGCAAGTCAACAATTCTTGATCGTAGGTCTTCTGAGAGCTCTTTTCTGCGAGGCATGGTTTACATCAGACAGTGCTTCTTGAAACCAGTAAACCCAAAACAGGTGTGTGTTTTTTAAGGGCAGGACAGCTGTCAGCAACACATCCAATATCATCACACTGATTGGAGTCAAGGTTGGCTCACTCCTGGCTCCAATTAGCTCTGGGAGAAGTCATTAAGCTAGGGCCTCACATACTTTTTCCTCCCTGCTCTGTGAATGTTTACATGTTATGTGCAATTAAACCATGGCAACATCTAATGTTTGTGTAGTATTATGTTCAGCAGACTGTGTTCTTCTATTGTTGTGACTTAGATGACGTTCAGAGCACATTTTATGCCCAATTCATGCAAAACTCCACGTAATCCCAAGGGGTTCACATACTTTTTCTTGCAACTGTATCCTCTATTTATCCATTCCTCTATTTTTGGAATTTCCTGTTTCTGATACAATCTAGGGATCACATCTTTAGCTGCATTTAATAAATAAAATATTGTATTTAAGTCAGAATTATGGAATAAACAAACCCAAGGATCTTTCAATACACTAATCCCTGTCATCTCCTGTATTTGTATTACTCCTTTGCAAAATTCTTGTATTTTAGGAGACTCCCACCAAATATGTGCCGTTGTTCCTTTCATCCCATAACCCCTCCAACATAAAAGTGAATTCTATAATCGTAAATTATGTGCCACACTTGAGGTAATATAGCACCTCGCTAAACATTTATAATTCACTTCTATTCTATTCATATCCACCTAATTTAAATATTTTTTTTTTCCTGTTCATTTAATTTTGTTCCAGGTTTCTTTTCCTGCTTATCTATAAATGGTGGCAGGACAGTTCCAGATAACTGATGATTTTATATATACGAGAGGTAACTTGCTTTCGCATAGTATCCAGATGAAAGAGTTTTTCAATTGGATACATATCCTTCTGCGTTCTTAGTGGCTGCTGGAGCAATGCAACAAAATGTCTTAATTGATAGTAACGCCACTCATCCAACATAGAAAATATTTCTGTCTTATCCTTTAAATCTAATAAAGAACACAAATCCCCCATTATCAGTGTCTAGGGGCGGACTGACGATTTGGAAACTCGGGCATTGCCCGAGGGCCCGGGGTCAATAGGGGGCCCCATGAGATGCCCCTGGTACCTTTTTCATAGGCTTTTTTGTGTTTGGGCAAGGACAGAGGGGCCCCATGATCTCCTATTGCCCGGGGGCCCCATGAGTTGTCAGTCCGCCCCTGTCAGTTTCTTTTAGATGTGCCTTTCTATCCTTTTATCTGCTATATTTTCTTTTCCCTGAGGGAAAAAAAAATTCTGTTCACCCAGGTGGTATTAATAAGTTGTACTCCCAACCCTTTTGTTTGTGAATTCTGTCCCATACCCTAAAAACATACCGTGTTAAAATACTTGTGTTTTCAGACAAATTTTGATGGTGTTGTGGAAGCCAAATATTCATATCTAATTGTATCCCGCTCAGTATATTTTCTATCTTTATCCAACTTTTCCTCCCTGGGTTGTAAATCCAGTCTACTATTCATAGAATCATCACAGAACAATAGTATCTTCTAAAATCCAGTACATTTAGTTCCCCATTCTCTCTCTACATAGTAGTTCATATTTAGCTCTTGGTTTTTTATTCACACATATATATTTGAGTATAATTTTTTTTTATGGTCTGGAAAAAAATTACCTTGGAAGATATATTGGGAGCATGTGAAATTTATACAAAATCTTTGGGACTATCACCATCTTGACCATGTTCATACATCCTATCCACGAGAGTAATCCTATTGATAGTCTCCTCAGTTCTTCCTTCATCTATCAATGGGATGTAATTTTTCTGGTATATATTCTTTAAGGAAGGAGTTAACTTTATACCTAAATAGTTCCATTCCTTTTCTTTCCATACAAAGGGGAAGGTTTTCTGCGAAGTCTGTTTATCGTTCTTCAAAATGTTTATATGTTATATCAGATTTCATAGGGTTAATTTTCAATTTCATTAGCTGTCTATATTGTTTTAAGTTTTTCATTAGATTGGGTAATGTCACTCTGTGATTTATAATATAGAACAACATATCGGCATATGCTGCAAATTTATGTTCTTCATTTCCTATCCTAATTCCCTTTATATCTATATTCCTTCGTACAGTCGCTAAAAGCGGTTCCAAAGATATAACAAAAAGTAGCAGCGAAAGTGAGCACCCCTGCCTTGTTCCATTGTACATTTTGAAGAACTGTGACAATGAGCCATTTACTTTCACCGCTGCTGATGGGGAACTATATAATTTTTTTATCCATTGCAACATTCTGGGTCCAATTCCTAATGCTTCCAGTGTGTCAAACATAAATCCCCAGTCTACTCTACCGAAGGCTTTTTCTGCATCAATCGACAACACTAACACTGACTGGTTCTCTTTCTTATTCTTTTGAAAGAGGAGCAGTCAGTGTTAGTGTTGTCGATTGATGCAGATAATCCATTGTCCCTTCCCTCCCTCCCTCCCTCCCTCCCTGGGACAAAGCCCACCTGGTCTAAGTGAATCCAATCCGGCATCAACTCTTTCATCCTATTTGCCAGAACCTTTGCGTATACTTTTGTGTCTATATTTAATAGCGATATTGGTCTATAACTGGGACACAGGGATGGGTCTTTTCCCTCTTTTGGTATTACTGTGATGTATGCCTGCAGTGACTCTTCTCTCATTTCCATCCCCTCACCAAAAGCATTCATATAGTTGCACATCTTAGGTACAAGTTTTTCCTTCAATTTCATATAATATCTCAGGGTATATACGTCTGGCCCAGGGCTCTTTCCAGTGGGTGAACTCTTTAATGCGGCATATATTTCCTCCTGCGATATTATTTTATCTAAGGCTGCTCTCCTCAAATCTAGGCAATCCAGCTTCCATTAGATAAACCTGTTTTTTTTTCTCCCTCGGATTCTTTCAGGTTCTTGGATTTTATTTCACATAGTTTACTATAATATTTTTGAAACTTTGTGGCGATTTTAGTGGTTGAAAAGACCATTTCTCCCTTCTCATCTTTCATTTTCTCTTCATAATTTCTTGACTTCCTTTCCCTTAACCTTCTCATTAAATATTTCCCTGGTCTATTCGCCCTCCGATATCTTTCTTTTGCGAACATATTAAAACTTTTCTCATTTTCCTGTTCCATTAAGTCTTTTAACTCTTCTCTTTTTTGGATTATCTTCTGTTCTACCTCTAATTCTATTTTCTTCTTGTGTACTTGTTCTAAATCAAATAATTCCTCTGTTAGTGACACTATTTTCTTTCCCCGGTCCTTCTTTTTTTCAGCCGGCCCCCATTGATATCAGGATTCCCCTAATGTATGCCTTATGTGTTTCCCAGACAGTTGCAACAGATACCCCTTCAGTCTCATTGAGTGAAAAATATACAGTTGCAAGAAAAAGTATGTGAACCCCTTGGGATTACGTGGAGTTTTGCATGAATTGGGCATAAAATGTGCTCTGAACGTCATCTAAGTCACAACAATAGAAGAACACAGTCTGCTGAACATAATACTACACAAACATTAGATGTTGCCATGGTTTAATTGCACATAACATGTAAACATTCACAGTGCAGGGAGGAAAAAGTATGTGAGGTCCTAGCTTAATGACTTCTCCCAGAGCTAATTGGAGCCAGGAGTGAGCCAACCTTGACTCCAATCAGTGTGATGATATTGGATGTGTTGCTGACAGCTGTCCTGCCCTTAAAAAACACACACCTGTTTTGGGTTTACTGGTTTCAAGAAGCACTCTCTGATGTGAACCATGCCTCGCAGAAAAGAGCTCTCAGAAGACCTACGATCAAGAATTGTTGACTTGAATGAAGCTGGAAAGGGTTACAAAAGTAACTTTATTCTTTATTCTCTTCTCCATCTCTACTTCCTGTATAAACGTCTCATTCAATCTCCACATACTAGTTCTATTCCCTTGTCAGCTTTAGTCTCATGGTGACAGGTGCATGCTCTGATAATGACCTCACCTCAATATTGGATTATAACACTGACTCCAAGAGATTGATTTACTAAAGCATTTTGTCTGCAAATGGTCGCAGTTCCTTGCATGACCGACTACTTTTAGGCAGAGAAGAAATTTACAAAGGACTCAGTCCATAAATAGACACAATCGGAATTTACTTATGGCCACAAAACTTAGCGACCGTCTAAATGAGTTCACCTCTTAGAACCAGGTGAACAGCAGAGAAAAATCTTTTTAATGACATGATCTCAAGCAATTTATACTTCCTATATATATTGGACATTTTTAAGAATAAATTCAGTTTTAAAACAATTCTAGATTTGTCTGTATAAAGTGATATATGTCAAAAAATCCAAACAGGCATTGACTTCATCTAGTTCAGACAGCTCAGCAGTGACACGACTGAGCATGCTCAGTCCAGGAAAACTGAAAACTGCCTTCACTCTGTTGATTTTTTTTAAAGTGTGATAGTAAATGCCTGTTAGCAAGCCTGGAAATGTCATTGAAAAGAGTCAACCTCTTTCTGTTAAAAGGTTGGTCATTAACAGACTAACATATATATATATAAATAAAAAACAATATACATCAATACTTGTAACTATATAACTGTCACTATACACAGAAACACCAACATAGACATTCTCAGAACTTTTTAATTTCCTGTGTAATTTTATTTTGCTGTTTTTTTTTTTTTGCTTCTTATACAATATTTTTTTTCCACGATTTTATTAAATAATGCTAGTGCCGTGTTTTATTTTTTTTTTTTTAGCATTTATTCTCTGCAGTATATATACTCATGTATATACTGCCATGTGCATTGATCATGTCCAAGGACTTAGACTTTTCAAATATATGAACTAAATGGTAGAAAAACTGCACTTGGTGCTCAGCATCTAACAGAAATCCAAATCCAAACTCCCCCCGCTGTCTTCACCAACCACACCCAATGCCAGTGCTGAAGCACAATTAAAAGGAATCCAAATTCATATTTTCTTATAATATCTACTTATATTTCTTAATTCTTGAATCATGCTGCTGGGTTTACTTCTGGCCAATGAACTGAACTTTTGTTCTTCTGCCTCTGGAGCATGGAATGTCCTTCTACAAATGTGATGATGCAATTCCCATCTGGGAGCTGGTTCTGAGACCATTTGTGTATGATAACCAATTTTTATGCACATTTATGGCCCCACATATGCAGATAGATTTTCTTTTATGTGCAATATATTTATGAAAACCATTTGACTTAGTTCCTCAGAGTGCAACTAGGGAACTTTAAAAAACCAAAGGCCCAGGGTGACGTGTTAAACACTCTACCTAGCCACCAGTTGAATTACATTTTTCTTGAAATTCAGTCTTAGAGCTGTTAACCCTTTGAGGACCGTAAGGTTTTGGAACGCCAAAAGAATAATTTTTTTTGTTTTTAAAGTTCGTACACTTCAGTTGCTGTAACTAAGCCATTTCATGAAATAATTGGCAAAAAGCTCGATCCATTTGTTGTTTGTTGATAAGAACTAGTATTTTGACTCAAACCAAAAAAAAAAAAAAAGAGTTTTAAGCTCTTAATCAGATGATACACGCAATTACAAACACGGGACAAATACGTCCCTTGGTCCTAAAGGGTTGTTTTTTGTTTTTTTTGGTGGGGGGAGGGGGTATTTTTATTTAACACCTTGCAAATGTGAAGAATAAAATGTTTATTTTGTAGATTTGTATGGATGTTAATACATTGCACATGAGAAAAAAAAAGGTTTGATTCAACAAATACATAAATAGTTCATATTCTACATTTATTTGGACAGCAGTAACACAAGTCTGTACATTCATTGGCTTGTGTAAAAAGAAACAGTGTTTATGGGGCGACTTTTCACACAGCACTTTCCAAGAGGGTTAGAAGGGCCCTGCCCATAGGAGCTTACAGTCTAAAAGGCATCACAACTTACCTTTCACAGTGTACAGCTGGGAAGAAAATAAGGCGAATATTAACCCGGCAACACATTTTACAAGGTACAACAAATCTCACCACCCTACCCAACCACCCCATCAATTTGTTGTTAGGTGCAAGACTCTCAAACAAAACCAGGTATAAAGAAAAAAAAAACTCAGAACCAAACTCAAAAACACCAAGTAGAGGTGTCAATTGTGCATATTTTATTCGCACAACTGACCACTTCTGCCTCCCAACTGAAGAGGAGGAGGCACCACTGCTGGCTATGTTTTCCAGAACCTTCTCCAGAGCAGAGAGGAAGGCGCACATGGCATGGCTTTTTCGGACCATCGGCAGACTTTCAGGATGTCCATTGCAGGTTTTGCTTAGGGCAAGAAGCAATTATACACCTCTATGAGCTCATCCCTACCCTGAAGGAGCTTACATTCAAACTAGTGCCAATGAACCTATCAGAATGTCTTTGGAGTGTCGGAGGAAACCCACACAGGAACAGGGAGAACATGCAAACCTCTGGCACGTGGTAGCATGGGTGGGATTTGAACCAAAGACCCTAGAGCTGTTAGGTAGGAGCGTTAACCACTAAGCCACTATGCTGCCAATGACATTAATTGGAATCTATAGAAGTACCACGATTCAAGAATTAAGATATATAAGTAGATAGTATAAGAAAATATGAATTCTATATTAAAAATTATTTGTCATATAACAGAAATATAACTGTAATGATTACATATATATTTACCATTAGAATATATAGTCCGGTCCATAAATATTGGGACATCGACACAATTCTAACATTTTTGGCTCTTTACACCACCACAATGGATTTGAAATGAAACGAACAAGATGTGCTTTAACTGCAGACTGTCAGCTTTAATTTGAGGGTATTTACATCCAAATCAGGTGAACAGTGTAGGAATTACAACAGTTTGCATATGTGCCTCCCACTTGTTAAGGGACCAAACGTAATGGGACAATTGGCTTCTCAGCTGTTCCATGGCCAGGTGTGTGTTATTCCCTCATTATCCCAATTACAATGAGCAGATAAAAGGTCCAGAGTTCATTTCAAGTGTGCTATTTGTATATGGAATCTGTTGCTGTCAACTCTCAAGATGAGATCCAAAGAGCTGTCACTATCAGTGAAGCAAGCCAATGGGACAGATTAATAATCATAAATCAAACTTTCACTTTTTAATTATTGGTTGCAAATCCTTTGCAGTCAATTACAGCCTGAAGTGTGGAACGCATAGACATCACCAGACGCTGGGTTTCATCCCTGGTGATGCTCTGCCAGGCCTCTACTGCAACTGTCTTCAGTTCCTGCTTGTTCTTGGGGCATTTTCCCTTCAGTTTTGTCTTCAGCAAGTGAAATGCATGCTCAATCGGATTCAGGTCAGGTGATTGACTTGGCCATTGCATAACATTCCACTTCTTTCCCTTAAAAAACTCTTTTGCAGTCTGCTTTGGGTCATTGTCCATCTGCACTGTGAAGCGTCCAATGAGTTGTGAAGCATTTGGCTGAATATGAGCAGATAATATTCCCGAAACACTTCACAATTCATCCGGCTGCTTTTGTCAGCAGTCACATCATCAATAAATACAAGAGAAGCAGTTCCATTGGCAGCCATACATGCCCACGCCATGACACTACCACCACCATGCTTCACTGATGAGGTGGTATGCTTAGGATCATGAGCAGTTCCTTTCCTTCTCCATACTCTTCTCTTCCCATCACTCTGGTACAAGTTGATGTTGGTCTCATCTGTCCATAGGATGTTGTTCCAGAACTGTGAAGGCTTTTTTAGATGTCGTTTGGCAAACTCTAATCTGGCCTTCCTGTTTTTGAGGCTCACCAATGGTTTCCATCTTGTGGTGAACCCTCTGTATTCACTCTGGTGAAGTCTTCTCTTGATTGGTGACTTTGACACACATACACCTACCTCCTGGAGAGTGTTCTTGATCTGGCCAACTGTTGTGAAGGGTGTTTTCTGCACCAGGGAAAGAATTCTTTGGTCATCCACCACAGTTGTTTTCCGTGGTCTTCCGGGTCTTTTGGTGTTGCTGAGCTCACCGGTCCGTTCCTTCTTTTTAAGAATGTTCCAAACAGTTGTTTTGGCCACACCTAATGTTTTTGCTATCTCTCTGATGGGTTTGTTTTATTTTTTCAGCCTAATGATGGCTTCACTGATAGTGACAGCTCTGGATCTCATCTTGAGAGTTGACAGCAACAGATTCCAAATGCAAATAGCACACTTGAAATGAACTCTGGACCTTTTATCTGCTCATTGTAATTGGGATAATGAGGGGATAACACACACCTGGCCATGGAACAGCTGAGAAGCCAATTGTCCCATTACTTTTGGTCCCTTAACAAGTGGGAGGCACATATGCGAACTGTTGTAATTCCTACACCGTTCACCTGATTTGGATGTAAATACCTTCAAATTAAGGCTGACAGTCTACAGTTAAAGCACATCTTGTTTGTTTCATTTCAAATCCATTGTGGTGGTGTATAGAGTCAAAAATGTTAGAATTGTGTTGATTGTCCCAATATTTATGGACCTGACTGTAATATGTATTACTCTGTAACATTCATTAAAAAAGCATTTATTAGCAGAACATGAAAAAACACTACAAAACAAGAAAGAGAATTAATAATAGAATTAGCATTAACAGAAAGCAAACAACAAATCACACCTGACAATTGTTTCTAGAAAGAAATGGGGAAAACGGGAAATGGGATCTTTGCTCCTCTGCGCCCTCCAGGGACCAAGGTTAGAATTGCCTATTTTGTATACATGACGATTCCAATTCAACATTTACTAATAGACATTTTCCTATGTGAAGACGGTTTTCTGTTCACCACGGCAAGGTCTTAATTGTTTAAATTAGGTGAAGTTTGGTGTCTCACTTCTATTGCTTCACCTTAATCTTAGTAAATCAGCCCCTATTTGTCCAGGTCAGAATTGCGCAATGAAATCACGTCTCTTGGTTCTTCTTGACATTTCCTGTTGAGCGTTTTTAGGGGCAACCTGCTGTGATGGATTTTCTTGGCTGATGGCTGATATCTCCATCAAGATACTTTCTGCATAATACCGATTAGATTCCTGGAAAGATCTGCCCCAATACAAAGTATTAGTAAGACTTCATCTATGCAGTTCAGTTTTGGGCACCATTTTGCAAGCAGGGTGCTTATTTCCAGTATGTGTGACCAGTACATGCAGTTGAGCTCTCGCCCACAAACAGAGCCTCAGTGCCACCCATTGGTTCCTGCGCTCAAACTCACACCTTGTGCATACATGCAGACCATAGGTCTCTCTGGCTCATCCTCCTGGTCACCAGTCCTGGAACCATATCACTTTGGGCACCTCTCATAGAAGGCCCTATCATTTATTGTGGTCAAGGTTAGGGCTCAGGGAATCCACCTAAACACCCAGAATGCATGTTATATGGGGGCCCCGGTCACCTGGTGCATGATACCTGAGGGGGGTCTTCTCTCCAAGTGGGTGATTCCTGTCCCCCTAACCACCACCCACTCCTGAGCCAACCAGGCATTCACAGTCTCATACCCTTTAAAACTTCTTCAAACTTTAGGTTAACTCACAACATTCATTAAATACAGTTAGACAGGTGCTGTCCCGGACAGGAAGATTAGGGGTTAGTGCCTTTCCTGGTTCTTTTAGTTTTTGAGTGATATCTCTAAGCCCGACTCACTGAGCCTGTGATATAAAAGAGTGCCAGTGGTCCGAAGAAGAGATCATGTAGATGATGATGATGATTTTCCCCAAAGAGAGCTGAGAGCCCAGAGCCCATAAGAAAGAGCCCCGTAAGGGAGAGGACCAGGGAGCAGCACCCAGGAGGAGTACAAGGATGCTACCATCTGCCACCAAAATGTGAGTTCGATAGAACTTGGGGTTCACCCTGAAGACACCAGCTGCTGGAGAAGCCTCTGATGGACTCGGTAATTACATGGACTCCACCTTTACAGATATGCCGGGAAAGCACATAGCCTGAGAAGGATTAGAAATTAGGGACTGTGTCATGTTGGATTCTGTACTTTCTGCACTTTATTCAGTAAAGCATTGAAAATTTGCCATTTGCCTGGTCTGAAGTTACTCAAAGAGGTGTAATGCAAGTAACCGGCACAACTTTGCACTTAGTCTACAGTTTAGGTCACTAGCACATGTATGAAGAGTCAGCACGCTAAGAGTCATTCTAGTGCAAGTTATACATGTGGTCGCCATGAGAAACAAAGGTACAGTCAACAAGCAGCCTGTCGTAAATGTGTACCTGTTATAGGTGGAATTGTCTCTAACAAGGGAGATGTTGTTGGCTCTCCCTACACTGCATTCCATCTCCCACACCAACCAGAACAGAATGGAACTGCAGAGGTCCCCATCTTGTATAGAGATTCAGAAGTTCAAGAGTTAAAGTCCGGTTGGAGCCTACGCTTTGTGCAAGGTGGGGTTCCATGCTGCTACCGGGACTGGTAGTGGGAAAACACTGGACAGGTGGCTGTGGTCAGTGTTCAGCATAGCCTGCCTAATTGCAAGCTACAGTGGGAAGATGTACATTTACATGGGGACCCAAGTGAAAACAGTTGTGCAAGTGTACATGGTGTATGTTCATCTCTAAAAGTAAAGGCCTGTCTTAAGGTCAGGTATTTCCTGAGGGCAACCTCAGCCTTGTCCCAGGGCGTTGGTGAAAACGGCACTAAAGCAAAGGTACCCCATATGTGTGGAGTAGAGAGAGAGAGACCCTGTACAAGGTGCCTAGCATAGCTCAGAAGAACCCATCCCAGAATAGGCCTCTCATTTTTTTTTTTTTTTTTTTAAGTCCGCAAACGTGCAACTATATCGAAAAAACCCGTAAGTGTCCGCAAAAAAGTGCAAGTGCAAACACACCACACGAAAAACGTGCACTTAGGGGTGTGCTGTGTCCTACCCCTAAAGGGGCTTGGACCGCTGTCCCTGATCCCCCGGGGCACAAAGCTCCTGACGGGGACTAGGTTCCCACTTGGTCCTCCTGACCAAAAGGCCGGGTGGACCACCGTTCCCTATGCCAAGCCGAAGCCGGACATTCAGTACTAGGCAAGGGGACTCTCCCGAAGAAGAGTCCTCTAGGGATCAGGGGAGGAAGGAACCGTATGGCCACACATCCTCCCCCTAGACTTCAGGGTAGGCCCAAGGACCCACACCCTCCATCCGTGAAAGCACACTTAAGAAAGCAAAAAGTGACAATACGTGGGAGTGTAATAAATTAAATAAGGAAAGTAAGTAAAATAAAAAAATAAAAAAAAAGGTACCGTGCCGAAATGTGCACAGACCAGGCCCTGAGGCCCGTAGCAAAAATTGCCCTGGACTTAGCCAAAAGGCCTGGTCCTTAGGGCGCTGTGCAAAAAAGAGTGTAAAAACAGTGACCATGTGTCATTTTCACACCGTGGGGTCCCACACCCAAGTGTTACTAGTGACACCCCTGAGCGCGTCTCCTCAGGGGGCACTGAGTTTGCGGACTTTTTGCCTCCTCAGCCCCAGGCCAGACCAAGGTAGCATGCTCAGATCAGGAGGTACTGGGTCTTTCCGGTCTCCCCAGAGGAATTACTCCCAAGGCCCCAGAACGAATCATGGCGCTCCCTGGTTTCTGTCCCTCCGGTACTAGCCTTCCGGACCCCCATCATACCAGTGAGGGTACTATACAACAACCATCCCCGTAAACTAGAATGGTCGGGAGCACCCCCACTGGACACTGATAAGAACAGATACTACACTTGATCTTAGCCAAAAGGCCGAGAAGCGATAGGCCTCTCATGTGAACCTTGCTTGGCACCTATAGAAGAGTGAAACATGGAGGACATGAAAAATGACCACCTCCCTACCCTTACATATGGTTTTGCCCTCACTGAGACAATCATGAAGCAATGATTTTCTTTGCTTGAAACTTTACCTAAATACTTGGAAAGGTTAACAAGGTACAACAGTCCACAATATGGCAGTTCTTCACTGTAATTAACATACACAAGGATCCACAATCTCAGTATTAAAACTGCAATAGACCACATTTCCATATCCCGGGCTTCTGGTACAATGGCCCACTATCTGCAGGAGGGGTACTGTGGTGCTTACTTACAATTCAGGCCTTATGTCTCCACTCATACCCAATCCTTCTCCCAGGCACCTGGGGGAGCTTCCCTCCTTACAGGCACATTCATCTCTCCTCCCTAATGATTAACAGAGACCTAGATTGGATCCTCCCTTCACTATGTAGCACTACCCCCTTAGGAGTCACTAGAAGATTTGGGTCCCCCTAAGTCCTGCACAGCCAGACATCACACATCCTCACACAGGCTTGCATCCAAAGTCAGCGATCAGTCCTTGAACTTTGGATTTGTTGTTTTATTTAGGGGATTTGAACTGGGATAGGGTCAGGGGTGTACAGGATGCCCAACGAAACTGATGAACTGAGGACAACATCCTGGAACTATTTACAAGCCTTCGCTGCAACACAGTCCCTGTTGGAGAACTAGCCAGCGTCTCCTTAGTGTACCACCACAGATCTTAGATAAACTCCTCTTCTTCAACCAGGAATCTGGAGGTATCCCTGAACAGGGGATCTGATGTCTGTTACTGTAAAAGGACTACTCACTCAAATCCTCTTCTGTACCGCTGATGGGTTAGTGGCTGCTTTTAGCTGGGCCGATCCTTCCCTGCTGTACAGGTGGCTCTTGCTCTGGGGGCCAGTGAAACTCTGAGCTTTCCTCCTTTCCAGCTCTAGGCCTGCAGGTAGGCCCGATCCCAGTGGGCCTCCTCGCAGCCTCCTGCCTTCAGCCTCACATCTTCCTCACTGTCTTCCACCACAACTCTCCCTCAGCTAAACAGGCTTCAACACGTTTAAGGGTGTCCCAGCCCCTTTCTGAGGCTTCTGTTGGGGATTGGCTAGGATCCCTCAAGAATGCAAGCCAGCCACTCCTCAGATCTACCCACTGCCTCTAGGCCTTCCTGCAAAGCCCTAGAGCAGGGGGAAATTCCAGAGGGGCTGGCTTGCAGAGCCTCTCAGCTCCTGACCACAATTTGACCTGCTGGCTATTACACCCAGGCTGCTACTCCACCCTCCTCTCTATCAATCAGGACTCTAGCTCCCCCTAGCTAACTAGGAGGGCACTACAACTATATAAAGGAAGAGGGGCGATCCAATCCCAAAAGCATGCCTTAAAAGGGGAGTGGTCACTGTTAGAAGAACCCTCACTAAACCCCTTCTTACAAGTTAACAAAAAGGATGTTGCAAAACTTCAGTGCAGAGAAGAGCACTTAAAGTGGTTGTAAAGGCTCACCTGCATGTATTCTATACTTACCTGAGCCCGATCTCGATCCAGCGATGTGCACCAGAGCCTCGGCTGTCCCGGGTCTCTCTATTCTCATTGGCTGAGACAGCCGTTGGCTCCCGCTACTGTCAATCACAGCCAGTGAGCCAATGAGGAGAGAGTGGACGGTGAGGCCAAGCCGCATCTGTGTGTGAATGGACACAAAAAGCTGCGGCTCTGGAGTGAGCCTGCTTGGATGCCTCCATAGCAAGCAACTTGGCAGGAGGGAGGAGCCAGGAGCACTGGCGGGGGACCCGAGAAGAGGAGGATCAAAACCACTGCACAGAGCAGGTCAGTATAATATATTTGGTATTTTTTTTAAATCTGCCTTTCCAATCACTTTAAACTCATAAGGGGCCTGGAGGAGCTCAGCTATGAGGAAAGATGATTGGTACTGAACAGGGGCGGACTGACCATTTGGAAACTCGGGCACTGCCCGACGGCCCGGGGTCAGTAGGGGGCCCCATGAGATGCCCCTGGTACCTTTTTCATAGGCTTTTTTGAGTTTAGGCAAGGACACAGGGGCCCCATGATCCCCGATTGCCCGGGGGCCCCATGAGTTGTCAGTCGGCCCCTGGTACTGAATCTAAAACCAAATAACAATAGACCCATTGGACTCACTCAGCTCCTAATCCCAAGAATGCATATAGTGTGAACAACAGTGGGATTTTCTAACGGTGCTGAAAACCTCCCTTCAGAAACACAACTCATAACAATGTTTGTAAAACAAAAACTTTCATTACAAAGTTATTAAAATACCTTGGGGGGCCTGAACCCCAAAAACATTTATTTGTAAGATAAGCGGCTCAGCCACCCCTGTCAGCATCATTTCCTCCACATAGACTGATCATATCATGAGAAACCAAGTCACAACATGACATATAGATGGTGGGGGGGGGACCACAAATATGGGAAAAGATGTTGTCCCAACGCGTTTCACATATAGCTTCTTCAGGGGTTCAGGGGGTGCAGGTAGCTGTAGCTGCAAAGAAACAATCCAATAATATACAGATCACATCACTGACAAAGAGCCGGTATTTTCTCGGGCCCCCTGTTCCCAGGGCCCATGACTGTGTAAGCAGCACCATGCTCTCCGACACACCCGGGCTGAGGAGGGGATAGTTATTGGAACAATATATGGAATACTACGAGAACCAAAGAAAGAGAAAATGGCAGTAATCACATCAAGTATGTGAAACAGTTGTAAATGAATGTATACAATTGGTATTAATCCAGTGAATGACCCCCAATCCTTATACTGGGGAAGGTGCTATCTAGGGGGCGATGCTGGGACAACGGTTTGGCAGTCTTTGTCAACCTCTCCCTTACCCCAGGTTCACACCTAAGCTGCGATTTTTCCTTTTACAGACACGCAGTACAGTCCATGTAACATGATTTCCTATGGGACACGTTCACCCGGTGCGTTTTTTGGACAGGGTCAAGGACTTTTTTGAATGCAAAAACTTCAATGCTGCAGAAAAGCATGTATTGCGTTATTGCTGCATTTTTTTGTGCGTTTTGCGTCTAAAATCTGTCTGGCAACAAGAAAAATGTACCCCCCCCACAAAATGCATGTGCAAAAATGCAAAATGCATGTGCAAAAATGCAAAATGCAATGCAGAAACACCTCAGATGCAACCTGCATGGGTGTGAACCTAGACTTAGGCTTCGTTCTCACCAATGTTCTCATGTTTTTTAGTGATTTTTTGCAGAAACGCACTACAGTCCACGTAACATGGTTTCCTATGGAACACATCCACATCTATGCTTTTTTGAGCTGCTGCATTTTTGGAAAGGATCAGGGACTTTTTTTTCTATTAAAGGAAAAAGCAGCATTTTTGCTACAATAGTGTTCAATGAAGAAGCTGCTGAAATGCATGGTAGTGTGTTTTTGCCATGTTTTGCGTTTTGCATTTTCATTCTGCCCAGCAACAACAAAAAAATTCCACTTTAAAAAAAAAAAAAGAGCTGAACAAACCGCAAAACGTGGCAAAAATGCAGTAAAAACGCATGTGGGAAAAATGCAAAACAAAATGCAAAAAGCACTGAAGAAAGCATCAAACACAAAATGCATATATGTGAACCAAGCCTTACTGGCCAGTACTCGGGGGCCTAAATCTGGCACTGGAGTGCTCAGAAGTAAGGGTAGATCTAGACGTCCATCTACATCCCCCTGGCCCCTGAAGCCTGTTCCGTGTTCGGATCGCACTGACAGGCAACGAGGAAGCGATTTGACACCTCCCACAGGGGCGGACTGACCATTCGAGCACCCGGGCACTGCCCAATGGCCCGGGGTCAGTAGGGGGCCCCATGAGATGCCGCTGGTACCTTTCATTAGCTTTTTCATAGGCTTTTTTGGGTTTGGGCGAGGACACAGGGGCCCAGGGGCGGACTGACAACTCATGGGGCCCCCGGGCAATAGGGGATCATGGGGCCCCTGTGTCTTTGCCCAAACTCAAAAAAGCCTATGAAAAAGGTTCCAGGGACATCTCATGGGGCCCCCTACTGACCCCGGACCCTCGGGAAATGCCCGAGTTTCCAAATGGTCAGTCCATCCCTGCAGGGGCCCCATGATCCCCTATTGCCCGGGGGCCCCATGAGTTGTCAGTCCGGCCCTGCGCCTCCGTGCCACTTAACTCCATTTTTGCCAACAAATGCCTTGCAACTGCGTGCAATGTGGGCGTTTGCAGTGCTTCCCTATAGACTTCAATGTGTAGCCCCTGACAATTGCTACAAGTTGGGTCAACTTTGCAGTGGGGGCAAAATGAAACATCACGGCCAGTACATGTAAACCCCCCCATCCACTGCTAAATGTAGCTCAATAGGGGTGGGTTGTAGGCGGCAAAAATGTGGCTCAACCACTACTTTTTGCCACCCTCCAACTATGAGTCTAAACAAGGCTCAGGTCCCTCTGAACTCGGGTCTAGGTGTCTGAATGGTGTCCCCAGTAAGCAATACTGTTCCTTTAAGTAGGGTGTAGTAGGGTATGGCCAGCAGTGCCTCCTATGGTGATGACCTGTCTGCTCCCACCCCATGTCCAGGGCTCAGCGATATCAGCTGCAGATATCTGATTTAACCCTGAAAGGGCTGAACCATCGCAGGTTGCAGGGTGGTTGTGGGCGCAGTTCCCATTCACCTGAATGGCTCACATTTGGCAATAGTATTACTACAAATGCAGGGGGGGGGGGCAGTAATTTTTGCTGCATCATATGGCACCTGCATCATGTTTTCCTTTAGGTGGGCGGTCAGGAAAAGAAGGATGTAATACCAGAGACCTCAGATTTACCTCCAGGGATCCATAGGTTCCTCATACCATTCCACAGACTTTGATTTGTATGACGTCATTTCCAATGCCTAGTATCAGTTTTCTCCTGAGAATGACCCATCACATGCAAGGTGTAGTCATTATTGGACACCCCCACCCTCTCTGTGGAATGGTACAGCCCACAGGTATATAAGCCCAGGTACTGGGTGATATGTTTCAGTCTACTGAGAACTTTACAAAGATGGTTGAGCCTGCACAGCCAACAACTGGGGGAATAAATGAGCCTGGGGCACCTACCGCAGAAGATCAGGCCATCCTTGATGAGGTAAGTGGTTGGGGATCCAATCCTAAGGACTGGCTCATGCCAGGTGTGATGATCTGCATTGGGACCCTGAGAAGCCATTGACCTGTGTCATGTTTACACCATACAAGTGTGTTCATTAAACTGCATTACATTGTTGGCTTAGAGTTGCATGAATTTAATTTATTTTGTCTAATGCAAAGAACTTTGTAATGCATTGTAACAATGTAATCCAGTCTGCATGTTGTGCACCTGCTGGTATAAATGAGCCCAATGAGGGAGCTCAAATGTACTCTTTATTAGCTTGACATTGTTTGTTAGTCTTGTAGTCCCCTATAGTTTACAATGGCAGAAGCTGCAATGGACATGGATGGTCCTTTTTAATAGATTCTTGAGACCCCCTCCTTCCCTGGATCCCTGAAATGTCCACCATAATGAAGTGTAATGATCAAACCTGGTGCAGCTGCACATGCCAACCAATCAGCTTCCATCTTCAGCTTGTTCAGTTGAATGTTAGATGCTGATTGGCTTCTATTGGTGATGGGCTGAGCAAGCAATTGAACAGATGGACCTAATAGAGGCCAGTGAGTGTATATGCAGCCTCTGGTTTGTACTTTACTGCTCCTCCTCACAATGAGTCTATGGGGCCTGGCCTTATGCACCCTATCCGTAATATGTAATCAGGTGCTGGAACTGAAGTGACTAAAATAGGTTTTTGATGGGTTTTTCACATGCTTGTTCTAAAATGTATTTTTTTTGGGGGGGGGGGGGTGTAAAATTGATTTGTAGATGAGCCACTAGAGGGGATGGAAACCACTTGGCCTTCAATCACTCTGCCTTGTTGCACAATGGCAATGAGGTGTTGGAGCCTCCAAGGGAGGACATTGTTTTCAATGAGTCAGCTGATTCATAACAGCCTGTAAGGGGCCATATTGTTATCAACTGGACACTGCAGTGTTTACTTTACAGCGCCATAATTGGTTATGTAATGTATTGCAGGCTGTGAGATCCGATAGACACTGTCTGCTCAATGCTGGAGAGAACCTCGTAACTTGAGGTTGGGCCAGTTGCATGATGAGTGCAATTATAAAGCCCAGCTCTCTACAACCGTTAACAGAACGGACAAAGTAAAGCACAACCAGATGCTGCATATGACTACCACCATAATTCAACACCTTTTTATAACATTTGATATCAAATATAATAGAACCTAAAAGGACAAATTTTAGTGGACATCCTTCACTAAATCGAAGCACCATACAGCCATGCATACTGATATAAAGAATCTTACAATCACTAGGTAAGCCTTTTGTCTTGCCTTCAATCCTTTCCATTTTCTGGTTGGGTGAAGCACTGGTGATGTAGCTCCTGGCCTCACAGCTGCATCCTGGGGATTTCCTGCCATGTTCTAAATGGGGTTCCAGGAAGCAGATGGATCCATCTGCCCTTAATAAGCAATGTCCACTGAGAATGATGGGGGGGGGGGGGGGGGAGAAAAATGCTGTGCAAAGCTTACAATTATCTATAGCAGAGGTCCAGAGAACTTCCTAGGCAAAGAGCCAGTTTACTGTCCTTCAGACTTTGGAGGGGCTAGACTGTGACCAATGGGAGTAGAGGATGCCCCAGCATTGGTTGGCATAAACTGTTCCCAATCATTTTTGAATGGAGGAAACTGTCCATTTGTTGGTATCAATAGGAGTGGTGCCCAATTGATGGGTGTCAGTTAATGGAATAGTGCCCCAAGGACCAGATAAAGGCAAGCCAATGGCCACATCCAGCCCCTGGCCTGCAATGACTGCTTAGTCTGATCCTCTGCAGCAAGGACTACTATAGCTGGTACTGAGTGCAGGTCTATATCTGGGCCATTCCCAACCTGAACTTTCCTCTTTTTCAGGTGAAAGCTCAGTATGAGCAACAGTCCGGGACAAACCCTGATGAATTTAAGGCGATCCTCGTCAGTACTCAAGTTGTTGCCGGAACACATTACTTTATCAAGGTAATGCTTTGGGTTTTATGGAACATTGTCAGTTTAAGGCGTAACACACTAATGTCCCACTAGTCACTGTCAGTTTATAGCTCTGGCTGAACCTTACACTCCACCTGCTGAAGTGAATCTTTCTTCTGCTAGAAAGAGAATTGGGGGCAGAAAAGTGGTGCCTGGTGCAGGCTTCGTCCTAGTATAACCACTTTGACCCGAGAACATCATATGACATCCTACAGGTGGGAAATGGGTTAATATATCGGAAATATCCAAAGTCTGTCTTGCCCCTGGGGAACAGAAGCAGAGGCACGTGTTCTGGTGCCCTACAGGCAAAATGGATGTAGGACACATGGGGAGATTTACTACAACTGGTGGTCTGGTGCAGCTGTGTATAGTAACCAATCCGCTTCCAGGATTTATCAGTTTAATTGAACAAGTTGAAACTGATTGGTGCAGCTGTGCATGGCAGCCAGATTTTGTGCACCGGTTTTAGTAAATCTCCCCCACTGCACAGCCTCAGCACCTGCAGCCGGCAAACTCTAAATGCTTCACCTCTATTCAGCACAGGGGAGAAAATGGTAGTTGGCTAGAATTCAGCAGTAAAGATTGTTCCTAAAGACTTTGACTGGCTCCTATATTCTCCCTTAGAATCTAGCAGGAGCATTTGGTCTCCCCTCTGCACCCCCCAGCACTGCCCCCAATATGCCACTCAGTGCAAATCTCATGATTCAGACTGTTAGCCAGGGAAATTTCAACTAGTTTTGAATCCAAAGAGATGGATATATCTTTTATAGCTTACCAAATAATCTAATGTGGTGGCTGGATTGGTATGAAAACAACAATGTGATCCAGATGTTCTCCCACTTGGCTGGATCATGACAACCACCATATAGTGCACAATTGCCCCCGCTGCCTCCAGCTCCAGTGCTCTCCCTAGGACACGTCCCACCTCCTCCTGTCTGGATACGGTTGCAGAGGAAAGCACTGAAGATGGAGGAAAACTAGTGCTGCCCCAACTTCACCCCCATCAGATGACACTACCCCCTCACCCCCTCCATCTAACACTACTGCCTGGCCCCTACAATCATTGTTCCACGCCTCCATTAGATTTGTCCCTTTTCACTCCACCAACTAACCTTGTTCTTCACCCCCCCCCCATCCTGAGCTACTGTTGTGTGCTCCACACCCCTCTCTCCTGCTGCAGTTGCCCACACTGCAGTCTTCCACTCTCTAATCTCATACTTCTGCCCCCCCCCCCATTCCTCAGTCTACCACCCCAGTTGCAGCCATCACACCGCCTGATTTCTGCTTTCCACCCCCCTCCTGGACTACAAATGGCTCTGATATATTCCTCAGTACTGACCAGAACACTGATCCAGTCATGAGTCTATCGGAGGAGCTTACGCTCCAATGTATATATGTAAATGTTTAATTTTGTTTGGAGTGCAAATTTGCTTATTAAAAATCTTACAATGTCCACAGTTCACTATTATACATTTCTATAGCTCTGACATCTACCACAGTGCTGTATAGAGAACACTGACAGTCAGATGACTGCACCAGAGGAGCTTACACTCTAATGTCTGCAACAGTCATACACTAATGCTTCTGACTTTATATCCTCAGAGCTTACTCTATTGTATCCCCCAGAGTTGCACACTTTAATTTTTATAGCTGACCTATTCCACAGCGCTGTACAGACAACATTCCAGCAGTTGTCAGTCCTTGCCCCACAGGAGCTTGCAATCTAAAGTTACCCCCAGATATCTTGGAACTGTTCTTCTGGTAGAACATTTAATATAACTCTATCTGTGAAAACACAAAATTAATGGTGGAATTTAACTTTTCTTCTCTTTCCAGGTGAACACTGGAGAGAACGCTTATATCCATGCTAGAGTCTTCCTACCTATGCCTGGTACAGGGGGGGGACCAACTTTGGTGTCTTTCCAGCCTGGTAAGGCAAAGGATGATCAACTGGAATATTTCTAGGATGGAGAAGAGAACCATGTAGTGGTCGCATGATCAGGAATGCCACCCCCACTTTTTTCAAAAACTCCTTCGACAAGCAAGAAGGAACTAAAGAACCTGAAAATACAGATCTGATCTTCCAGAAATGCACAACATTTGTGGACGGAGATGTCCTGACTTTACACCTCAACTCTAATGGTGGCTATAACATTGATCTGTATCCATCTGTAAAATCCTGTTCAGTGTTTAACTTGCTTGTTGTAATGAGCACTCTGAAAAGTACAATAAAAACAATTTTTGGAAAATTTGTTACCTAAATTTGCCAATACATGTAAGGCGGCACTGCACATTCATGCACCCTAAACTGAGTTCTCCCCTTTATTTTGGTTCCCCCTTGCATAAGTGAAATGCTAATTTTTATCACCTTTAGTGCTACCAAAAGGTGGTCCTGCTTTTCTTGCCTAGGCTCCCACTACAGGGCCATGGATAAGGGGAGATCAGTCCTGTATGGGGCCCTGGCCAGCCCGGAGGGCCCAGGCATCTGGGTTAATCAGATGTGGGCAGGGTGGGTGACTGCAGGGGAATTACTGGAACTGATCCGCTGTTGGCTCTCTGCAGCAGATGAAAGCTGGCTTCTTTATTGCCTGCTGGCTTTCAGCTGCTGCGGAGAACCAACAGGGTTCAGACCCAGTAATTCAAAGGTATCAAACTGGTGGCCCTCCAGCTGTTGCAAAACTACAAGACCCATGAGGCATTGCGAGATGGTTACAAGCATGACTCCTAAAGGTAGAGACATGATGGGACTTGTAGTTTCCCAACAGCTGGCGAACCACCCACCAGTTTGACAACCCTGCTAGTAGTTGCCGCCCCCTGCTGGTCTGGTAAATGTCACATTTGCCAGCACTGAGTGATCAGTACTGATCACTCATTGTTCGTTCATAACTGAAGCATAATATGTTTAGAGGAGAGAGGCCTTGTCAAGTTGGTTGTATGGGGCCCTGTGACCTCTAATAACCCTGCCCATGTCAACATCCAGGAGGTAGGTTTTTTGCTGAGGGATGCATGCACATGGAAGGGAATAAATATGCATACACAGGTGTTCCAGATAACAGTATTCAGAGGTATGTGACCAAGGCTAGTGGCACATGTGCAGGCTATATAAAGATGGGACTGGGTTCCCTGAGCTGCCATGTGCTTTTCCATGACTCCTTGTGGGTCACGCTGCCTCTAAAGTGGAAGTGAAGTCCACTTTTTTTTTTTTTTTATCTTGTACCTACAGGTGAGCTTGAGGCTTAAATTAAACAGATAAAAGATGTCAGGGGCCTCTATAGCCAATAGAAAATGATAGATGCAGGATAACCTGTGATCACATCAGATGCAAAATTGTTGTTGGTTCCACCCAATGTAAAAATAGGTGTGGTCACCGACACTCAGTCAATTCATAGAGGGCAAGGATAAAGAGATTCTAGTCCCCCCACATTAAAAGGAAATTTCAAATGGGACCATATGGCTTAAAGTGGCTTTATTGACAGGTGAACAGTCACCTCACACAATTAAAGACTTAGTCTAGTCATCCAAGCAGCTGCCGACTCGGCCACATTCATACAAAATACATCGCTTTCATTTGGAATCTTTACCATTTCCTTTACAAATTTTCCACATTACCCTTCTCACCCTTTGTTACCTCCTATTTCCTTTATTTTGTCTTTCTCTTCTGCACTATTCGGTCCTACCATCTTACTCTTCTGTCCCTTAACTAGATATTTATTACTGCCCTTGGCACTTCCTTTCACGTTCTGATCAGTTCTATATAATCTCTCGGATATCTGAAAGTCCATCCCATATTCTTATTTTTCAATCTTATCCTCCATGATTTTAGCTTTTTTTTTTTTTTTTTTTGTTTTTTTTTTTTTTGTTTTTTCCTTCTCTCCTCCACTCTATTTATCCAGTCTTATTTCCAGGGTTTTGTTTCTGCTAGAATCTAGGGGTCCCACCTTTTAGCCGCATTAAATAAAATAATTGTATTCTGTCAATTACAGAATATATACATTCTTCCTTTCATCCTCCAACATAAGGGAATTCTCAAATTGTAAATGATGTGCCACACTAGGGGAAATATATTACCTCGCTAAACATTTATAATTCATTTCTACTATAATTATATCCATGCACTAATTTAAATATGTTCCTTTTTTTTTTTTTCCTGTTCATTTAATTTTGTTCCTTTTTCTGCTTATCCATAAATGGTGGCAGGACAGTTCCAGATAACTGATTTTATATATGAGAGGTAACTTGCTTTTGCATAGTATCCAGACTAAAGAGTTTATCAATTGGATACATGTCCTGCTGAGTTCTTAGTGGCTGTGGGAGCATTGCAACAAAATGACTTAATTGATAGTAACACCACTCATCCAACATAGAAAATTTCTGTCTTTTCCTTTAAACCTAATGAACACAAATCCCCATTTACTGTTAATGGCTTTAAGATGTGCATTTCTGTCCTTTATCCATTTACCTGCTATTTTCTTTCCCCGGGGGAAAAATGGTTTCCCCCCAAATGGTATTAACAATGAATTGTACTCCCACCCCTTTTTGTTTGTGATTTCTGTCCCATATCCTAAAAACATACCCTGTTAAAATACTTGTCGTCAGACAAATTTTGATGCTCTTGTGGAAGCCAAATATTCTCATCTAATTGTATCCCGCTCAGTGTATTTTCTATCTTTATCCAACTTTTCCTCTCTGGGTTGTAAATCCAGTCTATTGTGGAATCATCACAGAACAATATCTCTCAAAATCCAGTATATTTAGTCCCCTACTAATTCTGTCTCTACATAGTAGTTCAAATTTAGCGCTTGGTTTTATATATATATGATATAGTGGGGCAAAAAGGTATTTAGTCAGCCACCAATTGTACAAGTTCTCCCACTTACAAAGATGAGAGAGGCCTGTAATTGGCATCATAGGGAGACCTCAACTATGAGAGACAAAATGAGAAAACAAATCCAGACAATCACATTGGCTGATCTGGAAAGAATTTATTTGCAGATTATGGTGGAAAATAAGTATTTGGTGAATATGAAAAGTTTATGTCAATACTTTGTTATATATCCTTTGTTGGCAATGACAGAGGTCAGACGTTTCCTGTAAGTCTTCACAAGGTTGGCACACACAGTTGCTGGTATGTTGGCCCACCCTCCATGCAGATCTCCTCTAGAGCAGTGATGTTTTGGGGCTGTCGCTGGGCAACACAGACTTTCAACTCCCTCCAAAGGTTTTCTATGGGGTTGAGATCTGGAGACTGGCTAGGACACTCCAGGACCTTGAAATGCTTCTTACGAAGCCACTCCTTCGTTGCCCGGGCGGTATGTTTGGGATTATTGTCATGTTGGAAGACCCAGCCACGTTTCATCTTCAATGCCCTTGCTGATGGAAGGAGGTTTGCACTCAAAATCTCACGATACATGGCCCCATTCATTCTGTCCTGTACATGGATCAGTTGTCCTGGTCCCTTTGCGGAGAAACATCCCCAAAGCATGATGTTGCCACCCCCATGCTTCACAGTAGGTATGGTGTTCTTTGGATGCAACTCAGCATTCTCTCTCCTCCAAACACGACGAGTTGTGTTTCTACCAAACAGTTCTATTTTGGTTTCATCTGACCATATGACATTCTCCCAATCCTCTTCTGGATCATCCAAATGCTCTCTAGCAAACTTCAGACGGGCCCGGACATGTACTGGCTTAAGCAGGGGGACACGTCTGGCACTGCAGGATCTGAGTCCCTGGCGGCGTAGTGTGTTACTGATGGTAGCCTTTGTTACATTGGTCCCAGCTCTCTGCAGGTCATTCTCTAGGTCCCCCCGTGTGGTCCTGGGATTTTTGCTCACCGTTCTTGTGATCATTTTGACCCCACGGGGTGAGATCTTGCGTGGAGCCCCAGATCGAGGGAGATTATCAGTGGTCTTGTATGTCTTCCATTTTCTAATTATTGCTCCCACAGTTGATTTGTTCGCACCAAGCTTCTTGCCTATTGCAGATTCAGTCTTCCCAGCCTGGTGCAGGTCTACCATTTTGTTTCTGGTGTCCTTCGACAGCTCTTTAGTCTTCACCATAGTGGAGTTTGGAGTGTGACTGTTTGAGGTTGTGGACAGGTGTCTTTTATACTGATAACAAGTTCAAACAGGTGCCATTGATACAGGTAATTAGTGCAGGACAGGGGAGCCTCTTAAAGAAGAAGGTACAGGTCTGTGAGAGCCAGAAATCTTGCTGGTTTGTAGGTGACCAAATACTTATTTTCCACCATAATTTGCAAATAAATTCTTTCCAAATCAGCCAATGTGATTGTCTGGATTTGTTTTCTCATTTTGTCTCTCATAGTTGAGGTCTCCCTATGATGCCAATTACAGGCCTCTCTCATCTTTTTAAGTGGGAGAACTTGTACAATTGGTGGCTCACTAAATACTTTTTTGCCCCACTGTATACTGATCTGAAAAAATTGCCCCGGAAGATATATTGGGAGCATGTGAAATTTCTACAAAATCTTTGGGACTCTCACCATCTTGACCATGTTTATACATCCTATCCACGAGTGTGATCCTATTGATAGTCTCCTCAGTACTTTCTTCAACTCATTTATCAATAGGATGGAATTCTTCTGGTATATATTCTTTAAGGAAGGAGTTAATTTTATATCTAAATAGTTGTTACTTTTCTTTCCATACAAAGGGGAAGGTTTTCTGTAAAGTCTGTTAATCTTTCTTCAAAACATTTTTTAATATCTCAGATTTCGTAGGGTTAATTTTCAAATGCGTTAGCTCTCCATATTAAGTTTTTCATTAGATTGAGTAATGTCACTCTGGGATTTATATTATAGAATAACATATCAGCATATGCCGCAACTTTTTGTTCCTCTTCTCCTGCCCCAATTCCCTTTTAGAATTGTTTCTAGAAAGAAATGGGAAAAGTTTAGAATTGCCTATTTTGTAAACACAACTATTCCAATTCGACATTTACTAACACACATTTTCCTATGTGAAGACGTTTTTCTGTTCATCACGGCAAGGTCTTAATTGTTTCAATTAGGTGAAGTTTGGTGTCTCACTTCTATTGCTTCACCTTACCCTTAGTAAATCAGCCCCTATTTGTCCAGGTCAGAATTGCGCAATGAACTTGTGTCTCTTGGTTCTCCTTGACATCTCCGGTTGAGCGTTCTTGAGGGACAACCTGCTGTGATCGATTTTCTTGGCTGATGGCTGATATCTCCATCAAGATACTTTCTGCATAATACCGATTAGATTTCTGGAAAGATCTTCCCCCACACAAAGCATTAGTAAGACTTCATCTATGTTCAGTTTTGGGCACCATTTTACAAGCAGGGTGCTTATTTCCAATATGTGTGACCAGCACATGCAGTTGAGCTCTCGCCCACAAACAGAGCCTCAGTGCCACCCATTGGTTCCTGCGCTCAAGCTCACACCTTGTGCATGAATGCAGACCATAGGCCTCTCTGCCTCATCCTCCTTGTCACCAGTACTGGAACCATATAACCTGGGGCACCTCTCATGTACGGCCCTGCGATTTACTGTGGTCCAGGTTAGGGCTCGGGGAATCCATCCGAACACCCGAAATCCATGTTACATGGTGGACCCGGTCACCAGGCACGATACCTGAGGGTGGGTCTTGTCTCCAAGAGGGTGATTCCTGTCCCCCTAACCACCACCCACTCCTGAGCCAACCAGGCGTTCACAGTCTCATACCCTTTAATGCTTCTTCAAACTTTAGGTTAACTCACAACATTCATTAAATACATGTAAGCAGGTTGAAATTAGTTACACAGGTGCTGTCCCATATGGGAGGGTTAGGGGTTAATGCCTTTCCCAGTTCTTTTAGTTTTTGAGTGATATCACTGAGCCCGACCCACTGAGCCTGTGATATAAAAGAGTGCCAGTGGTCCGAAGAAGAGATCATGTAGATGATGATGATTTTCCCTGAGGAGAGCTGAGAGCCCATAAGAAAGAACCCCATAAGGGGGAGGACCAGAAAGCCACACCCAGGAGGAGTACAAGGATGCCACTGCCTGCCACCAAGATGTGAGTTTGATAGAACTTGGGGTTCACCCTGAAGACACCAGCTGCTGGAAAAGCCTATGATGGACTCGGTAATTACATGGACTTTACAGGTATGCCGGGACAGCACATAGCCTGAGTAGGATTAGGAATTAGGGACTGTGTCATGTTGAACTCTGTACTTTCTGCATTTTATTCAGTAAAGCATTGAAAATTTGCCTTTTGCCTGGTGTGAAGTTACTCAAAGGGGTGTAATGCAAGTAACTGGCACAACTTTGCACTTAGTCTATAGTTTATGTCACTAACACATGTATGAAGAGTCAGCACGCTAAGAGTCATTCTAGTGCAAGGTATACATGTGGTCACCATGAGAAACGAAGGTACAGTCAGCAAGCATCCATTTGTAAATGTGTACCTGTTATAGGTGGAATTGCCTCTAGACACAAGGGAGATGTTGTTGGCTCTCCCTACACTGCATTCCATCTCCCACAGCAACCAGAACAGAACTCCAGAGGTCCCCATCTTGTACAGAGGTTCACAAGCAGGGGCGGACTGACAACTCATGGGGTCTCCGGGCAATAGGAAATCATTGGGCCCCTGTGTCCTCTCCCACACTCAAACCACACCCAAAAAAGCCTATGAAAGGTACCAGGGGCATCCCATGGGGCCCCCTATTGACCCCCGGCCCTTGTGCAGTGCCCGAGTGGCTAAATGGTCAGTCCGCCCCTGTTCAGAAGTTCAAGAGTTAAAGTCAGGTTGGAGCCTGCGCTATGTGCAAGGTGCGGTTCCTTGATGCTACCGGGACTAGTAGAGGAAAAACACTGGACAGGTGGCTGTGGTCAGCGTTCAGCATGGCCTGCCTAATTGCAAGCTACAGTGGGAAGATGAACATTTACATGGGGACCCGAGAGTTAACTTGAAAACAGTTGTTGTGCAAGTGTACATGGTGTACATTCATCTCTATAAAAGTAAAGGCCTGTCTTAAGGTCAGGTATTTCCTGAGGGCAACCTCAGCCTTTTCTCAGGGTGTTGCTGAAATCGGCACTAAAGCAAAGGTACCCCATATGTGTGGAGTAGAGAGAGAGACCCTGTACAAGGTGCCTAGCGTAGCTCAGAAGAACCCACCCCGGAGTAGGCTTCTCATGTGATCTTTGCTTGGCATCCAATGAAGAGGGAAACATGGAGGACATGACAAACAACCATCTCCCTACCCTTACATATGGTTTTGTCCTCACTGAGACAATGATGAAGCAAGGATTTTCTTTGCTTGAAACTTTACCTAAATACTTGGAAAGGTCAACAAGGTACAACAGTCCACAATATGGCAGTTCTTCACTGTAATTAACATACACAAGGATCCACAATCTCAGTATTAAAATTACAATAAAACGACTTTCCATATCCCGGGGTTCTGGTACAATGGCCCACTATCTGCAGGAGGGGTACTGTGGTTCTTACAATTCAGGCCTTATGTCTGCACTCCTCCCCAATCCTTCCCCCAGGCTCCCAGGGAAGCTACCCTCCTTACAGGCACATTCTTCTCTCCTCCCTGATGATCTACCAAGTCGGTAGAAGATTTGGGTCCCCCTTAAGTCCTACACAGCCAGACATCACACCTCTTCACACAGGCTTGCATCCAGAGTCAGAGATCAGTCCTTGAACTTTGGTTTTGTTGTTTTATTTAGGGGATTTGAACTGGGATAGGGTTAGGGGTGTACAGGATGCCCAAGGAAATTGATGAACTGAGGACAACATCCTGGAACTATTTACAAGTCTTCACTGCAACACAGTCTCTGTTGGAGAGCTAGCCAGCATCTCCTTAATGTACCACCACAGATCCTAGATGAACTTCTTCTCTTCCCCCAGCAATCTGGAGGTATCCCTGAACAGGGGATCTGGTGTCTGTTACTGTAAAAGTGGACAGTCCCAAATCGGCAGTGAATTTGGTTGCTCCTTCCCCTATCTGCCCAGGGGGTGCAGGTCTACTCACTGAGGTCTTCTCCTGTACCGCTGATGGGCCTTTTAGCTGGGCCGCTCTTTCTCTGCTGTACAGGTGGTCCTCGCTCTGGGGGCCAGTGAAACTCTGAGTCTCCTTTCCAGCTCCAGGCCTGCAGGTAGGCCCCATCCCACTGGGCCTCCTCACAGCCTCCTGCCTTCAGCCTCACATTTTTCCTACTGTCTTGTACGCAGGCTCCAACACTTTTAAGATTGTCCCAGCCTCTTGGCTAGGATCCCTCAAGAGTGCAAGCCAGACACTCCCCAGATCCACCCACTACCCCTAGGCCTTCCTGAAAAGCCCCAGAGCAGGGGGAAATTTCAGAGGGGTTGGCCTGCAGAGCCTCTCAGCTCCTGACCACAATTTGACCTTCTGGCTAGAAGAAGCTGGAGAAGCTGCTGGAATGCATGGTAGTGCATTTTTGCCACGTTGTTGCTGCATTTTTGCTGAGTTTTGCATACTTATCTGCCCAGCAACAAAAAATTCCACTTTAACAAAAAAAAAGAGCTGAACAAAACGCAGCAATAATGCAGCAAAAATGCGTGTAGAAAAACACAAAACAAAATGCAAAAAGCACTGGAGAAAGCATCAAACGCAAAATGCATATATGTGAACCAAGCCTTACTGGCCAGTACTCGGGGCCTAAATCTGGCACTGGAGAGCTCAGAAGTAAGGGTAGATCTAGACGTACATCTACATCTCCCTGGCCCCTGAAGCCTGTTCCGTGTTCGGATCGCACTGGCAGGCAACGAGGAAGAGATTTGACGCCTCTGTGCCACTTGTTTTTACCCCATTTTTATCAACAAATGCCTTGCAACTGCGTGCAATGCAGGGCTCTGCAGTGCTTCCCCAATAACTTGAATGTGTAGTCCCTGACAATCGCTACAAGTTGGGTCAACTTTGCAGTGGGGGCAAAATGAAACATCACGGCCGGTACATGTAAACACCCCCATCCGCTGCTAATTGTAGCTCAATAGGGGCAGCTGGTAGGTGGCAAAAATGTGGCTCAACCACCAATTTTTACCACCCTCCAACCGTAAGTCTAAACGAGGCTTAGGTCCCTCTGAACTCGGGTCTAGGTGTCTGAATGGTGTCCCCAGTAAGCAATACTGTTCCTTTAAGTAGGGTGTAGTAGGGTATGGCCAGCAGTGCCTCCTATGGTGATGACCTGTCTGCTCCCACCCCATGTCCAGGGCTCAGCGATATCAGCTGCAGATGTCTGATTTAACCCTGAAAGGGCTGAACCATCGTAGGTTGCAGGGTGGTTGTGGGCGCGGTTCCCATTCACCTGAATGGCTCATGTTTGGCAATAGTATTACTACAAATGTGGGGGGGTGGACATTTTTTTGCTGTATCATGCTTTCCTTTAGGTGGGCGGTCAGGAAAAGAAGGATGTAATACCAGAGATCTAAGATTTACCTCCAGGGATCCATAGGTTCCTCATACCATTCCACTGATTTTCTCAGCACAGACTTTGATTTGTATGACGTCATTTCCAATGTCTAGTATCAGTTTTCTCCTGAGAATGGCCCATCACATGCAGGGTGTAGTCATTACTGGACACCGCCACCCTCTCTGTGGAATGGTACAGCCCACAGGTATATAAGCCCAGGTACTGGGTGATCTGTATTATCTACTGAGAACTTTACAAAGATGGCTGAGGCTGCACAAGCAACAGTTGGGGGACTGAGCAAGCCCAGGGAACCTACTGCAGAAGATCAGGCCATCCTTGATGAGGTAAGTGGTTGGGGATCCAATCCTAAGGACTGGTTCATGCCAGGTGTGATGATCTGCATTGGGACCCTGAGAGGCCATTGACCTGTGTCATGTTTACACCATACAAGTGTGTTCATTAAACTGCATTACATTGTCAGCTTAGAGTTGCATGAATCTCATAGTTTATTTTTTTTTATGTAAAGTAAACTCTGCAATGCATTGTAACAATGTAATCCAGTCTGCATGTTGTGCACCTGCTGGTATAAATGGGCCCCATGAGGGAGCTCCAATGGGCCCCATAAGGGAGCTCCAATGTACTCTTATTAGCTTGACATTGTGAATTGGTCTTGTAGTCCCCTATAGTTTACAATGGCAGAAGCTGCAATTCCCAAAAGCTGCCAATGTATGGTGGACATGGATGGTCCTTTAATAAGAAACTTCTTGAGACCCCCTCCTTCTCCAGATCCCTGGAATGTAAACCACAATAAAGTGAAATGATCAAACCTGGTGCAGCTGTGCATGGCAACCAATCGGCTTCCATCTTCAGCTTGTTCAGTTGAATGTTAGATGCTTATTGGCTGCTATTAGTTAAAGGCTGAACCCTAGAGATGGGTTGTGTGGATATCCCAGTAGATCAGCAGTTTTGAAATGCTCAGACCTGCTTGTCTAGCACCACTAACCCATGCCAAGTTCAGGCACTTAAATCCCCTTTCTTCCCCATTCTGATGCTGTTTGACCTTCACGTTGTCTTCACCACATCTATGTACCTAAATACATTGAGTTGCTGCAATGTGATTGGCTGGTTAGCAATTTGTGTTAATAAGCAATTGAACAGATGGACCTAATAGAGGCCAGGGAGTGTATATGCAGCCTCTGGTTTGTACTTTACTGCTCCTTCTCACAATGAGTCTATGGGGCCTGGCCTTATACACCCTATCCATAATATGTAATCAGGTGCGGGAACTGAAGTGACTAAAATAGTTTTTTGGTTTTTTTTTTTTGGGGGGGGGGCGGCATAAAACTGATTTGTAGATGAGCCACTAGAGGAGGAGGAAAACACTTGGCCTTCAATCACTCTGCCTTGTTGCACAATGGCAATTGAGGTATCAGAGCTTCCAAGGGAGGACATTGTTTTTGTGAGTCAGCTGATTCATAAAGGGCCATATTGTTGTCCAATGGACACTGCAGTGTTTACTCCACAGCGCCATCATTGGTCATGTAATGTATTGCAGGCGGTGTGATCCAATAGAAGTTCTGTTTGCTTAATGCTGGAGAGAGGACCTCCTAATTTGAGGCCGGGGCAGTTGCATGACGAGTGCAATTATAAAGCACCGCTCTGTCTGTTAACAAATGTACAGAGTAAAGCCCAACCAGATGCTGCATATGACTACCTCCATAATTCAACAGCTTTTTATAACATTTGATATCAAATATAATTTAACAAGGACAAATTAAAGTGGACATCCTCCACTAAACGGCTGCACCATACAGCCATGTATACTGATATAAAGAATCTTACAATCGCTAGGTAAGCCTTTTTTGTCTTGCTTTCAATCATTTCCATTTTCTGGTTGGGTGAGGCACTGGTGATGTAGCTCCTGGCCTCACAGCTGCATCCTGGGTATTTCCTGCCATGTTCTAGGTGGGGTTCCAGGAAGGAGATGGATCCATCTGCCCTTAATAAGTGTCCACTGAGAATGATGGGGGGGTGAAGTAAAATGGTGTGCAAAGAATACAAAGCTTGCTATTATCTATAGCATAGGTCTTAACGTCCTATGTGAAGGGCCAGTTTACTGTCCTTCAGACTCTGGAGGGGCTTGACTGTGACCATTGGAAGTAAAAAATGCCCCAGCGTTGGTGAGCATAAACAATTCCCAATCATTTCTTTGAATGGAAGAAACTGTCCATTTGTTGGTATCAATAGGGGAATGGTGACCAATTGATGGGTGTCAGTTGATTGCATTGTGCCCCAAGGACCAGATAAAGGCAAGCCAATGGCCACATCCGGCCCCTGGCCTGCAGTGACTGCTTAGTCTGATACTCTGCAGCAAGGACTATTACAGCTGGTACTGAGTGCAGGTCTATATCTGGGCCATTCCCAACCTGAACTTTCTTCTTTTTCAGGTGAAAGCTCAGTATGAGCAACAGTCCGGGACAAACCCCACAGAATTTAAGGCGATCCTCGTCAGTACTCAGGTTGTTGCCGGAACAAATTACTTTTTCAAGGTAATGCTTTGGGTTTTATGGAACATTGTCAGGTTAAGGCGTAACACACTAATTTCCCACTAGTCGCTGTCAGTTTATAGCTCTGGCTGAACCTTACACTCCACCTGCAGAAGTGAATGAATTTCTTCTGCTAGAAAGAGAATTGGGGGCAGAAAATTGATGCCTGGTGCAGGCTTCATCCTAGTATAACCACTTTGACCCGAGGACATCATGACATCCTACAGGTGGGAAATGGGTTAATATATCGGAAATATCCAATATCTGTCTTGCCACTGGGGAACAGAAGCAGAGGCACATGTTCTGGTGCCCTACAGGCAAAATGGATGTAGGACACATGGAGAGATTTACTACAACTGGTGGTCTGGTGCAGCTGTGTATAGTAACCAATCAGTTTAATTGAACCTGATTGGTGCAACTGTGCATGGCAGCCAGATTCTGTGTCCACCAGTTTTAGTAAATCTCCCCCACTGCACAGCCTCAGCACCTGCAGCCGGCAAACTCTAAATGCTTCTCCTCTATTCAGCGCAGGGGAGAAAATGGCAGTTTGCTAGAATTCAGCAGGGAAGACTGTTCCTAAAAGACTTTGACTGACTGGCTGCTATATTCTCCCCTGGAGTCTAGCAGGAGCATTTGGTTTCCTGGCTGTCACTTCTCCCCTCAGCACTGCCCCCCAATTAGCCACTCAGTGTAACAGTGTTGTCGGCCAGGGAATGTTAAACCAGTTTCCTATTTCACCTGGTGATCTAGCCAGTCTGTCCCCCCCCCCCCCCCCGATCCAGATGTTCTTTCGCTTGGCTGGATCATGACGACCACCATATAGTGCACAATTGCACCTACTGCCTCCAGCTCCAGTGCTCTCCCTAGGACACGTCCCCCCACCTCCTGCTGTCTGATCTGTCTGGATATGGTTGCAGAGGAGAGCACTAGAGCTGGAGGGAAAACTAGTGCTGCCCCCATACTCCTAACCCCCCCATCCCACACTGCTGCCCCAACTATACCCCCATCAGATGACACTACTCCCATCTAACACTACTGCCTGGCCCCTACAATCATTGCTCCACACTCTTCACTCCACCAACTAACATTGTGGTCCCCTTCTTCTTCACCCCTCCATCCTGAGCTACTGTCCTCTGCCCTACACCCCTCTCCCCTGCTGCAGTCGCAAACACTGCAGTCTTCCACTCTCTAATCTCTTACTTCCGCCCCCCCATTCCAGTCTATGTTCCCAGTTGCAGCACCCACACCACCTGATTTCTGCTTTCCACCACACCCCCACCCTCCCTGGACTATAAATGGCTGACATATTCCAGTACTGACCAGAACACTGATCCAGTCATATCAGTCTCTACCAGAGGAGCTTACACTCCAATGTCCCCCCACAGTTGCACACTATTATACATTTCTATAGCTCTGACACATACCACAGTGCTGTATAGAGAACACTGACAGTCAGATGACTGCACCAGAGGAGCTTACACTCTAATGTCTGCATCAGTCATACACTATTAATGCTTCTGACTTTATATCCTCAGAGCTAACACTCTATTGTATCCCCCAGAGTTGCACACTTTCATTTTTATAGCTGACCTATTCCACAGCGCTGTACAGACAACATTCCAGCAGTTGTCAGTCCTTGCCCCACAGGAGCTTGCAATCTAAAGTTACCCCCAGATGTCTTGGAACTGTTCTTCTGGTAGAACACTTAATAATATAACTCCTAATATCAGTGAAAACCCAAAATTAAAGGTGGAATTAACTTTTTTTTTTTTTCTGCTCTTTCCAGGTGAACACTGGAGAGGACACTTATATCCACGCTCGAGTCTTCGTACCTCTGCCTGGTACAGGGGAGGGACCGAAATTGGTGTCTTTCCAGACTGATAAGGATAAGGACGATGAACTGGAATATTTCTAGGATGGAGATGAGAACCATGTAGTGGTCACATGATCAGGAATGCCACCTCCCATCTTTTTCATAAACTCCAATGACCAGCAAGAAGGAACTAAAGAACCTGAAAGTACAGATCTGATCTTCCAGAAATGCACAACATTGGTGGACGGAGATGTCCTGACTTCACACCTCAACTCTAATGGTGGCTGTAACATTGATCTGTATCCATTTGTAAAATCCTGTTCAGTGTAACTTGCTTGTTGTAATAACTCTGGAAAGTACAATAAATGTTTGGAAAAGGTTTGTTACCTAAAATTTGCCAATACATGTAAGGCTGCGCTGCACATCCATGCACCTTAAACTGAGTTCTCCCCTTTATTCTGGGCCCCCCCCCCTTTGCATAAGTGAAATGCTAATTTTTACCACCTTAGTGCTGCCAAAAAGTGCTCCTACTTTTCTTGCCTAGGCTCCCACTACAGGGCCGTGAATAAAGGGATATCACCAGTCCTCCTGTATGAGGCCCAGGCCAGCAAGGAGGGTGCAGGCAGCTGGGTGAATCGGAGGAGGCAGGGAGGGTGACTTTGGGGAAACTACTGGAACTGATCCCCTGTTGGCTCTCTGCAGCAGATGAAAGCTGGCTTCTTTATTGCCTGCTGAATTTCAGCTACTGCAGAGAGCAACACTGGATTAGTTCCAGTAATTCACAGATGTTAAACTAGTGGCCCTCCAGGTGGCATGACCCCCAACAGCTGGAGAGCCACCAGTTTGATACCCCTTCTAGTAGTTGAACCCACCCCCCCTGCCTGCTGTTCTGGTAAACCTAATTTGCAGCACTGAGTGATCAGTACTAATCACTCACTCAGTTCATTCATAACTGAAGCATAATAAAATGGTGGTTTGAGGGAGGCCCTGTCAGGTTGGTTGTATGGGGCCCCGTGGTTTCTAACAGAAGCCCTGCCCACCACCACCTGGGAAGCCCACATCCAGGAGGTAGTCTTTTTCTGCTGATGGCTGCATGCACATGGGAAGGAATAACCATGCATATACAGGTGTCCCAGATTCTGGTACCCAGAGGTATGGGACCTAGCTGGGTCCCAATGCTTGTGGCACATGTGCAGGATATGTAATGATGGTACTGGATGCCTTGAGCTGCCATGTGCTTTTGCATGGCTTCCTGTGGGTCACAAATGAAGGCCACTTTAACGTGTACCTACAGGTGAGCTTATGAGGCTTAAATCCAACACGTAAAGAAAATGCATCAGGGGCCTATATAGCCAATAGAAAATGATAGATGCAGGATAACCTGTGCTCATATCTACTGCCAAATTGTTGCTGACTCCACCCAATGTGGAAAAATAGGTGTGGTCACCAACACTCGTAAGCAATTCATAGAGAACAAGGATAGAGATTTTGCGCCCCCCCCCCCCCCCCCATTAAAGTTTCAAATGGGACCATGCAGCTTAGACATTGGCTTTATTGAAAAATATGTATAGTAAAATGTACAAAAGTGAGCTAAAACACGAACAATCACCTCACAGTATTAAAAAGACAATGTAGTCCAGTCACTCAAGCAGCTGCTCACTCAGCCACATTCATACCGGGGGTGGGGGTGGATTGTTCACTTGTATAGTTCATTGATGTTTGCTAACAGAGAAATCCTGCAGAACACAATTTGGGTTTTTTTTTTCTCCATTAAATACACCACTTTTTTTTCATTTTACTATCACTTTCCATTACTAATTTTCCAAATTATCCGTCTCACCCTTCAGTCACCTACTATTCCCTTACTTTGTTTCTTTTGTCTTTCCTTTCTTCTTCCTATGTTCCACTGTTACTCTTCTGTCCCTTTTAACTAGATATTTATTACTGTCCTCAGCTCTTCCTTTTACATTCCGATCAGTTCTATATATCTCATGGGTATCTTAAGTCCTTCCATCTATCCTGTATTTTCTTGAATTTTTCAGTCTTAACCTCTCTATGATATAGTTCCTCCATCTTGTGTGTATGTGTATCCTCCACTCTATTTATCCAGTTTTTTTTTTTTTTTTTTTTTAAGCTCCATTTAATAAATAATACAATATTTTAAGTCAGAATTATAGAATAAACAAACCCAAGGATCTTTCAATACACTAATCCCTGTCATCTCCTGTATTTGTATTACTCCTTGCCAAAATTCTTTATTTTAGGAGACTCCCACCAAATATGTGCCGTTGTTCCTTTCATCCCATAACCCCTCCATGCATGATTAGAATTCACTTTTATGTTGATGTGCCACACTAGGGGTAGTATACCACCTCGCTAAAAATTTAGAATTCATTTCTACTGTATTCATATCCTCCGGACCATACACTAATTTAAATATTTTCTCTTTTTTCCTGTTCAATTTTGTTCCAATTTTTTTTTTTCCTGCTTATCCATAAACAGTGGCACACTGTCTGAGGGCCTGGGGTCAGTAGGGGGCCCCATGAGATGCCCCTGGTACCTTTTTTCATAGGCTTTTTTTGAGCTTGGGCAAGGACACAGGGGCCCCATGATCCCTTATTGCCCGGGGGCCCCAAGAGTTGTCAGTCTGCCCCTGATCCAGGTTAAAGAGATTTTCAATTGGATACATGTCCTTCTCTATTCTTAGTGGCTGCGGGAGCATTGCAACAAAATGTCCTAATTGATAGTAATGCCACTCATCCAACAAAATATTTCTGTCTTCTCCTTTTAAATCTAATAGAACAAAAATCCCCATTATCAGTGATTTTTTTTTTCTTTTAGATGTGCATTTCTTTAGCTGATATATATATAAATTTTTTTTTTCTTTTCCCTGGGGGGGAAAAAAAATTCTGTTCTCCCAGGTGGTATGAACAATGAATTTTTTACTCCCCTTTTTTTTTGTTTGTGAATTCTGTCCCATATCCTAAAAACATACCTTGTGTTTTCAGAAAATTTAGATGCTGTTGTGGAAGCCACATATTCTTATCTAATTGTATCCCGCTCAGTGTATTTTCTATCTTTATCAAACTTTTCCTCCCTGGGTTGTAAATAGTTTATTTGTGGAATCATCATAGAACAATATCTTCAATACAGTACATTTAGTTCCCCATTAATTCTCTCTACATACAGTAGGTCTATAACTGGGACACAGGGATGAGTCTTTTACCTCTTTTGGTATTACTGTGATGTATGCCTGTATTGACTCTTATCTCATTTCTATCACCTCACCCAAAGCATGCATATAGTTGCACATCTTAGGTACAAGTTGTTCCTTCAATTTCTTATATCTCAGGGTATACCCATCTGGCCCAGGGCTCTTTCCAGTGGGTGAATGCTTTAATGCAGCATATATTTCCTCCTGTGTGTGGGGGGGGGGTTCTCTCTAAGGCTGCTCTCCTCAAATCTAGGCAATACAGCTTCCATAGATAAACCAGGTTTTTTTTTTTTTCCTTCCCTTGGATTCTTTCAGGTTCTTTGATTTTATTTCACATGGTTTACTATAATATTTTTGAAACTTTGTGGTGATTTCAGTGGTTGAAAAGACCATTTCTCCCTTCTCATCTTTCATTTTCTCTAATTTCTTGACTTCCTTTCCCTTAACCTTCTTATTAAATATTTCCCTGGTCTATTCCCCCACCGATTATCTTTCTTTTGCCAACATATTAAAAACTTTTCTTGTTTCCTGTTCCAGTAAGTCTTCTAACTCTTCTCTTTTTTGGATTATCTTCTGTTCTACCTTCTATCTTCTTGTGTACTTGTTCTAAATCAAGTAATTCCTCTGTTAGTGGCCCTATTTTCTTTCCCCGGTCTTTTTTTTTTCTCTTCAGCCCGCCCCTATTGATATCAGGATTCCCCTAATGTATGCCTTATGTGCTTCCCAGACAGTTGCAATGGATACCCCTTCAGTCTCAATGAGTTAAAAATATAGTTCTAATTCCTTCTTTATTCTCTACTTCCTGTATAGGCGTCTCATTCACTCTCCACATACTAGTTCTATTCCTTTCCCATCTTTAATCTCCTGGTGACACGTGCATGGTCTGATAATGACCTCATCTCAATACTGGATTGTAACACTGACTCCAAGGGGTTGATTTACTAAAGCATCTTGTCTGAAAATGGTTGCAGTTCCTTGCATGACTGACTAATTTGTCTGCAAATGGTCACAAAACTTAGCAACCGTCTAAATGAGTTCAACTCTTAGAACCAGGTGAACAGCAGAAAAAAATCTTTTTAATGACATGATCTCAAGCAATTTATACTTCCTAAATATATGTTGAACATTTTTAAGAACGGTTTTAAAACAATTCCAGATTTTCCTGTATAAAGTGATATGTCAAAAAAATCCAAACAGGCATTGGCTTCATCTAGTTCAGATGGCTCAGTAGTAACACAACTGAGCATGCTCAGACCAGAAAAACTGAAAACTGCCTTTGTTGGCAAGCCTGGAAATGTTGTTGAAAAGAGTCAACCTGTTTCTGTTAAAGGTTGGTTATTAAGCGCCTCCCGCCTACCATATAGTAAAACGATGGACACAATGTGGTTCTTTCGTTCTGGGAGGACATCATATGACATTCTCCCCTTTTAACTGCACATGCGTGGTTCTCGGAGCGATCGGCGGTGCGCTGTGTCCGATCCACTTAAAGAGCCGACTATGTCCGATCACATGTCAACAGGGAAATGCTGGTTATCGACATTTCTTTCCCCACGAGCTGACAGCTCGAGAGGAGAGCCGGTAATCGGCATTCCTCGGAGGGGACATGTACACTGATCATCAGCGCACTGATGATTAGTGTGCCCTGATGATCTGTGTAGCCCCAGCAGTGCCAGCTCTCAGTGCTCATCCATGCCACCTGCCAGTGCCCATCAGTGCCACATTTCAGTGCCCATCTGAGCTGCCTCTCAGGGCCCATCAGTAATGCCTATCAGTGTCCATCACTGCAGCCTCATTAGCGCACATCAGTGAAGGAGAAAAATCACTTATTTACAAAATTTTATAACAAAAACTAAAACTTTTTTTCAAAATTTTCAGTGGTTTTTGATTTTAGTAAGCAATAAAAAAAACCCCGAGGTGATTAAATACCACCAAAATAAAGCTCTCTGTCACAAAAAAATTATAAAAATTTAATACGGGTACAGAGTTGCATGACCGCACAATTGTCATTCAAAGTGCAACACCTCTGGAAATTGGCCTGGGCAGGAAGGGGGTATAAGTGCCCAGTAGGCTAGTGGTTAAACAGACTAACATTTTTATTTATATATATCGTTATACATCAATACTTGTCACTATACACAGAAACAGGAACCTGCCTTTTAGTATATTAGCTTGAGTCCGATATGTGAGCCCCAGCCTAGCGAATCTCTTCATGTCCCGATGGGAGGAGGATGTGATATATGCCAGAGATTGGCCTGAATTAGTCATGTACAAAAGATATATAGATTACATCTTCCTCCTATGGGACGGAGAAGAAGATGCTTTGATTAACTTCTTCACAACGCTAAATAATCACGATTTGAATATTAATCTCACTTATACATATAGCCGACAAGAGATAAACTTCCTGGATCTCACATTGATTAATTATAATGGAAAGATAGTGACTAAGTCATTCTTTAAAGCCACTGACCGAAACAGCTACATTCCAACTAATAGCTGCCACCATCCAACCTGGCTGGGGAATATCCCGAAAGGCCAGTTCATGCGTATAAGGCGCAATTGAACAGAGGTAGAGACATATCGCACTCAAGCTACCGTATTTGCCGGCGTATAAGACGACTTTTCAACCCGTGAAAATCTTTTGAAAAGTCGGGGGTCGTCTTATACGCCGGTATACGGCGAGCCGGTGTCAGGGCGGCACTTTTTTGAGGGGCGGCGCCGCCCCCCCTCCTCCTCCAACGGACACCAAGTACAGGGGTGGGCAGAGGGGCTGCTGTACCTTACCTGGCTCCGGTCCCGATCCCACGACGATCCGGTCTAGGAAGCGCGGCTGCTCCTTCTTTCAGTTCGGCCGCTCGATGGTCCCGCCGCCCGCTTGGCTCCGCCTCCTCACCGGTGATTGGGCGCCAGCACTGGAAAGGCACACAGGCGACCAATCACCGGCGAGGAGGCAGAGCCGAACGGCCCCGCGAAAATCAAGCGGCCGAAATGAAAGAAGGAGCAGCCGCTCCTCTCCCCCACTGACACTAATGATGGGGCACTATTCCTCCTCCACACTGACACCAACGATGGGCCACTATTCCTCCTCCCCACTGACACCAACGATGGGGCACTATTCCTCCCCCACTGACACCAATGATGGGGCACTTTTCTCCCCACTGATACCAATGATGGGGCACTATTCCTCCCCCACTGACACCAATGATGGGGCACTATTCCTCCCCCACTGACACCAATGATGGGGCACTATTCCTCCCCCACTGACACCAACGATGGGGCACTATTCCTCCCCCACTGACACCAACGATGGGGCACTATTCCTCCCCCACTGATACCAATGATGGGGCACTATTCCTACCCCACTGACACCAACGATGGGGCACTATTCCTCCTCCCCACTGACACCAATGATGGGGCACTATTCCTCCTCCCCACTGACACCAATGATGGGGCGCGTTGGAAGAGGGGTAGTCTTATACGGCGAGTATAGCTCAAACCCTATATTTTAACAGGAAAAGTAGGGGGTCGTCTTATACGCCCAGTCGTCTTATACGCCGGCAAATACGGTAATATACTAAAAGGCAGGTTCCTTGAAAAGGGCTACAAAGAAGCCATGTTGGATAACACCTTACAAATGGTGGCTTAATTAGATAGGGATGAAATGCTCTCATACAAACCTAAATTTACACAAACGAAAGTATGTCCTTTCATAACTACCTTCTCTGCAATTTAGGCAAGTGGGGAGAATAATTAAGAAAAATTGGGATATCCTAAAAATGGACCCTCTTTTATCCCAATTACTGCCTAACAAACCAGAAGTCATATTTTGGAAAGCTTCTGCTATTAGACATCAAATAGCATCAAACGTTGTTGATCCCCCTACCAAGATAACATTTTTCAATGAACTAAAAGGGTTTCATCCATGCAATAAGTGCATCATGTGTAGGTGTAATAATATGAGAAAACGCAGATTGGATACATTTGATTCGTTTACGACGGGGAGATCTTATACTATTAAACAATTTATATCATGCCATAGTAGGTTTGTGTATATCTCCTTCAGTGTCCTTGCAATAAACAATATGTAGGCCGGACTACCAGACGCCTATGTGATCGCCTACGAGAACACGTTGCAAACATAAAGAAGGGTTACAGGCAACACTCTCTCTCCAACCACTACCGACTTTTTCATGATAAGGATCCTTCTTCTTTGAAATTTGTAGGCATAGAAGTGGTCTCATCATATTGGAGAGGTCTGAATAAAACTAGGGCTGTTTCACAGGCGGAAACTCGATGAGTTTATGAATTGGATACCTTGCACCCACGGGGTCACAATATTGAAGTTGACATTAATTGCTTCATAGCTAATAGCTAAATTAGCTACTTTGCCCCAACTCTAATGTGCCCTATTTTAATTAAATGAATTTTATATTTTGGATTCACATATATACTTTACAATTTTGTCTTATAGACTCATTTGATCTTATTATTTAATTATATTCTACATACTATATTCTAATGCAAATATTTATTATAATGTTTTTTATCCATAATGTTTTATCCATGATCTTATCTATTGGATGTATTATCCCCTATTATATGGATGATTATGGACTTAGGGTATTTGAAAAAAGATTTTATTATAGTTTTTATTAATGAAGCTTGTATATAATGTATTTACTTAGTGCCGAGTACCTTTATGCCGTGGACGATGTAATATCTTTTATTTCATAATTATATATCATGTATCCCCTTTACCACAAATGGTTAAATGCCTCTAACATATTTATTAGGAGGAGGGAGTTAGCTGGTATCTAGCGTCGGTCGGTGTTGATATCGCCGTAAGTTATTATTTACATTCTTCCCCTGGGGATTGGCACGGACCTTATGTGCCCCGTTATCATGTTTCAGCATGAACTGACGAGTGTCTGTGTACTCACACAGATCGCATTATAAGATCCACGGCAGAATGGAAGCTCACCTAGGCGCACGTGCGCCGTTTCCCCCCGCTCTTCGGGAACATGGCGGGGATCCATGTGCTCATGCACCGTTTCCCTCGCTTTTCCGGAAGATGGCGGAGATCATTGCGCGCATGCGCGGATACCGCCTTATAAGGATAGACGTCCAGTCGCACTGCTGTTGGCCTCCCCCTCTGATGAAGTGCTGTAGCACGAAAGGCCTCAGGAGGAGCCGACAGCACGTGTGACGTCATACACCGCCGCGACCACGAGGAGGTCCGGCGGCCATTTTCCTTGCTGGGTCAGTACACTATTCACTTCCATTAATGCTGGCAGTTTTTTACCTGTACATGTACCCATGGATTTTACTGCATGTGACCAATAAATAGTTTGAACCTACTACACTATTGGCACTCCCTCTTTGTCTTGACCCTCCATTGAGGGTTTCAGATCCACAGCAGCTGGTTTCCAGTTCATCCTATATCCAGAAGAGGGAGCCCATTCATCTAGGCCAGTGATGGTGAACCTATGGCACGCGTGCCAGAGCTGGCACGCAGAGCCATCTCAGTGGGCACGCCAGGAAGAAGAGCATGATGAGCGCGCATGGACCGGCCATCCAGATCTCGTCCACACTGGACCCCCATCAAACTACATTTTCCCACATGTCTCTGGGGCCAGGGTGGGCGTGGACGAGAGGAAACGGCTCCAATGCGGCTCTGGCACCAGGGGTGATGTACCCGGGGATTGGTGCGGAAGAGAGGAAGAGGCTCCCACACTGCTCCGGGGCCAGGGGCAACGTGTTCAGAGTGGATGGGAATGAGCTGCTGGGTTGGAAGCCACACCGACGCTGCCAGAGGTGAGATTAACTGCTTGCAGTGTCGCCTGTCAGTGCCCAGCAGTGTCGCCTGTCAGTGCCCAGCAGTGTCGCCCATCAGTGCTGCCCATCAGTGCCATCCATCAATGATGCCCAGCAGTGCCATCCATCAGTGCCCAGCAGTGTCGCCTGTCAGTGCTGCCCAGCAGTGCCACCTGTCAGTGCTGCCCAGCAGTGCCACATGTCAGTGCCCAGCAGTATCGCCCATCAGTGCTGCCCATCAGTGCCACCCATCAATGATGCCCAGCAGTGCCATCCATCAGTGCCCAGCAGTGTCACCCATCAGTGCCCAGCAGTGTCGCCTGTCAGTGCTGCCCAGCAGTGCCACCTGTCAGTGCTGCCCAGCAGTGCCACCTGTCAGTGCCCAGCAGTGTCGCCCATCAGTGCCACCCATCAATGATGCCCAGCAGTGTCCAGCAGTGTCATCCATCAGTGCCCAGCAGTGTCGCCTGTCAGTGCTGCCCAGCAGTGCCACCTGTCAGTGCTGCCCAGCAGTGCCACCTGTCAGTGCCCAGCAGTGTCGCCCATCAGTGCTGCCCATCAGTGCGACCCATCAATGATGCCCAGCAGTGCCACCGATCAGTGCCGTCTGTCAGTGCGTCCAGGTAGGCAAGTGGTTAATTGCAGTGTTGGCACTTTGAAATAAAAAAGTTGGTTTGTGTTGCAGTTTTGGGCACTCGGGCTCAAAAAGGTTCGCCATCACTGATCTAGGCTGTCCATTCACTGGTTAAGGGGGATCTCTGAGTTCTACTGTATATTACTACACCCAAGGCTGATGATTTACCTCTGAGGGAATATTAACCAGGCAACACATTTTACAAGGTACAACAAATCTCACCACCCTACCCAACCACCCCATCAATTTGTTGTTAGGTGCAAGACTCTCAAACAAAACCAGGTATAAAGAAAAAGAACTCCAAACCAAACACAAAGCACCAAGTAGAGGTGTCAGTTGTGCATATTTTATTCACACCAGGAGCACTTCTGCCTCCCAACTGAAGAGGAGGAGGCACCACTGCTGGCTATGTTTTCCAGAACCTTCTCCAGAGCAGAGAGGAGGGCGCACATGGCATGGCTTTTTTGGACCATCGGCAGACTTGCAGGATGTCTATTGCAGGTTTTGCTTAGGCCAAGAAGCAATTATACACCTCTATGAGCTCATCCCTACCCTGAAGGAGCTTACATTCATACTAGTGCCAATGAACCTATCAGAATGTCTTTGGAGTGTTGGAGGAAACCCACACAGGAACAGGGAGAACATGCAAACTCCTGGCATGTGGTAGCATGGGTAGGATTTGAACCAAAGACCCTAGAGTTGTTAGTTAGGAGCGTTAACCACTAAGCCACTATGCTGCCAATGACATTAATTGGAATCTATAGAAGTACCACGATTCAAGAATTAAGATATATAAGTAGATAGTATAAGAAAATATGAATTCTACATTAAAAATTATTTGTCATATAACAGAGATATAACTGTAACGATGAGATATATATTTACCATTAGAATATAATATGTATTACTCTGTAACATTCATTAAAAAATGAATTTATTAGCAGAACATGAAAAAACACTACAAAACAAGAAAGGGAATTAATAATAGAATTAGCATTAAAAGAAAGCAAACAACAAATCACACCTGACAATTGTTTCTAGAAAGAAATGGGGAAAACAGGAAATGGGATCTTTGCTGCTGCACCCTCCAGGGACCAAGGTTAGAATTGCCTATTTTGTATACACGACTATTCCAATTCGACATTTACTAATAGACATTTTCCTATGTGAAGACGTTGTTCATCACGGCAAGATCCTAATTGTTTCCATTAGGTGAAGTTTGGTGTCTCACTTCTCTTGGTTCTTCTTGACATCTCCGTTTGAGCGTTCTTGAGGGACAACCTGCTGTGATGGATTTTCTTGGCTGATTTCTCCATCAAGATACTTTCTGCATAATACCGATTAGATTCCTGGAAAGCTCTGCCTCCATGCAAAGCATTAGTAAGACTTCATCTATGCAGTTCAGATTTGGGCACCATTTTGCAAGCAGGGTGCTTATTTCCAGTATGTGTGACCAGCACATGCAGTTGAGCTCTCACCCACAAACAGAGCCTCAGTGCCACCCATTGGTTCCTGCGCTCACGCTCACACTTTGTGCATGCATGCAGACCATAGGCCTCTCGTTCACAAGTCCTGGAACCATATCACCTGGGGCACCTCTCACGTAAGGCCCTGTCATTTATTGTGGTAAAGGCTAGGGCTCAGGGAATCCATCCAAGCACCCGGAATGCATGTTAAATGGGGGCCCCTGGCGCAAGATACCTGAGGGGAGGTCTTGTCTCAAAGAGGGTGATTCCTGTCCCCCTAACTACCACCCACTCCTGAGCCAACCAGGCGTTCACAGTCTCATACCCTTTAATGCTTCTTCAAACTTTAGGTTAACTCACAACATTCATTAAATACATGTAAGCAGGTTGAAAGCAGTTAGAAAGGTGCTGTCCCGGACGGGAAGATTAGGGATTAATGCCTTTCCCGGTTCTTTTAGTTTTTGAGTGATATCTCTAAGCCCGACCCACTGAGCCTGTGATATAAAAGAGTGCCAGTGGTTTGAAGAAGAGATCATGTAGATGAGGATGATGATGATTTTTCCCAAGGAGAGATGAGAGCCCAGAGCCCATAAGAAAGAACCCCGTAAGGGAAAGGACCAGGGAGCAGAACCCAGGAGGAGTACAAGGATGCCACCATTTGCCACCAAGATGTGAGTTCGATCGATAGAACTTTGGGTTCACCCTGAAGACACCAGCTGCTGGAGAAGCCTCTGATGGACTCAGTAATTACATGGACTCCATCTTACAGGTATGCCGGGACAGTACATAGCCTGAGTAGGATTAGGAATTAGGGACTGTGTCTTTTTGGATTCTGTACTTTCTGCACTTTATTTAGTAAAGCATTGAACATTTGCCTTTTGCCTGGTGTGAAGTTACTCAAAGGGGTGTAATGCAAGTAACCGGCACAACTTTGCACTTAGTCTACAGTTTAGGTCACTAACATGTATGAAGAGTCAGCACGCTAAGAGTCATTTTAGTGCAAGGTATACATGTGGTCGCCATTAGAAACGAAGGTACAGTCAACAAGCAGCCTGTTGTAAAGGTGTACCTGTTATAGGTGGAATACCCTCTAGCCACAAGGGAGATGTTGTTGGCTCTCCCTACAATGCATTTCATTTCCCACAGCAACCAGAACAGGATGGAACGTCAGAGGTCCCCATCTTGTACAGAGGTTCAGAAGTTCAAGAGTTAGTCAGGTTGGAGCCTACGCTATGTGCAAGGTGCGGTTCCATCCTGCTACTGGGACTGGTAGTGGGAAAACACTGGACAGGTGTCTGTGGTCAGTGTTCAGCATGACCTGCCTAATTGCAGGCTACAGTGGGAAGATGTACATTTACATGGGGACCCGAGAGTTAACTTGAAAACAGTTGTTCTGCAAGTGTACATGGTGTACGTTCATCTCTAACAGTAAAGGCCTGTCTTAAGGTCAGGTATTTCCTGAGGGCAACCTCAGCGTTGTCCCCGGGCATTGGTGAAAACGGCACTAAAGCAAAGGTACTCCATATGTGTGGAGTAGAGAGAGAGAGACCCTGTACAAGATGCCTAGCGTAGCTCAGAGAACCCACCCCGGAGTAGGCCTCTCATGTGACTCTTGCTTGGCATCCAACGAAGAGGGAAACATGGAGGACATCACAAAGACCACCTCCCTACCCTTACATATGGTTTTGTCCTCGCTAAGACAATCATGAAGCAAGGAGTTTCTTTGCTTGAAACTGTACCTAAATACTTTGAAAATTAACAAGGTACAACAGTCCACAATATGGCAGTTCTTCACTGTAATTAACATACACAAGGATCCACAATCTCAGTATTAAAAGTGCAATAGAATGCATTTCCATATCCTGGGGTTGTGGTACAATGGCCCACTATCTGCAGGAAGGGTACTTTGGTGCTTACTTACAATTCAGGCCTTATGTCTCCACTTCTCCCCAATCCTTCCCCCCAGGCACCCGGGAGAGCTCCCCTCCTTACAAGCACATTCTTCTTTCCTCCCTGATGATCAACCGAGACCTAGATTGGCTCCTCCCTTCACTATGTAGCACTACCCCCTTAGAAGATTTGGGTCCCCATGAAGTCCTGCAAAACCAGACATCACACATCTTCACACAGGCTTGCATACAAAGTCAGAGATCAGTCCTTGAATTTTGGTTTTGTTGTTTTATTTAGGAGATTTGAACTGAGATAGGGTCAGGGGTGTACAGGATGCCCAAGGAAACTGATGAACTGAGGACAACATCCTGGAACTATTTACAAGCCTTCACTGCAGTAGAGCTGGCCAGCGTCTCCTTAATGTACCACCCCAGACCCTAGATAAACTCCTCTTCTTCACCCAGCAACCTGGAGATATCCCTGAACAGGGGATCTGGTGTCTGTAACGATAGACAGTTCCAAATAGGCAGCAAATCTGGTTTCCCATCAGAGTGCTCCTTCCCCTATCCTCCCAGGGGATGCAGGTTTACTCACTCAGATCTTCTCCTGTACTGCTGATGGGTTGGGGGCTGCTTTTATCTGGGCCGCTCCTTCCCTGCTGTACAGGTGGTGCTTGCTCTGGGGGCCAGTGAAACTCTGAGCTTTCCTCCTTTCCAGCTCCAGGCCTGCAGGTAAGCCGATTCTCACTGGGCCTCCTCGCAGCCTCTTGTCTTCAGCCGCACATCTTCCTCACTGTCTTCCACCCCAACTCTACCTCAGCTGAGCAGGCTCCAACACTTTTAAGGGTGTCCCAGCCCCTTGCCAAGTCTTCTGTTGGGGATTGGCTAGGATCCCTCAAGAGTGCAAGCCAGCCACTCCTCAGATCCACCCACTGCCTCTAGGCCTATCTCCACAGCCCTAGAGCAGGGGGAAATTCCAGAGGGGCTGGCCTGCAGAGCCTCTCAGCTCCTGACAACAATTTGACCTTCTGGCTATTACACTCAGGCTGCCCTCCTCTCTATCAGGACTCTAGCTCCCCTTAGCTAACTAGGAGGGAACTAAAACTATATAAAGGAAGAGGGGTGATCCAATCCCAAAAGCGTGCCTTCAAAAGGGAGTAATCACTATTAAAGAAGAACCCTCAGTTAACCCCTTCTTACAAGTTCACAAAAAGGATGTTGCAAAACTTCAGTGCAGAGAAGAGCACTCAAAGTGGTTGTAAAGGCTCACCTGCATGCTTTCTATACTCACCTGAGCCCCATCTCAATCCAGCGATGTGCACCAGAGCCTCAGCTGTCCCGAGTCTCTCTCTTCTCATTGGCTGAGACAGCCGTTGGCTCCCGCTACTGTCAATCACAGCCAGTAAGCCAACGAGGAGAGAGTTGGAGGCACGGCCAAGCCACATCTGTGTGTGAATGAACACAAATGAGCTGCAGCTCTGGAGTAAGCCTGCTTGGATGCCTCCATAGCAAGCAGCTTGGCAGGAGGGAGGAGCCAGGAGTACTGGCGGGGGACCTGAGAAGAGGAGGATTAAAACCACTGCACAGAGCAGGTAAGTATAACATATTTGGTATTATTTTTTTAAAATCTGCCTTTCCAATCACTTTAAACTCATAAGAGGCCGGGAGGAGCTCAGCTATGAGGAAAGATGATCGGTACTGAATATAAACCCAAATAATAGACCCATTGGACTCACTCAGCTCCTAATCCCAAGAATGCATATAGTGTGAACAAAAAGAACAACAGTGGGATTTTCTAACGGTGCTGAAAACCTCCCTTCAGAAACACAACTCATAACATTTTATGTAAAACAAAAACTTTCATTACAAAGTTATTAAAATACCTTGGGGGGCCTGAACCCCTAAAATCATTCATTTGTAAGATAAGCGGCTCAGCCACCCCTGTCAGCATCATTTCCCCCACATACACTGATCATATCATGAGAAACCAAGTCACAACATGACATATAGATGGTGGGGGGACCACAAATATGGGAAAAGATGTTGTCCCAACGCATTTCACATATAGCTTCTTCAGGGGTTCAGGTAGCTGCAAAGAAGCAATCCAATAATATACAGATCACATCACTGACAAAGAGCCGGTATTTTCTCGGGCCCCCTGTTCCCAGGGCCCATGACTGTGTAAGCAGCACCATGCTCTCTGACACACCCGGGCTGAGGAGGGGATAGTTATTGGAACAATATATGGAATACTACGAGAACCAAAGAAAGGGAAAATGGCAGTAATCACATCAAGTATGTGAAACAGTTGTAAATGAATGTATATAATTGGTATTAATCTAGTGAATGACCCCCAATCCTTATACTGGGGAAGGTCCTATCTAGGGTGCGATGCTGGGACAATGGTTTGGCAGTCTTTGTCAAACCCTCCCTTAGGCTCCTTTCTCACCAATGTGCTTTAAGTGATTTTTGCAGAAACGCACTACAGTCCATGTAACATGGTTTCCTATGGAACACGTTCACATCTATGCTTTTTTCAGCTTCTGCATTTTTTGAAAGAATCAGGGACTTTTTTTAAAAGCAAAAAGCAGCATTTTTGACACAATAGAGTTCAATGGAGAAGCTGCTGAAATGCACGGTAGTACATTTTTGCATTTTTATTCTGCCCAGCAACAAGAAATTCCACTTTAACAAAAAAAGAGAAAGCCGAACAAAACGCAAAATGCAGCAAAAATGTGTGTAGAAAAACACAAAACAAAATGCTAAAAGCACTGGAGAAAGCATCAAACACAAAATACATATATGAGAACCAAGCCTTACTGGCCAGTACTCGGGGCCTAAATCTGGCACTGGAGAGCTCAGAAGGGTAGATCTAGACGTACATCTACATCTCCCTGGCCCCTGAAGCCCATTCCGTGTTCGGATCGCACTGACAGGCAACGAGGAAGAGATTTGACGCCTCCGTGCCACTTGTTTTAACCCCATTTTTGCCAACAAATGCCTTTCAACTTCGTGCAATACGGGCGTTTGCAGTGCTTCCCCATTGACTTCAATGTGTAGCCCCTGACAATCACTACAAGTTGGGTCAACTTTGCAGTGGGGGCAAAATGAAACATCACGGCCAGTACATGTAAACACCCCCATCCCCTGCTAATTGCAGCTCAATAGGGGCGCGTGGTAGGTGGCAAAAAAGTGGCTCAACCACTCATTTTTACCACCCTCCAACTGCAAGTCTAAACAAGGCTTAGGTCCCTCTGAACTCGGGTCTAGGTGTCTGAATGGTGTCCCCAGCAATACTGTTCCTTTAAGTAGGGTGTAGTAGGGTATGGCCAGCAGTGCCTCCTATGGTGATGACCTGTCTGCTCCCACCCCATGTCCAGGGCTCAGCGATATCAGCTGCAGATATCTGATTTAACCCTGAAAGGGCTGAACCATCGCAGGTTGCAGGGTGGTTGTGGGCGCGGTTCCCATTCACCTTAATGGCTCATGTTCGGCAATAGTATTACTACGAAGGTGGGGGGTGGTAATTTTTGCTGCATCACGTGGCACCTGCATCATGTTTTCCTTTAGGTGGGCGGTCAGGAAAAGAAGGATGTAATACCAGAGATCTAAGATTTACCTCCAGGGATCCATAGGTTCCTCATACCATTCCACTGATTTTCTTAGCACAGACTTTGATTTGTATGACGTCATTTCCAATGCCTAGTATCAGTTTTCTCCTGAGAATGGCCCATCACATGCAGGGTGTAGTCATTATTGGACACCCCCACCCTCTCTGTGGAATGGTACAGCCCACACGTATATAAGCCCAGGTACTGGGTGATCTGTATTAGTCTACTGAGAACTTTCCAAAGATGGCTGAGGCTGTACAAGTAAAGGTTGGGGGACTGAGTGAGCCCAGGGAACCTACTGCAGAAGATCAGGCCATCCTTGATGAGGTAAGTGGTTGGGGATCCAATCCTAAGGACTGGTTCATGGCAGGTGTGATGATCTGCATTGGGACCCTGAGAAGCCATTGACCTGACATGTTTACACCATACAAGTGTGTTCATTAAACTGCATCACATTGTCAGCTTAGAGTTGCATGAATTTAATTTATTTTAATGCAAAGTAAACTCTGCAATGCATTGTAACAATGTAACCCAGTCTGCATGTTGTGCACCTGCTGGTATAAATGGGCCCCATGAGGGAGCTCCAATGTACTCGATTAGCTTGACATTGTGAATTAGTCTTGTAGTCACCTATAGTTTACAATGGCAGAAGCTGCAATTCACAAAGGCTGCCAATGTATGTTGGACATGGATGGTCCTTTTTTTTAATAAGAAGCTTCTTGAGATCCCTCTCCTTCCCTGGATCCCTGAAATGTAAACCACAATGAAGTGGAATGATCAAACCTGGTGCAGCTGTGCATGGCAACCAATCAGCTTCCATCTTCAGCTTGTTCAGTTGAATCTTGACAATGAATTTTAGATGCTGATTGGTTACTATTAGTGATGGGCTGAGCAAGCAATTGAATAGAGGCCAGTGAGTGTATATGCAGCCTCTGATTTGTACTTTACTGCTCCTTCTCACAATGAGTCTATGGGGCCTGGCCTTATACCCCCTATCCATAATATGTAATCAGGTGCTGGAACTGAAGTGACTAAAATAGGTTTTTGATGTTTTTCACATGCTTGTTCTAAAATGTATTTATGGGGGCATAAAACTGATTTGTAGATGAGCCACTAGAGGGGATGGAAAACACTTGGCCTTCAATAACTGTTTTGTTGCACAATGGCAATGGAGGTGTTGGAGCTTCCAAGGGAGGACATTGAGTTGGCTGATTCATAAGGGCCTGTAAGGGGCCATATTGTTATCCACTGGACACTGCAGTGTTTACTCCACAGCGCCATCATTGTACATGTAATGTATTGCAGGCTGTGTGATCCCATTGACACTGTCTGCGCAATGCTGTAGAGAACTTCATAACTTGAGGCTGGGCCAGTTGCATGATGAGTGCAATTGTAAAGCCCAGCTCTGTATATCTGTTAACAGAACGGACAGAGTAAAGTACAACCAGATGCTGCATATGACTGCCTCCATAATTCAATTTTTTTATAACTTTTGATATCAAATAAAATTGAACATAAGGACAAATTTTAGTGGACATCCTCCACTAAATCGCTGCACCATGCATACCGATGTAAAGAATCTTACAATCACTAGGTAAGCCTTTGTCTTTGCCTTCAATTCTTTCCATATTCTAGTTGGGTGAGGCACTGGTAACGTAGCTCCTGGCCCCACAGCTGCATCCTAGGGTCTTCTGTCATGTTCTAGGTGGGGTTCAGGAAGGAGATGGATCCATCTGCCCTTAATAATCAATGTCCACTGAGAATGATGGGGGGGGGAGTAAAATGGTGTCCAAAGAATACAAAGCTTGCAATTATCTACAGCAAAGGATTCAACTTCCTACACAAAGAGCCAGTTTACTGTCCTTCAGAATTTGGAGGGGCTAGACTGTGACCAATGGGAGTAGTAGAAAATGTCCCAGCATTGGTGGGCATAAACTGTTCCCAATCATTTCTTTGAATGGAAGAAACTCTGTCCATTTGTCCTCAATAGAGGAATAGTGACCAATTGATGGGTGTCGGTTGATTGAATAGTGCCCAGAGGACCAGATAAAGGCAAGCCAATGGCCACATCCGGCCCCTGCTTAGTCTGATCCTCTGCAGCAAGGACTACTATAGCTGGTACTGAGTGCAGGTCTATATCTGGGCCATTCCCAACCTGAACTTTCTTCTTTTTCAGGTGAAAGCTCAGTATGAGAAACAGTCCGGGACGAACCCCACAGAATTTAAGGCGATCCTCGTCAGTACTCAGGTTGTTGCCGGAACAAATTACTTTTTCAAGGTAATGCTTTGGGTTTTATGGAACATTGTCAGGTTAAGGCGTAACACACTAATGTCCCACTAGTAACTGTCAGTTTATAGCTCTGGCTGAACCTTTCACTCCACCTGCAGAAGTGAGAGAATTTCTTCTGCTAGAAAGAGAATTGGGGGCAGGAAATTGATGCCTGGTGCAGGCTTCATCCTAGTATAACCAAATTTCACCCCTATCAGATGACACTTCTTCCATCTAATGCTACTGCCTGGCCCCTACAATTATTGCTCCACACACCTCCATTAGGTTTTGGTCCCTTATCACTCCAGCATCTAACACTGTGGTCCCCTTGTTCACCCCCTCCATCCTGAGCTACTGTCCTCTGCCCCAAACCCCTCCCTCCTGCTGCAGTTGCCCACATGGCATGCTTCCACTCTCTAATCTCATGCTTCTGCCCCCCATTCCAGTCTACCACCCCAGTTGCAGCCCCCACACCACCTGATTTCTGCTTTCCACCACACCCCCCCCACCCTCCTGGACTACAAGTGGCGTTGATCTATTCCAGTGCTGACCAGGACACTGATCTGTTCCAGAGGAGCTTACACTCAATGTCACACTATACATTTCTATAGCTCTGACATATACCACAGTGCTGTATAGAGAACCCTGACAGTCGGTTGACTGCACCAGAGGAGCTTACACTCTAATGTCTGCATCAGTCATACACTATTAATGCTTCTGACAGTATCCTCAGAGCTTACACTCTATTGTATTCTCCAGAGTTGCCCATTTTCATATTTATAGCTGACCTATTCCACAGCGCTGTACAGCCAACATTCCAGCAGTTGTCAGTCCTTGCCCCACAGGAGCTTGCAATCTAAAGTTGCCCCCAGATATCTTTGAACTGTTCTTCTGGTAGAACACTTAATAATATAACTCTAATATCAGTGAAAACCCAAAATTAAAGGTGGAATTAACTTTTCTGCTCTTTCCAGGTGAACACTGGAGAGGACACTTATATCCACGCTCGAGTCTTCCTACCTCTGCCTGGTCCAGGGGAGGGACCGAAATTGGTGTCTTTCCAGACTGATAAGAAAAAGGACGATCAACTGGAATATTTCTAGGATGGAGATGAGAACCATGTAGTGGTCACATGATCAGGAATGCCACCTCCCATCTTTTTCAAACTCCTTTAAGGACTATCAAGAAGGAACTAAAGAACTTGAAAGTACAGATCTGATTTTCCAGAAATGCACAACATTTGTGGATGGAGATGTCCTGACTTCACACCTCAACTCTAATGGTGGCTATAACATTGATCTGTATCCATTTGTAAAATCCTGTTCAGTGTTTAACTTGCTTGTAAAGACAACTCTGAAAGTGCAATAAAATATCTTGGATAAGAGGTTTGTTGCCTAAATTCACCAATACATGTAAAGCTGCACATCCATGTACCTCCTAAATGTGGATACCTTAAACTGAGTTCTCCCCTTTATTCTGCCCCCCCCCCCCTTGCATAAGTGAAATTTTTTTTTTTTTTCCCCCCTCTAGTGCTGCCAAAGTTATCCTGCTATTCTTGCCTAGGCTCCCATTACAAGGCCGTAGGTGAGGGGTTACTACCAGTCCTCCCGTATGGGGCCCAGGCAGCTGGGTTAATCTGATATGGGCAGGGAGGGCAACTTCAGGGGAATAATTACTGGAACTCATTGCCTGCTGGCTTTCAGCTGCTGCAGAGAGCCAACACTGGATTAGTTCCAGTAATTCACAGGCGTCAAACTGGTGGCCCTCCAGCTGTTGCCAAACTACAAGACCCATGAGGCATTGTAAGATAGTTACAAGCATGACTCCCAAAGGTAGAGACATGATGGGACTTATAGTTTCCCAACAGCTGGCAAGCCACCTACCAGTTTGACTACCCTGCTAGTAGTTGCTGCCCCATGCTGATCTGGTAAATGTCACATTTGCCAGAACTATGAGTTATCAGTACTGATCACTCGCTGTTCATTCATAACTGAAGCATAATATAATGTTTGGAGGAGGGAGGCCCTGTGGTTTCTAATAGCCCTGCCCTTTACACCTGGGAAGACCACATCCAGGAGGTAGGTTTTTGCAGAGGGGAATGAAGAAACATGCATACACAGGTGTTCCAGATAACAGTACCCAGAGGTATGTGACCAAGGCTTGTAGCACATGTGCAGGATATGTAAAGATGGGACTGGGTACCCTGAGCTGCCATGTGCTTTTCCATGGCTCCCTGTGGGTCACACTACCTCTAAAGTGGAAGTGAAGTCCACTTTTTTTTTTTCTAACTTGTACTTACAGGTGAGCTTATGAGGCTTAAATCAGATAAGAGATGTCAGGGGCCTCTATAGCCAATAGAAAATGATAGATGCGGGATAACCTGTCCTCATATCAGATGCCAAGTTGTTGTTGGTTCCACCCAGGGGCAGACTGACCATTTGGGAACTGCCTGGGGTCAGCAGGGGGCCCCATGAGATTCCCCTGTGTGGGCTTTTTTGAGTTTGGGCACTAACACTCAAAGCCAATTCATAGAGGGCAAGGATAAAGAGATTCCTCCAAATGTATAGACAAAGTGACCAAAAACAGTTGTCTCTCACAAGTAGACAATGTAGTCTAGTCACCCAAGCAGCTGTCCACTTGGCCACCTTCATACAGCTGGGGGGGATTGACAATTCATGCAGAATGAATATATATTCGTTTTACATTACAAAATGCATCACTTTCATTTGGAATCAACCATTTCCATTACAAATTTTCCACATTACCCTTCTCACCCTTTCTATCACCTCCTATTCCTTTTATTTCCTTTCTTTTGTCTTTCCCTTCCTTTCTCTTCCTCACTGTTTTGGGCCTACCGTCTTACGCTTCTGTCCCTTAACTAGATATTTATTGTCCATCTCTTCCTCTTACATTCCAATCAGTTCTATATAGACTCTTGAATATCTTAAAGTCCTTCTATCCATCCCATATTTTCTTGAATTTTTTGATCTTATCCTCAATGATATATAAAAAAAACTATATCTAGCTCCACTCTATTTATCCAGTCTTTATTTTTGGAGTTTTTGTTTCTGCTAGATTCCAGGGGTCCCACCTTTAGCCACAGCTAATAAATAAAATATAATTGTATTGTTTCACCGCAGAATAAACAACCTGCTAATCGCCAAAGCTAATGGCCACTACGCTATCCTCCTGCTCCGCGGCCTTTGACACTGCCGACCACCCCCTCCTTACTAAACTGCACTCCTTTGGCATCAGGGACGCTGCTCTCTCCTGGCTCTCCTCCTACCTATCCCAACGCTCTTTCAGCATTACCTATAATGCTGCCACCTCCCCCTCTCTGTTGGAGTCCCCCAAGGCTCTGTCCTCAGACCCCTCCTCTTCATCTACACCTCCTCCCTTGGCAAACTGATACACTCTAATGGCTTCAACTATCACCTCTATGCCGACAACACCCAAATTTACTGCCACCCCTCAACTCACCCCCTCACTCTCCACCCACCTCCTGAACGACGTATCAGACTGGATGTCTCTCCATTTCCTCAAATTAAACCTGTCCAAACCCGAGCTCCTAGTTTTCCCCCACAGCCCGTGCCATCGTGTCTAGCAACTCCACCATCAATCCCACTCCACACCCCAAAGTCCTGGGTGTCACCCTGGACTCAAACCTCTCCTTCCAACCTCATGTCCATTCACTATCAAGGTCATGCAGGCTCCACCTCTGCAACATCTCCAAGATACGCACCTTCCTCACCCCAGACACCACCAAACAACTCGTACACTCCCTCATCTCACGCCTGGACTACTGCAACTCCCTCCTCACCGGCCTACCCAAACAAACGCTATCCACACTCCAGTCTATCCTGAACTCAGTGGCTAGACTCATCCACCTCACCAACTGCTCCACATCTGCCTCCCCCCCTCTGCCAATCCCTTCATTGGCTCTCGATTGCCCAACGCATCAAATTCAAACTACTAACTCTGACATACAAAGCCATTCACAACTCCGCCCCAAACTACCTAACTGACCTGATACCCAAATACTACCCTACCCGTGTCCTCCGCTCCTCACAGGACCTCCTACGCTCGACTGCAGGACTTCCCCCATCCTCTGGAACTCCCTACCCCAATCCATCAGGCTATCACCCTCCTCACCTTCAGGCGCACCCTGAAAACCCTCCTCTTCAGGGAAGCCTACCCCACCCTCACCTAACAACCGATCTCCCCCACTCCTACCACTCCATCCCCCACAGCCACTTCTTCCTGTACCACTATCCCCTCCCTCCTAGATTGTAAGCTCGAAAGAGCAGGGCCCTCGAACCCCTCGTGTATTGTACTGTTTTGTCTCATGTTCTGTCCCCCTTGCTATTGTACAGCGCTGAGCAAACCCTTTGGCGCTATATAAATACTGTATAATAATAAACAAACCCAAGGATCTTTCAATACACTAATCCCTGGTATCTCCTGTATTTGTATTACTCCTTGTCAAAATCCTTGTATTTTAGGACACTCCCACCAAATATGTGCCATTGTTCCTTTCATCCCACAACCCCTCCAATATACAGTGGGGCAAAAAAGTATTTAGTAAGCCACCAATTGTACAAGTTCTCCCACTTACAAAGATGAGAGAGGCCTGTAATTGGCATCATAGGGAGACCTCAACTATGAGAGACAAAATGAGAAAACAAATCCAGACAATCACATTGGCTGATCTGGAAAGAATTTATTTGCAAATTATGGTGGAAAATAAGCATTTGGTAAATATGAATAGTTCATCTCTAGAGATGAGCGAAGAAATGAAAAATTCGATTCGACTGATTCGGCGAATTCGTGGACAATATTCGATTCGAGTCGAATAAATTCGCTGTGAATTTAACTTAAAAAAGGGTGTTTCTAGGCTTCAGAGAGACTTAATATTAGTGCAGAACACTGTACCTTTAATTTAAATGCCCTTGGAGTCTGCTGGGGAAGAGAAATAATACTGTCTGTCAGTATGACATGCAGATGAGTGCCGTCGATCTTAGAATCACTGCACACTTCACTCCTTTGGCCAGTCACGGGGCCAAAACCAGTGTTTGGAGCCACAGTGTGGCGGTGGAGGCAGCAGCAATGGGAGGCCATACAGCAACCTATGACAAAATGGAAACCAGCAGGAGCGTGAGGAGACCTGAAAGTGGCACATGGCAGAGTGGGAGCAATGGGAGGCGGTACAGGGACCCAGGTCACACTGTGGGCCCAGCAGCAGCGTGACCAGGCGGTACGGGGGCCCATGGCCGATATGGGGCTTGGTGGCACCTATGGAAGGCCTGTAATCTGCCAGCAACCTATGACAAAATGGACAACCGCAGGAGTGTGAGGAGATTTCAAAGTGGCACATGGCAGAGTGGAAGCAATGGGAGGCCGTACAGGGACCCAGGTCACACTGTGGGACCAGCATCAGCGTGAACAGGCGGTACGGGGGCCCATGGCCGATTTGACCTCATTCATCCCATAGTCCTGCCGACTCACGAATAGCGTGGCCTCCTCAAAGGGCCTGAGCAAGCGCAGGTGTCACACATGAGCTGACAATGGCTGACATCTAAGTTACACAGGGAGTACCTTTATCCGCTTTTAACATCAGGAAATCTGTGATGGCCTTTAGCTGTTCGTAAAGGCGGTCTAACATATGTAGGGTTGAATTACACCTTGTTGCAACGTCACAGCATGAGGAGTCGGTACGGGGGCCCATGGCAGATTACATGTCTGGCAGCAGCAATGGGAGGCCCGTAATCTGCCAGCACCCTATGTCAAAAAATTTAACACACCAGCAGTGTGAAGAGACCTGAAAGTGGCACATGGCAGCAGAGTGTGGCGATGGAGACAGCAGCAATGGGAGGCCGTACAGGGACCCATGAGAGACTCTGGACTTGGCAGCAGCATGAGGAGGCGGTATATAGGGGCCCATGGCAGATTAGGGGCCTGGCAGCAGCTATGTGAGGCCCGTAATCTGCCTGCACCCTATGTCAAAAAATTTAACACACCAGCAGTGTGAAGAGACCTGAAAGTGGCACATGGCAGCAGAGTGTGGCGATGGAGACAGCAGCAATGGGAGGCCGTACAGGGACCCATGAGAGACTCTGGACTTGGCAGCAGCATGAGGAGGCGGTATATAGGGGCCCATGGCAGATTAGGGGCCTGGCAGCAGCTATGTGAGGCCCGTAATCTGCCTGCACCCTATGTCAAAAAATTAAACACACCAGCAGTGTGAAGAGACCTGAAAGTGGCACATGGCAGCAGAGTGTGGCGATGGAGACAGCAGCAATGGGAGGCCGTACAGGGACCCATGACAGACTCTGGACTTGGCAGCAGCATGAGGAGGCGGTATATAGGGGCCCATGGCAGATTAGGGGCCTGGCAGCAGCTATGTGAGGCCCGTAATCTGCCTGCACCCTATGTCAAAAAATTTAACACACCAGCAGTGTGAAGAGACCTGAAAGTGGCACATGGCAGCAGAGTGTGGCGATGGAGACAGCAGCAATGGGAGGCCGTACAGGGACCCATGAGAGACTCTAGACTTGGCAGCAGCATGAGGAGGCGGTATATAGGGGCCCATGGCAGATTAGGGGCCTGGCAGCAGCTATGTGAGGCCCGTAATCTGCCTGCACCCTATGTCAAAAAATTTAACACACCAGCAGTGTGAAGAGACCTGAAAGTGGCACATGGCAGCAGAGTGTGGCGATGGAGACAGCAGCAATGGGAGGCCGTACAGGGACCCATGACAGACTCTAGACTTGGCAGCAGCATGAGGAGGCGGTATATAGGGGCCCATGGCAGATTAGGGGCCTGGCAGCAGCTATGTGAGGCCCGTAATCTGCCTGCACCCTATGTCAAAAAATTAAACACACCAGCAGTGTGAAGAGACCTGAAAGTGGCACATGGCAGAGTGTGGCGATGGAGACAGCAGCAATGGGAGGCCGTACAGGGACCCATGACAGACTCTAGACTTGGCAGCAGCATGAGGAGGCGGTATATAGGGGCCCATGGCAGATTAGGGGCCTGGCAGCAGCTATGTGAGGCCCGTAATCTGCCTGCACCCTATGTCAAAAAATTTAACACACCAGCAGTGTGAAGAGACCTGAAAGTGGCACATGGCAGAGTGTGGCGATGGAGACAGCAGCAATGGGAGGCCGTACAGGGACCCATGACAGACTCTAGACTTGGCAGCAGCATGAGGAGGCGGTATATAGGGGCCCATGGCAGATTAGGGGCCTGGCAGCAGCTATGTGAGGCCCGTAATCTGCCTGCACCCTATGTCAAAAAATTAAACACACCAGCAGTGTGAAGAGACCTGAAAGTGGCACATGGCAGAGTGTGGCGATGGAGACAGCAGCAATGGGAGGCCGTACAGGGACCCATGACAGACTCTAGACTTGGCAGCAGCATGAGGAGGCGGTATATAGGGGCCCATGGCAGATTAGGGGCCTGGCAGCAGCTATGTGAGGCCCGTAATCTGCCTGCACCCTATGTCAAAAAATTTAACACACCAGCAGTGTGAAGAGACCTGAAAGTGGCACATGGCAGCAGAGTGTGGCGATGGAGACAGCAGCAATGGGAGGCCGTACAGGGACCCATGAGAGACTCTGGACTTGGCAGCAGCATGAGGAGGCGGTATATAGGGGCCCATGGCAGATTAGGGGCCTGGCAGCAGCTATGTGAGGCCCGTAATCTGCCTGCACCCTATGTCAAAAAATTAAACACACCAGCAGTGTGAAGAGACCTGAAAGTGGCACATGGCAGCAGAGTGTGGCGATGGAGACAGCAGCAATGGGAGGCCGTACAGGGACCCATGACAGACTCTAGACTTGGCAGCAGCATGAGGAGGCGGTATATAGGGGCCCATGGCAGATTAGGGGCCTGGCAGCAGCTATGTGAGGCCCGTAATCTGCCTGCACCCTATGTCAAAAAATTAAACACACCAGCAGTGTGAAGGGACCTGAAAGTGGCACATGGCAGAGTGTGGCGATGGAGACAGCAGCAATGGGAGGCCGTACAGGGACCCATGAGAGACTCTAGACTTGGCAGCAGCATGAGGAGGCGGTATATAGGGGCCCATGGCAGATTAGGGGCCTGGCAGCAGCTATGTGAGGCCCGTAATCTGCCTGCACCCTATGTCAAAAAATTTAACACACCAGCAGTGTGAAGAGACCTGAAAGTGGCACATGGCAGAGTGTGGCGATGGAGACAGCAGCAATGGGAGGCCGTACAGGGACCCATGACAGACTCTAGACTTGGCAGCAGCATGAGGAGGCGGTATATAGGGGCCCATGGCAGATTAGGGGCCTGGCAGCAGCTATGTGAGGCCCGTAATCTGCCTGCACCCTATGTCAAAAAATTAAACACACCAGCAGTGTGAAGAGACCTGAAAGTGGCACATGGCAGAGTGTGGCGATGGAGACAGCAGCAATGGGAGGCCGTACAGGGACCCATGAGAGACTCTAGACTTGGCAGCAGCATGAGGAGGCGGTATATAGGGGCCCATGGCAGATTAGGGGCCTGGCAGCAGCTATGTGAGGCCCGTAATCTGCCTGCACCCTATGTCAAAAAATTTAACACACCAGCAGTGTGAAGAGACCTGAAAGTGGCACATGGCAGCAGAGTGTGGCGATGGAGACAGCAGCAATGGGAGGCCGTACAGGGACCCATGAGAGACTCTGGACCTAGCAGCAGCATGAGGAGGCGGTATATAGGGGCCTATGGCAGATTAGGGGCCTGGCAGCAGCTATAGGAGGCCCGTAATCTGCCAGCACCCTATGTCAAAAAATTAAACACACCAGCAGTGTGAGGAGACCTGAAAGTGGCACATGTTTGAGGCATGATTCATGGCGGATTTAGTCAGTTGTGTCAGGAACTGGTGGTTTGAAATCCAGACTAATCCACGCCTGATTCATTTTCACAAACGTGAGTCTCTCCACACTTTGGGTGGACAGTCGTGTCCTCCGCGGAGTTACAATACCTCCTGCCGCACTAAACACGCGCTCCGATGCCACGCTACTGGCCGGGCATGACAGCCTTTCAAGGGCAAATTCAGCTAGTTGGGGCCAAAGGTCAAGTTTCGTTGCCCAGTAGTCAAGGGGATTGTCTACCTCGGTTGGCAGGGTGCTGTCCAAGTAGGCCCAAGCCTGTTGTTTGAGCTCCTGCTCCAGGTCCACCTGATGCTGCTGCTGCTGCTGCGGCTGGTTAGTAGTTTCCTCACTGCGCTGGTGAAGAAAGCTACTCATCATCGACTGCAGACTGAGGCAGCCACTGCTGGTGGAGCTGCCACTGCTCCTACCACCCCACCCCTCCCCTGCTGCCATGCCAGCGGAACGCGAGCGCACAGGGCCCACAGTGTCTGAGGATGGACGTTGGCGCACAAAGGCAGAGACCAACTGACTACATAGGTGGTTTTTATAGTACGTAATTTTGGCCTCCCTCTCAGCAGGTGTGAAAAAGGCCATCATTTTGGACCGGTAGCGAGGGTCCAACAAGGTGGACAGCCAAAAGTCATCCCTCTGTCTGATGGTTATTATTCGGCTGTCGCTACGCAAGCAACCGAGCATGCTATGAGCCATTTGTGCCAAGGAATGCGAGGGACTCCCTGCCTCCATCTCCACAGCATACTGCCACGGTGCGTCTGGGTCCTCTGTCTCCTCCTCCTCCTCCTCTACCAGATGCTCCTGCTCCTCCACTCCTGTCCGCTGAGTGGAAAAACCACCCATTTCACTCAATAATTCCTGAGCACAAATGTCCTCCTCTACCTCCTCCTCTTCTTCCTGTCCTGCCCCCACAGGGGTCATGTGGCGTTGAGATCTGTGCGCCACGTCTACCGCACCCTGACCAGCCATTGTTAACAGCATTTGTTCCAGGACGTGCAACAGAGGAATGACGTCGTTCATCCCATAGTCCTGCCGACTCACGAATAGCGTGGCCTCCTCAAAGGGCCTGAGCAAGCGGCAGGTGTCACGCATGAGCTGCCAATGGCTGACATCTAAGTTACACAGGGGAGTACCTTTATCCGCTTGTAACATCAGGAAATCGGTGATGGCCTTTCGCTGCTCGTAAAGGCGGTCTAACATGTGTAGTGTTGAATTCCACCTTGTTGCAACGTCGCAGATCAGGCGATGCTGTGGAATTCCGTTCTGCCGCTGCAGCTCAATGAGGGTGTTCTTTGCGGTGTAGGAATGGCTGAAATGCATGCACAGTTTACGTGACATTTTAAGGATGTCTTGCAGTGGGATGGTGGATTTTAGGAACCGCTTGACAACCAGATTGAACACGTGAGCCATGCATGGCGCATGGCACAACCTTCCTTGACGCAGAGCAGACACCATGTTCTTTCCGTTGTCAGTCAACATGGTTCCGATTTTTAGTTTGCGCGGAGACAGCCATCTGTCGATTTCTCTGTTCATTACACTCAGCAGTTCCTCCCCTGTGTGACTACGTTCGCCAAGGCATACCAGGTGCAGCACAGCGTGACACCGTTGCGCCCTGCACATGTGATATGCCGGTCGGGTAATGGGACTTGGCACGGGGGTGGCGGCTGAGGACACGGCGGAAAAAGAGGTGGTAGAGGCGGACATGCTTGCTGGACCAAGGACGTGCAAACGTGGAGGCAAAAGCGTCGTGACCTGTCCAAGTTGCTGGTGCGGCTGTGCCGGCACCACGTTCACCCAGTGGGCCGTAAATGACATGTACTGTCCCTGACCGTAGTTACAGCTCCACACGTCGGCGCTGCCGTGCACTTTGGCAGAGACCGACATGCTCAAAGACTGGCCCACCATCTCTTCTACATGTGAATGCAGGGCTGGCACTGCCTTTTGGGCAAAGAAATGACGGCTTGGCACTCTCCACCGCGGCGCGGCACAAGCCATCATTTCTCGGAAAGGTGCTGAGTCCACCAGTTGGAAAGGGAGGGACTGCAGCACCAGCAACTTGGACAGGAGGACGTTCAGCTTTTGCACCGTCGGGTGCGTGCTCGCAAACTGTTGTCTCTTGGATACGGATTCCAAGAAAGACTGTTGACGGAATCCGAGAAGAGGAGTAGCAGGAGAAGGAGCATCTGAACGAGCGGAAGATGCCAATGAGCGACAACTCCCCTCAGCAGAGGTGTTGGAGCCTTGACTGGCTGATAGAGGGCGATTGACGACGTCGGGTGACGGAGCAAGTAACGGAGCGGGTGATGGAGCGGGGGCTGGGGCAGGCAGAACCGCCGTATGTTTATCACGGTTTTCCCAGGCCACCGAATGGTGACGCTGCATATGCTGACGCAACGCTGTAGTCCCAACATGGGCCCCCTGGCCACGCTTGCATTTCTGGCCACATAGTCGACATACGGCTACGTTTACTTCCTCGGGCGGCTTGAGGAAAAATTGCCACACCACCGAGTAGGAAACTTTGCCCCCGCTACTCTTCACTGGCTGACTGCTACTTCCTCCGTGCGCACCGGCACCACTACTGGCCGTGGTGGTAGGCTGCAGTGGAGCTGGTGCTCTACTCCGTGGACGTTTGGCTCCACTGACACTGATGCGACCCTGCTGCTGTCTCCTGGGCAACCCACCGACTGTTTTGCTCGCTGCCAAGCTGCCACCCTCTTCTCCTGATGATGCGGAAGAAATTGCCTGATGACGACGAGGCTGCCAAGTGCGATCAACCTCCTCATCATCAAGTAGGGTCTCCGCCTCACTACTAGCCCCCTCGGCTGCGTCTGGGTCAGGAGACAGACCTGTCTCTAGACCGGCTACCGAGCCACTCTCCTCGCCAGTACTTGTTCGCTTGGCTGCTGAAAAGGCCGATGTCTCCCCCCGTTCCTGACCGCCCTCTGTTAGCTCTTCCTCACTGTACAGTGGGGCTGAGCCCACAGCATGCGATACTTCGCTTGGTGAGGGAACAGCAAAGGACAGGGGCAGGTAGAGGACACGTGATTTCAGTGGGCTTGGTCCCGGGCCATGCCAACTAACGGTTGTGTCTGACGTACCCACCGACCGTTGGCTGTAGGTGTCAGAGGTGACCTGGGAAGAGGAAGACGACCGAGCCAACCAATCAATGACGGCAGGGTTGTCGGTGGAGACACGACCGCTGGATGACACCGGGAGCACTGGCCTCTGGCTGCGAATACTGCTGCCTCGACCCCTTCCTCTGCTGCCACGTCTGCTCGCTCCTAAAACATTGCCTCCTCTGCCACTCCTCTGCATGTTGTCTGACATACTATTTAATTCAACGATTAGGTGTCCCTGAGTAACAATTCTTTGGCACTCAGTAACAATTCTGTCTGTCCCTGAGTATGAATTCTGTGGCCCTGAGTAACAATTCTGTGTCTGTGCGGGTAACAATTCTGTGTCTGTGCGAGTAACAATTCTGTGTCTGTGCAAGTAACAATTTTGTGTCTGTGCGAGTAACAATTCTCTGGCACTCAGTAACAATTCTGTCTGTCCCTGAGTAACAATTCTCTGGCACTCAGTAACAATTCTGTCTGTCCCTGAGTAACAATTCTCTGGCACTCAGTAACAATTCTGTCTGTCCCTGAGTATGAATTCTGTGGCCCTGAGTAACAATTCTGTGTCTGTGCGAGTAACAATTCTGTGTCTGTGCAAGTAACAATTTTGTGTCTGTGCGAGTAACAATTCTCTGGCACTCAGTAACAATTCTGTCTGTCCCTGAGTAACAATTCTCTGGCACTCAGTAACAATTCTGTCTGTCCCTGAGTAACAATTCTCTGGCACTCAGTAACAATTCTGTCTGTCCCTGAGTAACAATTCTGTCTGTCCCTGAGAATGAATTCTGTGGCCCTGAGTAAGAATTCTCTGGCACTCAGTAACAATTCTGTCTGTCCCTGAGTAACAATTCTCTGGCACTCAGTAACAATTCTGTCTGTCCCTGAGTAACAATTCTCTGGCACTCAGTAACAATTCTGTCTGTCCCTGAGTAACAATTCTCTGGCACTCAGTAACAATTCTGTCTGTCCCTGAGTATGAATTCTGTGGCCCTGAGTAACAATTCTGTGTCTGTGCGAGTAACAATTCTGTGTCTGTGCAAGTAACAATTTTGTGTCTGTGCGAGTAACAATTCTCTGGCACTCAGTAACAATTCTGTCTGTCCCTGAGTAACAATTCTCTGGCACTCAGTAACAATTCTGTCTGTCCCTGAGTATGAATTCTGTGGCCCTGAGTAACAATTCTGTGTCTGTGCGAGTAACAATTCTGTGTCTGTGCAAGTAACAATTTTGTGTCTGTGCGAGTAACAATTCTCTGGCACTCAGTAACAATTCTGTCTGTCCCTGAGTAACAATTCTCTGGCACTCAGTAACAATTCTGTCTGTCCCTGAGTAACAATTCTCTGGCACTCAGTAACAATTCTGTCTGTCCCTGAGTAACAATTCTCTGGCACTCAGTAACAATTCTGTCTGTCCCTGAGTAACAATTCTGTGTCTGTGCGAGTAACAATTCTGTGTCTGTGCAAGTAACAATTTTGTGTCTGTGCGAGTAACAATTCTCTGGCACTCAGTAACAATTCTGTCTGTCCCTGAGTAACAATTCTCTGGCACTCAGTAACAATTCTGTCTGTCCCTGAGTAACAATTCTCTGGCACTCAGTAACAATTCTGTCTGTCCCTGAGTATGAATTCTGTGGCCCTGAGTAACAATTCTGTGTCTGTGCGAGTAACAATTCTGTGTCTGTGCAAGTAACAATTTTGTGTCTGTGCGAGTAACAATTCTCTGGCACTCAGTAACAATTCTGTCTGTCCCTGAGTAACAATTCTCTGGCACTCAGTAACAATTCTGTCTGTCCCTGAGTAACAATTCTCTGGCACTCAGTAACAATTCTGTCTGTCCCTGAGTATGAATTCTGTGGCCCTGAGTAACAATTCTGTGTCTGTGCGAGTAACAATTCTGTGTCTGTGCAAGTAACAATTTTGTGTCTGTGCGAGTAACAATTCTCTGGCACTCAGTAACAATTCTGTCTGTCCCTGAGTAACAATTCTCTGGCACTCAGTAACAATTCTGTCTGTCCCTGAGTATGAATTCTGTGGCCCTGAGTAACAATTCTGTGTCTGTGCGAGTAACAATTCTGTGTCTGTGCAAGTAACAATTTTGTGTCTGTGCGAGTAACAATTCTCTGGCACTCAGTAACAATTCTGTCTGTCCCTGAGTAACAATTCTCTGGCACTCAGTAACAATTCTGTCTGTCCCTGAGTAACAATTCTCTGGCACTCAGTAACAATTCTGTCTGTCCCTGAGTAACAATTCTCTGGCACTCAGTAACAATTCTGTCTGTCCCTGAGTAACAATTCTGTGTCTGTGCGAGTAACAATTCTGTGTCTGTGCAAGTAACAATTTTGTGTCTGTGCGAGTAACAATTCTCTGGCACTCAGTAACAATTCTGTCTGTCCCTGAGTAACAATTCTCTGGCACTCAGTAACAATTCTGTCTGTCCCTGAGTAACAATTCTCTGGCACTCAGTAACAATTCTGTCTGTCCCTGAGTAACAATTCTGTCTGTCCCTGAGAATGAATTCTGTGTCTGTGCGAGTAACAATTCTGTGTCTGTGCAAGTAACAATTTTGTGTCTGTGCGAGTAACAATTCTCTGGCACTCAGTAACAATTCTGTCTGTCCCTGAGTAACAATTCTCTGGCACTCAGTAACAATTCTGTCTGTCCCTGAGTAACAATTCTCTGGCACTCAGTAACAATTCTGTCTGTCCCTGAGTATGAATTCTGTGGCCCTGAGTAACAATTCTGTGTCTGTGCGAGTAACAATTCTGTGTCTGTGCAAGTAACAATTTTGTGTCTGTGCGAGTAACAATTCTCTGGCACTCAGTAACAATTCTGTCTGTCCCTGAGTAACAATTCTCTGGCACTCAGTAACAATTCTGTCTGTCCCTGAGTAACAATTCTGTGGCACTCAGTAACAATTCTGTCTGTCCCTGAGTATGAATTCTGTGGCCCTGAGTAACAATTCTGTGTCTGTGCGAGTAACAATTCTGTGTCTGTGCAAGTAACAATTTTGTGTCTGTGCGAGTAACAATTCTCTGGCACTCAGTAACAATTCTGTCTGTCCCTGAGTAACAATTCTCTGGCACTCAGTAACAATTCTGTCTGTCCCTGAGTAACAATTCTCTGGCACTCAGTAACAATTCTGTCTGTCCCTGAGTAACAATTCTCTGGCACTCAGTAACAATTCTGTCTGTCCCTGAGTAACAATTCTCTGGCACTCAGTAACAATTCTGTCTGTCCCTGAGTATGAATTCTGTGGCCCTGAGTAACAATTCTGTGTCTGTGCGAGTAACAATTCTGTGTCTGTGCAAGTAACAATTTTGTGTCTGTGCGAGTAACAATTCTCTGGCACTCAGTAACAATTCTGTCTGTCCCTGAGTAACAATTCTCTGGCACTCAGTAACAATTCTGTCTGTCCCTGAGTATGAATTCTGTGGCCCTGAGTAACAATTCTGTGTCTGTGCGAGTAACAATTCTGTGTCTGTGCAAGTAACAATTTTGTGTCTGTGCGAGTAACAATTCTCTGGCACTCAGTAACAATTCTGTCTGTCCCTGAGTAACAATTCTCTGGCACTCAGTAACAATTCTGTCTGTCCCTGAGTAACAATTCTCTGGCACTCAGTAACAATTCTGTCTGTCCCTGAGTAACAATTCTCTGGCACTCAGTAACAATTCTGTCTGTCCCTGAGTAACAATTCTCTGGCACTCAGTAACAATTCTGTCTGTCCCTGAGTAACAATTCTCTGGCACTCAGTAACAATTCTGTCTGTCCCTGAGTAACAATTCTCTGGCACTCAGTAACAATTCTGTCTGTCCCTGAGTATGAATTCTGTGGCCCTGAGTAACAATTCTGTGTCTGTGCGAGTAACAATTCTGTGTCTGTGCAAGTAACAATTTTGTGTCTGTGCGAGTAACAATTCTCTGGCACTCAGTAACAATTCTGTCTGTCCCTGAGTAACAATTCTCTGGCACTCAGTAACAATTCTGTCTGTCCCTGAGTAACAATTCTCTGGCACTCAGTAACAATTCTGTCTGTCCCTGAGTATGAATTCTGTGGCCCTGAGTAACAATTCTGTGTCTGTGCGAGTAACAATTCTGTGTCTGTGCAAGTAACAATTTTGTGTCTGTGCGAGTAACAATTCTCTGGCACTCAGTAACAATTCTGTCTGTCCCTGAGTAACAATTCTCTGGCACTCAGTAACAATTCTGTCTGTCCCTGAGTAACAATTCTCTGGCACTCAGTAACAATTCTGTCTGTCCCTGAGTAACAATTCTCTGGCACTCAGTAACAATTCTGTCTGTCCCTGAGTAACAATTCTGTCTGTCCCTGAGAATGAATTCTGTGGCCCTGAGTAAGAATTCTCTGGCACTCAGTAACAATTCTGTCTGTCCCTGAGTAACAATTCTCTGGCACTCAGTAACAATTCTGTCTGTCCCTGAGTAACAATTCTCTGGCACTCAGTAACAATTCTGTCTGTCCCTGAGTAACAATTCTGTCTGTCCCTGAGAATGAATTCTGTGGCCCTGAGTAAGAATTCTCTGGCACTCAGTAACAATTCTGTCTGTGCCTGAGTAACAATTCTCTGGCACTCAGTAACAATTCTGTCTGTCCCTGAGTAAAAATTCTGTGGCCCTAATAACGTTTCTGTGGCCCTAAGTAACAATTCTCTGGCACTGAGTGAAAATTCTGTCTGTCCCTGAGTATGAATTCTGTGGCCCTAACTAGCGTTTCTTTGTCCCTAAATAACGATTCTGTGGCCCTCATTAACAAGTCTGTGTCCCTGAGTAATGGTTCTCTGTCCCTAAGTAACTTCTCTCTGTCCCCAATTCTCGTTTCTGTGGCCCTAACTCTGTCCCTGTCCCTAGTACAGAGCGGTCTGCCTCTGTTCAATGACTGCAGGCAAATGAAGATTTCCAAAATGGCCGCTATATATACCTCGACCATTACACAGTGCTGGCTGGCTGGCTGCTGATTGGCTGATGCGATCACATGTCGTTGAGGAATGCATTATGGGGCAGCGCGCCTTGTCTGCGCGCCTTCCCCGACATCCCCGCTCCGTCGCCGCACATGTCAGCCGCCATTTTCGGAAAAATTTCGATTCGCGCGTCCGAATTAGGCTGTTTTTCGGATTCGGCACGAATCTAAATTTTTCCGATATTCGACTCGAATTCCACTTCGGATACTTCGATTCGCTCATCTCTATTCATCTCAATACTTTGTTATATATCCTTTGTTGGCAATGACAGAGGTCAGACATTTCCTATAAGTCTTCACAAGGTTGGCACACACTGTTGCTGGTATGTTGGCCCATCCTCCATGCAGATCTCCTCTAGAGCAGTGATGTTTTGGGGCTGTCGCTGGGCAACACGGACTTTCAACTCCCTCCAAAGGTTTTCTAGGGGTTGAGATCTGGAGACTGGCTAGGCCACTCCAGGACCTTGAAATGCTTCTTACGAAGCCACTCCTTCATTGCCCAGGCAGTATGTTTGGGATCATTGTCATGTTGGAAGACCCAGCCACGTTTCATCTTCAATGCCCTTGCTGATGGAAGGAGGTTTGCACTCAAAATCTCACAATACATGGCCCCATTCATTCTGTCCTGTACATGGATCAGTCGTCCTGGTCCCTTTGCGGAGAAACAGCCCCAAAGCATGATGTTGCCACCCCCATGCTTCACAGTAGGTATGGTGTTCTTTGGATGCAACTCAGCATTCTCTCTCCTCCAAACACGACGAGTTGTGTTTCTACCAAACAGTTCTATTTTGGTTTCATCTGACCATATGACATTCTCCCAATCCTCTTCTGGATCATCCAAATGCTCTCTAGCAAACTTCAGACGGGCCCGGACATGTACTGGCTTAAGCAGGGGGACACGTCTGGCACTGCAGGATCTGAGTCCCTGGTGTCGTAGTGTGTTACTGATGGTAGCCTTTGTTACGTTGGTCCCAGCTCTCTGCAGGTCATTCACTAGGTCCCCCCGTGTGGTCCTGAGATTTTTGCTCACCGTTCTTGTGATCATTTTGACCCCATGGGGTGAGATCTTGCGTGGAGCCCCAGATCGAGGGAGATTATCGGTGGTCTTGTATGTCTTCCATTTTCTTGTTATTGCTCCCACAGTTGATTTGTTCACACCAAGCTGCTTGCCTATTGCAGATTCAGTATTCCCAGCCTGGTGCAGGTCTACCATTTTGTTTCTGGTGTCCTTCGACAGATCTTTGGTCTTCACCATAGTGGAGTTTGGAGTGTGACTGTTTGAGGTTGTGGACAGGTGTCTTTTATACCGATAACAAGTTCAAACAGGTGCCATTGATACAGGTAATGAGTGCAGGACAGAGGAGCCTCTTAAAGAAGAAGGTACAGGTCTGCGAGAGCCAGAAATCTTGCTTGTTTGTAGGTGACCAAATACTTATTTTCCACCATAATTTGCAAATAAATTCTTTCCAGATCAGCCAATGTGATTGTCTGGATTTGTTTTCTCATTTTGTCTCTCATAGTTGAGGTCTACCTATGATGCCAATTACAGGCCTCTCTCATCTTTTTAAGTGGGAGAACTTGTACAATTGGTGGGGACTAAATACTTTTTTGCCCCACTGTAAGTGAATTCTCGAATTGTAAATGATGTGCCACACTAGGGGAAATGTATCACCTCGCTAAACATTTATAATTAATTTCTACTATATTTATATCCCCTGTACGATGCACTAATTTAAATGTTTTCTTTTTTTCCTGTTCATTTAATTTTTTTCCTTTTCCCACCTATCCATAAATGGTGGCAGGACAGTTCCAGGTAACTCTGAGGATTTTATATATACGAGAGGCAGGGGTGGACTGACAACTCATGGGGCCCCCGGGCAATAGGGGATCATGGGGCCCCTGTGTCCTTGCCCAAACTCAAAAAAGCCTATGAAAAACATACCAGGGGCATCTCATGGGGCCCCCTACTGACCCTGGTCCCTCTGGCAGTGCCTGAGTTTCCAAATGGTCAGTCCGCCCCTGACGAGAGGTAACTTGCTTCCGCATAATATCCAGACTAAAGAGTTTTTCAATTGGATACATGTCCTTCTGCATTCTTAGTGGCTGCGGGAGCATTGCAACAAAATGTCTTAATTGATAGTAACGCCACTCATCCAACATAGAAAATATTTGTCTTATCCTTTAAATCTAATAACACAAATCCCCCATTATCAGTGATGTCTTTTAGATGTGCATTTCTGTCCTTTATCCATTTACCTGTTATATTTTTTTTTCTCCGGAGAAAAATTCTGTTCCCCAAGTGGTAACAATGAATACTCCCACTCCTTTCGTTTGTAAATTCTGTCCCATATCCTAAAAACATACTGTGTTAAAATACTTGTGTTTTCACAAAAAATGTAAATATTGTGGAAGCCAAATATTCTTATCCAATTGTATCCCACTCAGTGTATTTTCTATCTTGATGGAACTATACAGTATATAGTATCTCACAGAAGTGAGTCCACCCCTCACATTTCTGTAAATATTTGATTCTATCTTTTCATGTGACAACACTGAAGAAATGACACTTTGCTACAATGTGATGTAGTCAGTGTACAGCTTGTATAACATGTAAATTTGCTGTCCCCTCAAAATAACTCAACACACCGCCATTCATGTCTAAACCGCTGGCAACAAAAGTGAGTCCACCCCTAAGTGACAAGGTCTAAATTGGGCCCAAAGTGTCAATATTTTATGTGGCCGCCATTATTTTCCAGCACTGCCTTAACCCTCTTGGGCATGGAGGTCACCAGAGCTTCACAGGTTGCCACTGGAGTCCTCTTCCTCTCCTCCATGACGACATCACGGAGCTGGTGGATGTTAGAGACCTTGCACTCCTCCCACCCTCCATTTGAGGATGCCCCACAGATGCTCAATAGGGTTTAGGTCTGGAGACATGCTTGGCCAGTCCATCACCTTTACCCTCAGCTTCTTTAGCAAGGCAGTGGTGGTCTTTGAGGTGTGTTTGGGGTCGTTATGTTGGAATACTGCCCTGCGGCCCAGTCTCCGAAGGGAGGGGATCATGCTCTGCTTCAATATGTCACAGGACATGTCGGCATTCATGGTTCCCTCAATGAACTGTAGCTTCCCAGTTCCAGCGGCACTCATGCACCACCAGACCATGACACCCCCACCACCATGCTTGACTGTAGGCAAGACACACTTGTCTTTGTACTCCTCACCTGGTTGCTGCCACACACGCTTGACACCATATGAACAAAATCAGTTGATCTTGGTGTCATCAGACCACAGGACATAGTTCCAGTAATCCATGTCCTTAGTCTACTTGTCTTCAGCAAACTGCAGCTTTCTTGTGCATCATCTTTAGAAGAGGCTTCCTTCTGGGACGACAGCCATGCAGACCAATTTGATGCAGTGTGTGGCGTATGGTCTGTGCCCTGACAGGCTGACCCCCCCACCCCTTCACCCTCTGCAGCAATGCTGGCAGCACTCATACGTCTATTTCCCAAAGCCAACCTCTGGATATGACGCTGAGCACGTGCACTCAACTTCTTTGGTAGACCATGGCGAGGCCTGTCTTGAATGGAACCTGTCCTGTTACACCGCTGTATGGTCTTGGCCACCGTGCTTCAGCTCAGCTTCAGGGTCTTGGAAATCCTCTTATAGCCTCGGCCATCTTTATGTAGAGCAACAATTCTTTTATTCAGTTCCTCGGAGAGTTCTTTGCCATGAGGTGCCATGTTTAACTTCCAGTGACCAGTATGAGAGAGTGAGAGCGATAACACCAAATGTAACACACCCGCCCCCCCATTCACACCTGAGACCTTGTAACACTAACGAGTCACATGACACCGGGGAGGGAAAAGGGCTAATTGGGACCAATTTGGACCTTGTCACTTAGGGGTGGACTCACTTTTGTTGCCAGCGGTTTAGACATTAATGGCGGTGTGTTGAGTTATTTTGAGGGGACAGCAAATTTCCATGTTATACAAGCTGTACACTGACTACGTCACATTGTAGCAAAGTGTCATTTCTTCAGTGTTGTCACATGAAAAGAGAGAATCAAAGATTTACAAAAATGTGAGGGGGTGGAGTCACTTCTGGGAGATACTGCAAGTCCCTGAACTAATAATAATCCATGTTTTTATACGTGTTTTTTGCAATCTTTTACATTTTAGATGGGTTTCACATAAAGGAGACAAAAGAGCTGACATTACAAATAAAAAGAGTGGTCTTGCTTTGCCACCCCCCTTTCCTGGCCTGCAGGACGGTATGATCAGATAAGGGCATGTTAGAGATTTTGGGGGGGAACCACACTTTATTTTATATTTTTTGGCCATGGGGTTCCCCTGCAGATCCATGACAGACTGAAGGGCCCATGCTCTTTGATCCATGTTGGCTATGTTGTTTTCATTCCGCTGTCATTGGAGATGAGTCTCTGGTTGCTATGATGCCAGCAGGTACCGTCTCCTAACAACCCACAGAATTTTCAGGCAGTAATGCATGTCAGTGCGATTAGGAGGTGCCTGGCCATGTCCCAGGGTAGGTCCATGCAGAACACATTCACCATGTTCTCATTTGGTGGGCTGCACAAGAACACGCTGCACTCAGAGAGCTCTTTTGTCTACATTATGTGAAACTTTCTAAACTGTACCAGATTGCAAAAAACACGAATATAAACATGGATTATTATTAGTTCAGGACAGGGGCGGACTGACAACTCATGGGGCCGCCGGGCAATAGGGGATCATGGGGCCCCTGTGTCCTTGCCCAGACTCAAAAAAGCCTATGAAAAAGGTACCAGGGGCATCTCATTGAGCCCCCTACTGACCCCGGGCCCTTGGGCAGTGCCCGAGTTTCCAAATGGTCAGTCCGCCCCTGGCTCAGGGACTTATATAGCGCTGTCAATTTACACAGCACTTTACATACATATTGTACATATATAGTATATCACCATTCAAGAATTAAGATATATACTTTTAAGTAAATATTATAAGAAAATTCAAATTCGACACTAAAAATGATTGGTCATAGAACAGATACAACTGTAATGATGAGATATATATTTAACATTAGAATATAATATGTATTACTCTGCAACATTCATTAAAAAATGCATTTATTTGCAGAATATGAAAAAACGCTACAAAACAAGAAAGAATTAATAATAGGATTAGCATTAAAAGAAAGCAAACAACAAATCACACCTGACAATTGTTTCTAGAAAGAAATGGGAAAAAACGGGAAATGAGATCTTTGCTCCTCTGCGCCTTCTAGGGACCAAGGTTAGAATTGCCTATTTTGTATACACGATGATTCCAATTCAACAGTTACTAATAGACATTTTCCTATGTGAAGACGTTTTTCTGTTCATCACGGCAAGGTCTTAATTGTTTCAATTAGGTGAAGTTTGGTGTCTCACATCTCTTGGTTCACCTTAATCTTAGTAAATCAGCCCCTATTTGTCCAGGTCAGAATTGCGCAATGAACTCGTGTCTCTTGGTTCTTCTTGACATCTCCGGTTGAGCGTTCTTGAGGGACAACCTGCTGTGATGGATTTTCTTAGCTGATGGCTGATTTCTCCATCAAGATACTTTCTGCATAATACCGATTAGATTCCTGGAAAGATCTGCCCCCATGCAAAGCATTAGTAAGACTTCATCAATGCAGTTCAGTTTTGGGCATCATTTTGCAAGCAGGGTGCTTATTTCCAGTATGTGTGACCAGCACATGCAGTTGAGCTCTCGCCCACAAACAGAGCCTCAGTGTCACCTATTGGTTCCTGCGCTCAAGCTCACACCTTGTGCATACATGCAGACCATAGGCCTCTCTAACTCATCCTCCTTGTCACCAGTCCTGGAACCATATCACCTGGGGCACCTCTCACGTACGGCCCTACGATTTGATGTGGTCCAGGATAGGGCTCGGGGAATCCATCCGAACATCCGGAATCCATGTTATGTGGGGGCCCCGGTCACCTGGCACATAATACCTGAGGGGGGTCTTCTCTCCAAGAGGGTGATTCCTGTCCCCTGACCACTACCTGCTCCTGAGCCAACCAGGCGTTCACAGTCTCATACCCTTTAATGCTTCTTCAAACTTTAGGTTAGCTCACAACATTTATTAAATACATGTAAGCAGGTTGAAATTAATTACACAGGTGCTGTCCCGGACGGGAAGATTAGGGGTTAATGCCTTTCCCAGTTCTTTTAGTTTTTGAGTGATATCTCTAAGCCCGACCCACTGAGCCTGTGATATAAAAAAGGGCCAGTGGTCCAGAGAAGAGAACATGTAGATGATGATGAAAATGATTTTCCCTGAGGAGAGCTGAGAGCCCATAAGAAAGAACCCCATAAGGGAGAGGACCAGGGAGCCGCACCCAGGAGGAGTACAAGGATGCCACCATCTGCCACCAAAATGTGAGTTTGATAGAACGTGGGGTTCATCCTGAAGACACCAGCTCCTGAAGAAGCCTCTGATGGACTTGGTAATTACATGTACTCCACCTTTACAGGTATGCCGGGACAGTACATAGCCTGAGTAGGATTAGGAATTAGGGATTGTGTCATGTTGGACTCTGTACTTTTTGCACTTTATTCAGTAAAGCATTGAAAATTTGCCTTTCCCTGGTCTGACCATTGCATTTAGCCTACAGTTTATGTCGCTAACACATGTATGAAGAGTCAGCACGCTAAGAGTCATTCTAGTGCAAGGTATACATGTGGTCACCATGAGAAACGAAGGTACAGTCAGCAAGCAGCCTGTCGTAAATGTGTACCTGTTATAGGTGGAATTGCCTCTAGCCACAAGGGAGATGTTGTCGGCTCTCCCTACACTGCATTCCATCTCCCACAGCAACCAGAACAGAACAGAACTCCAGAGGTCCCCATCTTGTACAGAGGTTCAGAAGTTCAAGAGTTAAAGTCCGGCTGGAGCCTACGCTTTGTGCAAGGTGGGGTTCCATGCTGCTATTGGGACTGGTAGTGGGAAAGCACTGGACAGCTGGCTGTGGTCAGCGTTCAGCATGGCCTGCCTAATTGCAAGCTACATTGGGAAGATGTACATTTACATGGGGACCTGAGAGTTAACTTGAAAGTTGTTGTGCAATTGTACATGGCGTACGTTCATCTCTAAAATTAAAGGCCTGTCTTAAGGTCAGGTATTTCCTGAGGGCAACCTCAGCCTTTTCCCAGGGTGTTGGTGAAAACGGCACTATAGCAAAGGTACCCCATATGTGTGGAGCAGAGAGAGAGAGACCCTGTACAAGGTGCCTAGCCTAGCTCAGAAGAAACCACCCCGGAGTAGGACTCTCATGTGACCCTTGCTTGGCATCCAACGAAAAGGGAAACATGGAGGACATGACAAATGACCATCTCCCTACCCTTACATATGGTTTTGCCCTCGCTGAGACAATGATGAAGCAAGGAGTTTCTTTGCTTGAAACTTTACCTAAATACTTGGAAAGGTCAACAAGGTACAACAATCCACAATATGGCAGTTCTTCACTGTAATTAACATACACAAGGATCCACAATCTCGGTATTAAAAGTGCAATAGAACACCTTTCCATATCCCGGGGTTCTGGTACAATGGCCCAATATCTGCAGGAGGGGTACTGTGGTGCTTACTTACAAATTAGGCCTTATGTCTCCACTCCTCCCCAATCCTTCCCCCAGGCACCCCTCCTTACAGGCACATTCTTCTCCTCCCTGATGATTAACCAAGACCTATATTGGCTCCTCCCTTCACTATGTAGCACTACCCCCTTAGGAGTCGTTAGAAGTTTTGGGTCCCCCTAAAGTCCTGCACAGCCAGACATCACACATCTTCACACAGGCTTGAATCTAGAGTCAGAGATCAGTCCTGGAACTTTGGTTTTGTTGTTTTATTTAGGGGATTTGAACTGGGATAGGGTTAGGGGTGTACAGGAGGCCCAAGGAAACTGATGAACTGAGGACAACATCCTGGAACTATTTACAAGCCTTCACTGCAGCACAGTCTCTGTTGGAGAGCTAGCCAGCGTCTCCTTAATGTACCACCACAGATCCTAGATAAACTTCTCCTCTTCCCCCAGCAATCTGGAGGTATCCCTGAACAGGGGATCTGGTGTCTGTTACTGTAAAAGTGGACAATTCCAAATTAGCATTGAATCTATTTGCTCCTTCCCCTATCTGCCGAGGGGGTGCAGGTCTACTCACTCAGGTCTTCTCCTGTACTGCTGATGGGTTTTTAGCTGGGCCGCTATTTCTCTGCTGTACAGGTGGTCCTCGCTCGGGGGGTCAGTGAAACTCTGAGTCTCCTTTCCAGCTCCAGGCCTGCAGGTAGGCCTCTTCCCACTGGGCCTCCAAACAGCCTCCTGTCTTCAGCCTCACATCTTCCCCACTATCTTCTACCCCAACTCTCCCTCAGCTGAGCAGGCTCCAACACTTTTAAGGGTGTACCAGCCTCTTGCCAAACCTTCTGTTTGGGATTGGCTAGGAACCCTCAAGAGTGCAAGCCAGCCACTCCTCAGATCCACCCACTACCCCTAGGCCTTCCTGAAAAGCCCTAGAGCAGGGGGAAATTCCAGAGGGGCGGGCCTGCTGAGCCTCTCAGCTTCTGACCACAATTTGACCTTCTTGCTGCTGAAGTGCATGGTAGTGTGTTTTTGCCACATTGTTGCTGCATTGTTGAGGTGTTTTGCATTTTTATTCTGCTCAGCAACAAAAAAATTCCACTTTAACTAAAAAAAAAAAGAGCTGAACAAAACACGGCAAAAATTCAGCAAAAATGCATGTAGAAAAACACAAAACAAAATGCAAAAAGCACTGGAGAAAGCATCAAACGTAAAATGCATATATGTGAACTAAGCAGGGCTGGACTGACAACTCATGGGGCCCCCGGGCAATAGGGGATCATGGGGCCCCTGTGTCCTTGCCCAAACTCAAAAAAGCCTATGAAAAATGTATCAGGGGAATCTCATGGGGCCCCCTACTGACCCCGGGCCCTCGGGCAGTGCCCGAGTTTCCAAATCGTCAGTCCGCCCTGGAACCAAGCCTTACTGGCCAGTACACGGGGCCTAAATCTGGCACTGGAGAGCTCAGAAGTAAGGGTAGATCTAGACGTACATCTGCATCTCCCTGGCCCCTGAAGCCTGTTCCGTGTTCGGATTGCACTGACAGGCAACGAGGAAGCTATTTGACGCCTCCGTACAACTCCATTTAACTCCATTTTTGCCAACAAATGCCTTGCAACTGCATGCAATGTGGAGTTTGCAGTGCTTCCCCATTGACTTGAATGTGTAGCCCCTGACAATCGCTACAAGTTGGGTCAACTTTGCAGTGGGGGCAAAATGAAACATCACGGCCAGTACATGTAAGCACCCCCATCCGCTGCTAATTGTAGCTCAATAGGGGAGGGTGGTAGGCGGCAAAAATGTGGCTCAACCACCAATTTTTACCACCCTCCAACAGTAAGTCTAAACAAGGCTCAGGTCCCTCTGAACTCGGGTCTAGGTGTCTGAATGGTGTCCCCAGTAAGCAATACTGTTCCTTTAAGTAGGGTGTAGTAGGGTATGGCCAGCAGTGCCTCCTATGGTGAGGACCTGTCTGCTTCCACCCTATGTCCAGGACTCAGAGATATCAGCTGCAGATGTCTGATTTAACCCTGAAAGGGCTGAACCATCGCAGGTTGCAGGGTGGTTGTGGGCGCGGTTCCCATTCACCTGAATGGCTCACGTTCGGCAATAGTATTACTACAAATGGGGGGGGGGGTAATTTTTGATGCATCACGTGGCACCTGCATCATGTTTTCCTTTAGGTGGGCAGTCAGGAAAAGAATAATGTAATACCAGAGACCTCAGATTTACCTCCAGGGATCCATAGGTTCCTCATACCATTCCACTGATTTTCTTAGCACAGACTTTGATTTGTATGACGTCATTTCCAATGCCTAGTATCAGTTTTCTCCTGAGAATGGCCCATCCCATGCAGGGTGTAGTCATTATTGGACACCCCCACCCTCTCTGTGGAATGGTACAGCCCACAGGTATATAAGCCCAGGTACTGGGTGAGATGTATTAGTCTACTGAGAACTTTACAAAGATGGCTGAGGCTGCACAAGTAACAGATGGAGGACTGAGTAAGCCCGGGGGACTGAGTGAGCCCAGGGAACCTACTGCAGAAGATCAGGCCATCCTTGATGAGGTAAGTGGTTGGGGATCCAATATTAAGGACTGGTTCATGCCAGGTGTGATGATCTGCATTGGGACCCTGAGAAGCCATTGACCTGTGTCATGTTTACACCATACAAGTGTGTTCATTAAACTGCATTACATTGTCAGCTGAGAGTTGCATGAATGTTGTGTGAATTTTTTTTTTTTTCTTTCCCAGAGTAAACTTTGCAATGCAATGTAATCCAGTCTGCATGTTGTGCACCTGCTGGTATAAATGGACCCCATGAGGGAGCTCCAATGTACCCTTTATTAGGGTGACATTGTGAATTGGTCTTGTAGTCACCTAATAAGTTTATAATGGCAGAAGCTGCAATTCCCAAAGGCTGCCAATTCATGTTGAACATGGATGGTTCTTTAATCTCAAACTTCTTGAGACCCCTTCCTTCCCTCAGATCCCTGAAATGTAAACCAATGAAGTGATCAAACCTGCTGCAGCTGTGCATGGTAACCAATCAGCTTCCATCTAAAGCTTCAGTTGAGTCTTGACAATGAACGTTAGATGTTGTTTGGTTACTATTAGTGAAGGGCTGAACCTCCTCAACCAACCCCCCCCCCCCCCCTTTTGGTTTTGTGGTTTCACCTAGTGAAAGTTTACCCATGACCTTCAGAGGGGACCATTTATTAAGCATTCTCTTGCTGCATCTGAGTATGGGGTAAGATATTGCGCAGCTACTAAAATTCCACAACTTGTAATAAGTTGTGGTATTTTAGTAGTGAAACTTTATTTCAGTTGTCAGTGGGGTTCCCAGCTTAATGTAAAGAATTGCCCTTCATGTCTGGTATAGATTTTTAGGGGAACCCCCCATGCCAATTTTTTCTTTCTAAATGGTGTGGGGGGGTCTGTCCCCTAATCTATGCCAGACCCTTATCTGAGCGTGTAGTGTAGCCCGGCAGGTCAGGAAAGGGGATGAGCAAGTGTTTCACCCTCTGAACTGTACTAGACCACATGATGTCAATCACAATGGGGGTTGCTTTGGGAGCCAAAGCACCTTGTCCCCTTGTTGGATAAGGGACTCTTCCCCCCCCCCCCCCACAACTGTGAGTGGAGGGGCTTATGGGAAACTGGGTGCCTTGTTCTCACATTTGTGGGAGGCATATTGGAATCTGGAAGCCCCCTTTGATGAGGTGCCCCCCCCATGTCAATGAGTATGGGGTACTACTCCATTCACAAACTTTAGTGTAAGTCAGTAAACCGTGTTTGACAAACTTAAGTCCCCTGAAGTAGATCCAATGTCAATCATGATGCCTGCTAAACCCCACCCCCCAAAAACCACTGGCTCCCACCATCTGACAGCTGTGCTGATAGTTCTTAAATACTGTAGTGTCATCATGTGTTGTGATTGGCCAAAGCATTGCACCTGACCTGTGGTCTTAATGTTTCTGCATAATACGCATGTCCTACCTTGTTAACAGTTTAACAATACTCTTCACTGGGAATGCCTGAACTCCATCTTTGTGTTCACATACTATGAGCCCTACAGGTAGATGTGATGTCAGGTGTTAAACCTTTTGGCGTATGAAAGCATCCATATATACTCCCCATACACTCACACCTTGCTAGTACCAGGTTGGACCCCTTTTCCCTTCAAAATTGCCTTCATTGTTCATGGCATAGATTCAACACTGTTGGAAAAATTCCTAATTTTGGTCCATATTGGTCCACTTGCTGTAGGTTTTTTGTGTGTGGTTTTTTTTTTTTTTTTTTTTTTTTTTTGGCTGCAAATCTCCCATTCCACCACATCCAAAGATGCTAATACTGCGTTGGACCCAGGGGCGGACTGACAACTCATAAGGCCCCCAGGCAATGGGGGATCATGGGACTCCTGTGTCTTGCCAAAACTCAAAAAAGCCTATGACAAAGGTACCAGGGACATCTCATGGGACTCCCTACTGACCTCGGGCAGTGCCAGAGTTTCCAAATGGTCAGTTTGCCCCTGGTTGGACCCCCTTTTTCCCTTCAAAGATTCCTTCATTCTTTATGGCATAGATTGAACAAGGTGTTGGAAAGATTCCTCCACATCCCAAAGGGGTGTATGTGTCCCACCCTGACACCAACAACCATGCCATGTTCAAAGACTGATTTGTACTTTTACTGCGTCTATGGGGCCTGGCCTTATACACCTTATCCATAATGCATATTCAGGTGCTGGAACTGAATAAAATGGGTTTTTGACATCTTACATGCTTGTTCTCAAGTCTCTAGGCTTTTTATTTTCTGTGGTGGGAGAGCACAAAACTGACTTGTAGATGAGCCACTAGAGGAGGAAAACACTTGGCCTTCAATCGCTCTGCCTTGTTCCATAATGGCAATTGAGGCATCAGAGCTTCCAAGGGAGGATGTTTTCAGTGAGTCAGAACTCATAAGGGCCTGTAGGAAAGTGCGTATTGTTATCCACTGGACACTGCAGTGTTTACTCCCCAGCGCCATCTTTGTTCATGTAATATATTGCAGGCTGTGTGATCCCATAAGTTTTGTCTGCTCGATGCTGTCGAAAGAACATCGTAATTTGAGGCCGGGCCAGTTGCATGGCCAGTGCAATTATAAAGCACCGCTCTGCATTATGAATGTGCATTTGTTTTTCTTAAAACTGCCTCCATAATTAAATATATATTTTATAACCTTTGATATCAAATCTATAATTTCCACATAAAAGGACAAATTAAAGTGGACATCCTCCACTAAATCGCAGCACCATACAGCTATGCATACTGATATAAAGAATCTTACTATCACTAGGTAAGCCTTTTGTCTTGCTAACAATTCTTTCCTCTTTCTGGTTACATAGTTAGTCTGGCTGAAAAAAGACAAAAGTTCAACCATTTAAAAAAGATATCATCCTACACCCACAGTTGATCCAGAGGAAGGCAAAAAGCCCAGCAAAGCATGACCCACTTTGCTCCTGCAGGGAAAATTCCTTCCTGATCCGAGAGGCAATCGAATATTCCCTGGATCAACTTTACCTATAAATGTTATGTTCTGTGTTGGGTGAGGCACTGGTGATGTAACTCTGTCCTCACATCTGCATCCTGGGGACTCCCTGTCCTGTTTCAGGACGGAGATGGATCCATCTGCCCTTAATAAACAACAATGTCCACCATGAGAATGGGAAGGAAAAGTAAGATGGTGTGCATAGCATACATATATACAATGGGCAGCACAGTGGCTAAATGGTTAGCACTTCCACCTGGCAGTACTCGGTCATTGGTTCGATTCCCAGCCACGGCACCACCTGCCTGGAGTTTGCATCTTCTCCCTGTGCCTGCGTGGGTTTCCTCTGGGTACTCCGGTTTCCTCCCACACTCCAAAGACATGTTGGTAGGTTAATTGGATCCTGTCTAAATTGGCCCTTGTATATGAATGTGAGTTAGGGATCTTAGATTGTACGCCCCTTGAGGGTTAGGGATCTTAGATTGTACGCCCCTTGAGGGTTAGGGATCTTAGATTGTACGCCCCTTGAGGGTTAGGGACTGATGTGAATGTACAATATATATGTAAAGCACTGCATAAAATTGACGGCGCTATATAAGTACCATAAATATGTTGGTTATGTGTTAGAGAAGACACTGGTAGCTTGTGATGAGGCAGAATTATGACTTGACTTGTGTGGCTTAAGTTACAAACATACAGAGCACATTTCAGCAGACAGTGATAGCAGACATCTTGCTTTGAGAGAGAGGAAGAGAAGAGAGAACCAACAAGTTTTACACATATGCACAACTAGTAACCTTTAGTGTACAGTGCCATCTACTGGTCAAGTGATCTTAACACACAATACTATATAGTACATGCTGTTTTATCTCCAACAAAAAAAAATGTCCACCATGAGAATGGGAGGGAAAAGCAAAATGGTGTGCATAGAATACAAAGCTTGCAATTATCAGAGGTCTCAATTTCCTACACAAAGGGCTAGTTTACTGTCCTTCAGACTTTGGAGGGGCTAGACTGTGACCAATGGGAGTAGAAAATGCCCCAGCGTTGGTGGGCATAAATTGTTCCCAATAATTGGTTTGAATGGAAAACTCTGCACCAGGGGTGGACTGACAACGCATGGGGCCCCTATGTCCTTGCCCAAACTCGAAAAAGGTACCAGAGGCTTCTCATGGGGCCCCCTACTGACCCTGGGCCCTCAGGCAGTGCCCGAGTTTCCAAATGGTCAGTCCGTCCCTGCTCTGCACATTTGTTGGTATCAATGGGGGGAAATGGTGCCCAATTGATGGGTGTCAGTTGGTGGAATAGTGCCACAAGGACCAGATAAAGGCGAGCCAATGGCCACATCTGTTTAGTCTGATCCTCTGCAGCAAGGACTATTACAGCTGGTACTGAGTGCAGGTCTATACCTGGATCATTCCCAACCTGAACTTTTTTTTTTTTTTTTTTTTTTTTCCTCCCCAGGTGAAAGAACAGTATGAGCAACAGTCCGGGACAAACCCCAAGGAATTTAAGGCAGTCCTCGTCAGTACTCAGGTTGTTGCTGGAACAAATTACTTTTTCAAGGTAATGCTTTGGGCTTTATGGAACATTGTCAGAAGGCAGAACACACTGATGTCCCACTAGTCATTCAGCCAGAGCTATATACTGACAATCCTTTTAAATCAGTCAGGAGCTCTCCTATCATACTACCCTTCCTTAACCCATTCCCTACCAGGCCAATTCTGACTTTCTCCTTCATGTAAACTTTTTTGCTACAAAATTACTTGGCACCCCTAAACTTGTGTGGGGCTTTTTTTTTTTTTAAAGCAGAGGCCCTAGAGAATAAAGTGATGGGTGTTGCAATCAGCTTGCATATGTGTTTGTGCACAAGCACAGGGGGTGGGACACCACAATCAGTCTGGCTGCCAAGTAAATGGAGCTGGAAGTGTCAATCCTAGTTCAGAGGGAGGAACATCATTCCACTGTAGTGCCACCATTTGCAGTGGTCCAGGGCTCTGCATTTGGACAGGGGAGCCCAGGAAAGGTGGCTGGGGGGGGGGGGGGGAGAGATGGGATGGGTGGTGGTACACCACTTCACCTGCAGGAGTGAGTAAATCGCTTTTGCTAGAAAGAGAATTGGGGGCAGAAAATTGATATCAGGATGATGCCTGGTGCAGGCTTTGTCCCAGTATGGTCACTTTAACCCGAGGACATCATATCCCATCCTACAGGTGGGAAATTGGTTAATATATCGGAAATATCCAATGTCTGTCTTCCCCCTGGGGAACAGGAGCAGAGGCACATGTTCTGGTGCCCTACAGGCAAAATGGATGTAGGACATACAGGGGGAGATTTACTAAAAATGGTGGTCTGGTGCAGCTGTGTATAGTAACCAATCCGCTTCCAGGTTTTGTCAGTCTAATTGAACAAGTTGAAGTTGATTGGCTCCCATGCACAGCTGCCCCAGATTCTGTGTGCTCCAGTTTTAGTAAATCTCCCCCACTGCCAGGGGAGGACTGACCATTTGGGAACTTGGGCACTGCCCAAGGGCCCGGGGTCAGAAGGGGGCACCATGAGATGCCCCTGGTACTTTTTTTTTTTTTTTTTTTAATATAGGCTTTTTTGGGTGTGGGTAAGGACACGGGGGGCCCCATGAGTTATCAGTCCACCCCTGCCCACTGCACAGCCTCAGCACCTGCAGCTGGCAAACTCTAAATGCTTCACCTCTATTAAGCACAGGGGAGAAAATGGCAGTTGGCTAGAATTCAGCAGGAAAAGACTGTTTCTATAGACTTTGGCTGCTATATTCTCCCCTGGAGTCCAGCAGAAGCATTTGGTCTCCTGGTTGTCAATTCTCCCCTCTTCACTTCCCAGCACTGCACCCTAATATGACACTTGGTGTACTGCTCATAATTCAGACAGTTCTGGATCAGATTTTTTGCTTTTTTTTTTTTAAATGCAATTTTCAGGTATCCACCAGGGCTAGTTAAACCCAAAGGCAAACCTTTTTTTATTTTAAAGCTTGCCAAATCTAGTGTGGTTGGGATTGGTTTCCTCTTGGGCTATTCTATTCACCTGCTGATCTAGCCAGAAAGTCTGTCCCCCTCAGAACAAGATCTTGTAGATGTAAGAATTGAGACTTACCTTGGACAGGGGTGCTTGCAATGATAGGTGTTTATGTATGTAAAACCCATATCCCAAAAGGAACAGAGGATTGCTGTAACTGATTACAAAGTGTGCTGGAGTTTGGCTTCAAATTACTGGTGTGGTTAAATCTGCTAGTCTAACACTCCAATCGCACCCCCGTGACAATGCTGTGCTCATTCATCCAGAGTTGGGGGGGGGGGGGGGGGGGGGGGCTGCTCAAATACAGGAGGTGTTACTGACCATATCACCTGGTGAAAACTGAGGGAGGAAAGAAGCCTAAACTAATGCAGCCACCACATCTAAGGATTGGTAAACTGCAGTATATTTTTGGTTTTGAGTTTTCTAATTAACTCCAGACATGAAGCTGATCTCTGCCTCCAGCCTCAGTGCTCTCCCTAGGACACCATCCCACCACCTCCTCTCTGATCTCTCTGCCTCCAGCTCCAGTGCTCTCCCTAGGACACCATCCCACCTCCTCTCTGATCTCTCTGCCTCCAGCTCCAGTGCTCTCCCTAGGACACCATCCCACCACCTTCTCTCTAACTCCAGCTCCAGTGCTCTCCCTAGGACACCATCCCACCACCTCTCTGATCTCTCTGCCTCCAGCCTCAGTGCTCTCCCTAGGACACCGTCCCACCACCTTCTCTCTGCCTCCAGCTCCAGTGCTCTCCCTAGGACACCATCCCACCACCTCTCTGATCTCTCTGCCTCCAGCCTCAGTGCTCTCCCTAGGACACCGTCCCACCACCTCCTCTCTGATCTCTCTGCCTCCAGCTCCAGTGCTCTCCTCTGCAACCATATCCAGACAAACTAGTGCTGCCCCCATACTCCTAACCCCCATCCCATACTGCTGCCCCAACTTCACCCCCATCAGATGACACTACTGCCTGGCCCCTACAATCATTGCTCTATTAGGTTTTGGTCTCTTCACTTCACCAACTAAGATTGTGGTACCCTTGTTGTTCACCCCCTCATCCTGGCCTGCTGCCCTCGCTCCTCACTCCCATCCCCCACTCATTACCACTCTATGCTGCTGGGCACTGCCCCACACCCCTCCCTCATGCTGCAGTCCCCCACACCTTGCCCCATCCCACACTGCAGACTTCCACTCCCTAATCTCATACTTCTACCCCATTCCTCAGTCTACCACCCCAGTTGCAGCCCCCACACCACCTGATTTCTGCTATCCTCCACACCCCCCACCCTCCTGGACTGCAAATGGCTGACATATTCCAGTGCTGTACAGAACACTGATGCAGTCAAATCCATCTCTGTACCAGAGGAGCTTACACTCCAATGTCCCCCCAGTCACACTATTGTGTATTTATATAGCTCTGACATATACCACAGTGCTGTACAGAGATCACTGAGCCAGTCATATCTCTGTAACAAGAGCTTACACTCCAGTGTCCCCCCAGTTGCACACTATTATACATTTCTATAGCTCTGACACATACCACAGTGCTGTATAGAGAACACTGACAGTCAGATGACTGCACCAGTGGAGCTTACACTCTAATGTCTGCAACAGTCATACACCATTAATGCTTCTGACTTTATATCCTCAGAGCTTACACTCTATTGTATTCCCCAGAGTTGCACATGTTCATTTTTATAGCTGACCTATTCCACAGCGCTGTACAGACAACATTCCAGCAGTTGTCAGTCCTTGCCCCACAGGAGCTTGCAATCTAAAGTCATCCCCAGATATATTAAGTCTTCTACCAGAAGAGCAGTTCCAAGATAACTCTCTAATATCAGTGAAAACACAAAATTAAAGGTGGAATTAACTTTTCTGCTCTTTCCAGGTGAACACTGGAGAGGACACTTATATCCACGCTCGAGTCTTCGTACCTCTGCCTGGTACAGGGGAGGGACCGAAATTGGTGTCTTTCCAGACTGATAAGGATAAGGACGATGAACTGGAATATTTCTAGGATGGAGATGAGAACCATGTAGTGGTCACATGATCAGGAATGCCACCTCCCATCTTTTTCAAAAACTCCAAGGACCAGCAAGAAGGAACTAAAGAACCTGAAAGTACAGATCTGATCTTCCAGAAATGCACAACATTTGTGGATGGAGATGTCCTGACTTCACACCAATTCTAATGGTGGCTATAACATTGATCTGTATCCATTTGTAAAATCCTGTTCAGTGTTTAACTTGTTGTAATGAGAACTCTGAAAAGTACAATAAAATATTTTTGGAAAAGAGGTTTGTTACCTAAATTTGCCAATACATGTAAAGCCGCACTGCACATCCATGCACCTCCTAAATGTGGAAACCTTAAACTGAGTTCTACACTTTATTCTGGTGGTGCTCCTGCTTTTCTTGCCTAGGCTCCCACTACAGGGCTGTAGATAAGGGGTTACCACCAGCCCTCCTGTATAGGGCCCAGGTCAGCAGGGGAGGTCCTGGCAGCTGGGTGAAGCAGATGTAGGCAGGGAAGGGGACTTCAGGGGAATTGCTGGAACTGATCCCTCTGTTGTGCATGCCCCCCCTACCAATCTGGTAAATGTCACATGTACCAGCACTATGGGTAATCGGTACTGATAACTCATTGTGCTCATTCATTGGAGGAGGGAGGCCCTGTCAGGTTGCTTGTACGGGGTCCTGTGGTTAACAGCCCTGCCCACTACCACCTGGGAAGCCCACAAGTAAATTTAACAGATGAAAGACATCGGGGGCCTCTATAGTCAATAGAAAATGATAGATGCAGGAAAACCTGTGCTCATATCAGATGCCAAATTGACTCCACCCAATGTAGAAAAATAGGTGTGGTCACCAACACTCATAAGCAATTCATAGAGATCTTCATTAAAGAAGCTTCAAATGGGACCATGCAGCTTAAGCAGTGGCTTTATTGAAATCTGTATAGCCACATGTACAAAAGTGAGCTCAAACACTTAAGTAGTGAAATTATTGAGGTTTGTGACAGAAACCGTGTGTGTATATATATTTTACATTACAGAATACATCAATTTTCCATCACAAATATTCCAAGTTACCCTTCTCCCCACCCTTTGTCGTCACCTATTCCCTTTTTATTCCTCTTTTGTCTTTCCCTTTTTGCTTCCTGTTTGGTCCTACCATCTTACTCTTCTGTCCCTTAACTAGATATTACTGTCCTCGGCTTTTCCTCTTACATTTCTATATATCTCTTGGATATCTTAAAGTCCTTCAATCTATCTTGTATGTTCTTGAAATTTTCAAACTTATCCTCTCCTTCATGATATATAGTTCCATCTTGTGTGTGTATATATACTCCCGTCTTTCAGTGTCAGGGTTTCTGCTAGAATCTAGAGATCAGACTTTTAGCATTTAATAAACAAAATATATTGTGTCAAGTCAGAATTATGGATTAAACAAACCCAAGGATCTTTCAATATACTAATCCCTGTTATCTCCTGTATTTGTATTACTCCTTGTCAAAATCCTTGTATTTTAGGAGACTCTCACCAAATATGTGCCATTGTTCCTTTCATCCCAAAACCCCTCCCAACAAAGTGAACTCTCTAATTGTGAATGATGTGCCACACTAGGGGTAATATACCACCTCGCTAAACATTTATAACTAATTTCTACTATATTTATATCCACTGCACTAATTTAAATATATATTTTTTTTTCCTTCTGTTCATTTAATTTTGTTCCTTTTCCTGCTTATTCATAAATGGTGGCAGGACAGTTCCAGGTAACTCTGAGGATTTTATATATACGAGAGGTAACTTGCTTCCACATCGTAGCCAGACTAAAGAGTTTTTCAATTGGATACATGTCCGTCTCTGTTCTTAGTGGCTGTGGGAGCATTGCAAGATAATATCTTAATTGATAGTAACGCCACTCATCCAACATAGAAAATATTTCTGTCTTATCCTTTAAATATTTAAAGAACGCAAATCCATTATCAGTGTCTTTTAAATGTGCATTTCTATCCTTTTATCTGCTATATTTCCTTTCCCCAGTGGAAAAATAGTTTCCCCTACCCCCCCCCCCAAAAAAAAAGTGGGATTAAGCATGAATTGTACTCCCACTTTTTTTTTTTTGTGATTTCTGTCCCATATCCTAAAAACATACCATGTTAAAATACTTGTGTTTTCTGAAACCGTTTGAGGCTGTTGTGGAAGCCAAATATTCGTATCTAATTGTATCCCGCTCAGTGTATTTTCTATCTTTATCCAACTTTTCCTCCCTGGGTTGTGAATCCAGTCTGCTATTCATGGAATCATCACAGAATAATATCTCCTAAAATTCATTACATTTAGTCCCCCATTAATTCTGTCTCTACATATTAGTTCATATTTAACGCTTGGTTTTGTATTCACTCATATAATTGAGTATTTTTTTTTTCTGATCTGAAAAAATTACCCTGGAAGATACATTAGGAGCATGTGAAATTTCTACAAAATCTTTGGGACTAGCACCATCTTGACCATGTTTATACATCCTATCCACGAGTGTGATCCTATTGATAGTCTCCTCAGTTCTTCCTTCAACTCATCTATCAATGGGATGTCATTTTTCCGGTATACATTCTTTAAGGAAGGAGTTAACTTTATACCTAAATTGTTCCGTTCCTTTTCTCTCCATACAAAGAGGTTTTCTGTAAAGTCTGTTATCTTTCCTTGAAAAATTAATATTTAATATCTCAGATTTCATAGGGTTAATTTTCAAATTTGTTAGCTCTCCATATTGTTTTAAGGTTTTTCATTAGATGGGGTAATGTCACTCTGGGATTTATAATATAGAATAACATCGGCATATGCTGCAGCTTTATGTTCCTCATCTCCTAACCTAATTCCCTTTATGTCTATATTTCTTTGTACAGTTGTTAAAAGTGGTTCCAAAGACACTACAAAAAGTAGCAGCAAAAGTGGACATCCCTGCCTTGTTTCGTTTTACATTTTGAAAAACTGCAACAATGAGCCATTTACTTTCACTACTGTTGATGGGGAACTATATCATTTTTTTTTTTTTATCCATTGCAACATTCTGGGACTGATTCCTAATGCTTCTAGTGCAGGGGTGGGCAAACTTTTTGACTTGAGGGCCGCAATGGGTTCATATATTGGACCTGGGGGCCGGACCAAGAGTAGATGAATGATGTGTATGTGTCATCCATAGTCAGTATAGTAATATTCCCCCATAGTAAGCATAGTAATTCCCCCTATAGTAATTAATCCCCCATATTAAGTCCCCAAGTCCCCCCTGTGTCAATTCGCTTACCTTTGCTCCGCGCGTTCCTCTCGCCGTGTTCCCGCTTCGTTCCGGTGTAGCATGAAAATCTGTCTCCTATGAGGATCTGTCCCCCTCGACGTATCTGCGCATGTGCCAGTTTCAGGCATTAGCAGCCGATCGGCGATCTCCGGCACATGCGCAGATACGTCGAGGGGGACAGATCCTCACAGGAGACAGATTTTCATGCTGCATCGGTCTTCAGGGCGGACTGTGAGAGGAGCCTAGCGGGAGCCTAGCTCCGCGGGCCGGATTAAAAGGTCCCCCGGGCTGTAGTTTGCCCATTGCTGTTCTAGTGTGTCAATCATAAATCCCCAGTCTACTATATCGAAGGCTTTTTCTGTGTCAGTCGACAACACTAACACCAACTGGTTCTTTTAGTCTTTTGCAAGAGGAGCAACGATCTTAATCCATTGTCCCTCCCTGGGAAAAAGCCCACATGGTCTAAGTGAATCCAATCCGGCATCAACTCTTTCATCCTATTTGCCAGAACCTTTGCGTATAGTTTTGTGTCTATATTTAATAGCAATATAAGTCTATAACTGGAACAGAAGGACGGGTCTTTTCCCTTTTTGGGTATTACTGTGATTTATGCCTGCAGTGACTCTTCTCTCATTTCCATTCGCTCACCCAAAGCATTCATATAGTTACATATCTTAGGTACAAGTTGTTCCTTAAATTTCCTATAATATCTCAGGGTATATCCGTCTGGCCCAGGACTCTTTCCAGTGGGTGAACTCTTTAATGTGGCATATATTTCCTCCTTTGATATTTTATCTAAGGCCACTGTTGGATCGTCCTCTGCCTTCTGGTCTACAATGTCCTGCACTCCATAACCTGATTCTGTTGCCTGTATCTGATCTGAAACTAAGAAAGAACTCCGCCTGCACCGACTCAGCTGATCCCTGACTATCCGCTTGCCTGCTCCCTTGTACCTGATCTGCCCGATTGATCCTGACCCGGCATGTCTGACGCTGCTGCACATACGTTCCTGAAATCCGCACCTGGCCTATATCCTGGTTGTCGCTATACCTACCTGATGCTGCATCTACATTCCTGCATCCACATCTGGCCTATACCCCGGTTGCTGCCATACCTACCTGCTGCTGCACTTATGTTCCTGAATCCACACCTGGCCTGTATCCTTGTTGCCGTCATACCTACCTGCTGCTGCACCTACGTTCCTACATCCTCACCTGGCCTGCATCCTGGTCTCCTGGGTCATCACCTGTTTACAGACATCTCAAGACCCACCAGGCACTCGTGCCACTCCTGGCTCGGTGCCCTCTGTCCCCACTATCAGGGGCTCTGAGCGGGAGTAGTAAGAGGATGCCCTCCTCTCCACGTCAGGCTCCCCAACCAGGTACGTGACAGTACCAGATGGCCATGGAGAGGGGACTCTCCTCTAGAAGAAATCTGTCAGCACATTGCGGCACTGACACAAGCCATCAAGGATCTGCAAGAGAGATATAACCGACTTAAAAAAAAATCCCTTTTAGACCCTATCTACACCCGCAACTTCCGCTAGTGCCACAGCGACACCTGCTCCAACTGCCGCTTCAGGAGCCATGATGAACCCTGCAGTGATGATGCTGACCTCTGAGCCAAGGGTCCCCACACCCAGAGGCGGACTGACAACTCATGGGGCCCCTGTGTCCTTGCCCAAACTCAAAAAAGCCTATGAAAAGGTACCAGGGGCATCTCATGGGGCCCCCTACTGACCCCAGGCCCTCGGGCAGTGCTCGAGTTTCCAAATGGTCAGTCCGCCCCTGCCCACACCTGGAAGGTTTTCTGGGGATCGCAACAAATTCAGTGCATTCCGCAACGCATGTGAACTGTATTTTGTGTTACAACCTCATACCTTTACATTGGCGGCGACCAAGGTGGGGTTTGTGAGATCACTTCTCCAGGGCGAACCACAAGCATGGGTTCACCATCTGCTGGAAAAGGAAGATGCCAAGCTAGCTTCATTAAATCACTTCTTCGATTCTATGGTTCAGCTCTATGATGATCAGCAGAAGCAGCAGTCCACTCTCTTCAGCAAGGTCTCAGGGCAACTGAGGACTATGTGACAGAATTTAGGCACTGAAATCAATTGGAACGACGCTGCCCTATGCTATCAGTTCTGCTTAGGCCTTGCTGAACCCCTAAAAGATGGAATAGCCTGGGTAGGGGTACCAAACACGCTGGAAGAGGTCATTAATCTTGCTATCCAGATTAACCACCCTCTTAGGAAACAAAGAGTGGAAAGGTCCGCAGGCCAAGTCTGCCCCTATGTGAATGCTACCCAGGGCACCACCTCCAGAAAACATGGTACCAACCAGTCCTACCACACCCACTGTTGAAGAATCCAAACCAATGCAACTAGGGTTGCTACACTTACTCTGGAAGAACACCAATAGGGTAACCTGTGCCACTATTGCAGAGAACCCGGCCATTATGTACAAAATTGTCCCACAAAGCTATGCGAGTCTGACTACCCTGCCTGCTAATCTACCACCTGCAACCATCAACCCTGCTCACATTGCCATTTCCAGCCCAGTTTCTGGGAACTACCCTGCCAGTATCCGCTATCGTTGATTCCGGGGCCTGCAGCTGCTTTAAATGTGGCTAAAGGTGGGATCCCTAGATTCTGGTAGAAACAGGAAACCTTGAAAATAAAAGGCTGGATAAATTGAGTGGAGGATAAGATGGAGGAAAGGATAAGATTGAAAAATTTAAGAACATACAGGATAGATGGAAGGATTAAGATATCCAAGAGATATATAGACCTGATTGGAATGTAAAATAGGAAGAGCCAAGGACAGTAATAATTATCTAGTTAAGGGACAGAAGAGTAAGATGGTAGGACCAAACCATGGAAGAGGGAGAAGAAGAAAGGAAGGGAAAGGCAAGAAACAAAGTAAGGAAATAGGTGACTAAAACGGGGAAGAAGGATAATTTGTAATGGAAATTGTGTTCTGCATGATGTCAGCAATCTAAAAACCATCAATTAACTATACAAGTGAATAGTCTTACTACTACTTTAACTGCTATCACCCCCATTCCCCCCCAATGTATGAACGTGGCTGAGTGGGCAGTTGCTTGGGTGACTAGAGATTACATTGTCTTTTTTGTTCTGTGAGGTGATGGTTCGTGTTTAAGCTCACTTTTGTACATTTAACTACACATATTTCTCAATAAAGCCAATGTCTAAGCTGTGTGGTCCCCATTTTAAACTTTAATGGGGATATCTTTATCCTGGTTCTCTATGAATTGCTTATGAGTGTCGGTGACCACACCTATTTTTCTACATGGTGGAGTCAGCAACAATTTGGCATCTGATATGATCACAGGTTATTCTGCATCTATCATTTCCTATTGGCTATATAGGCCCCTGATGTATTTTCTTACATGTTGGATTTAAGCCTCATAAGCTCACCTGTAGGTACAAGTTAAAGCAGTCTTCATTTGTGACCCACAGGAAGCCACGCAAGAGCACATGGTAGCTCAAGGCATCCAGTCCCATCATTACATATCCTGCACATGTGCCACAACTTGCTCACATACCTCTGGGTACCAGAATCTGGGACACCTGTATATGCATGGATATTCACTCCCTCATGCATGCATCCCTCAGCAGAAAGACTACCTCCTGGATGTGGTCTTCCCAGGTGGTAGTGGGCAGGGCTGCTGTTAGAAACCACGGGGCCCCATAAAACTAACCTGACAGGGCCTCCCTCCTCAACCAACATTTTATTATGCTTCAGTTATAAATTAACACAGTGAGTGATCAGCACTGATCACTCAGTGCTGATAAATGACATTTACCAGAACAGCAGGTGGCAAACTAATGGGAGTCATGCTTGTAACTATCAATCTTGCAATGCCTCATGAGACAGTTTGGCAACAGCTGGAGGGCCACTAGTTTGACCCCTGTGAATTACTGGAACTAATCCAGTGTTGCTCTGTAGTAGCTGAAAGCCAGCAGGCAATAAAGAAGCCAGCTTTCATCTGCGGCAGAGAGCCAACAGGGGGATCAGTTCCAGTAATTTCCCCAAAGTCACCCTCCCTGCCCACATCTGATCCACCCAGCTGCCTGGGCCCCCCCTGCTGGCCTGGGCCCCATAGAGGACTGGTGATATCCCCTTATCCATGGCCCTGTAGTGGGAGCCTAGGCAAGAGAAATAGGAGCACTAAAGGTGATAAAAATTAGCATTTCACTTATGCAAGGAGGGGGGACCAGAATAAAGGGGAAAACTCAGTTTACAGTGCATGGATGTGCAGTGCTGCCTTACATGTATTAGCAAATTTAGGTAACAAACCTCTTTTCCAAAAAGTTTTATTGTACTTTTGAGTTCTCATTACAACAAGCAAGTTACACTGAACAGGATTTTACAAATGGATACAGATCAATGTTATAGCCACCATTAGAGTTGAGGCGTGAAGTCAGGACATCTCCATCCACAAATGGTGTGCATTTCTGGAAGATCAGATCTGTATTTTCAAGTTCTTTAGCTCCTTGGAGTTTTTGAAAAAGATGGGCGGTGGCATTCCTGATCATGTGACCACTACATGGTTCTCATCTCCATCCTAGAAATATTCCAGTTCATCATCCTTATTCTTATCAGTCTGGAAAGACACCAATTTTGGTCCCCCCCCTGGACCAGGCAGAGGTAGGAAGACTCGAGCGTGGATATAAGTGTCCTCTCCAGTGTTCACCTGGAATGAGCAGAAACGTTAATTCCACCTTTAATTTGGTGTTTTCACTGATATTAGAGTTAAGTATTCTACCAGAAGAACAGTTCCAAGATATCTGGGGGCAACTTTAGATTGCAAGCTCCTGTGGGGCAAGGACTGACAACTGCTGGAATGTTGTCTGTACAGCGCTGTGGAATAGGTCAGCTATAAAAATGAAAGTGTGCAACTCTGGGGGATACAATAGAGTGTTAGCTCTGAGGATATAAAGTCAGAAGCATTAATAGTGCATGACTGCTGCAGACATTAGAGTGTAAGCTCCTCTGGTGTAGTCATCTGACTGTCAGTGTTCTCTATACAGAACTGTGGTATGTGTCAGAGCTATAGAAATGTATAATAGTGTGCCTGTGGGGGGGGGGGGGGGCATTGGAGTGTAAGCTCCTCTGGAGGAGACTGATATGACCAGATCAGTGTTCTGGTCAGCACTGGAATATGTCAGAGCTATGTGTAGTCCAGGAGGGTGGGGGGTGTGGTGGAAAACAGAAATCAGGTGGTGTTGGTGCTGCAACTAGGGTGGTAGACTGGAATGAGGGGCAGAAGTATGAGATTAGAGAGTTGAAGACTGCAGCAGGAGGGAGGGGTGTGGGGCAGAGGACAGTAGCTCAGGATAGGGGGGGTGAAGAACAAGGGGACCACAATTTTAGTTGGTGCAGTGAAGAGAAGGGACCAAAACCTAATGGAGGTGTGGAGCAATGATTGTAGGGGCCAGGCAGTAGTGTTAGATGGAGGGGGTAGTGTCATCTGATGGGGGTGAAGTTGGGGCAGCATTGTGGGATGGGGGGGTTAGGAGTATGGGGGCAGCACTAGTTTTCCTCCAGCTCCAATGCTCTCCTCTGCAACCATATCCAGACAGGTCAGACAGCAGGAGGTGGTGGGACGTGTCCTAAGGAGAGCACTGGAGCTGGAGGCAGCAGGGGCAATGGTGCACTATATGGTAGTTGTCATGATCCAGCCAAGTGGGAGAACATCTGGGTCACATTGTGGTTTTCAGAAAGTATGCCAGTCATGGTCTGCCCAGAGAGACATTTCAGAACACAGGATCACAAAACTATGTCTAGAGTTAAATATGAAACTCAAAACCACAATATTGCCGTTTACCAATCCTTAAGACATGGTGTCTGCATTAGTTTAGGATTTTTTCACCAGTAACACCTCCTGTATTATAATGCACCCCACTCTGGATGAGCACTCTGCAAGAGCTTCTGACAGGAGAGGGGGGGGGGCAGACTTTGTATCAACAGGTGATATAGAAAACTGGTTTAACTTTCCCAGGCTGATAATACAGTCTGAATCATGAGTGGTACACCGAGTGGCAAATTGGGGGGCAGTGCTGCGGGGTGCAGAGGGGAGAAGTGACAACCAGGAGACCAAATGCTTCTGCTAGACTCCAGGGGAGAATATAGCAGCCAGTCAAAGTCTTTAGGAACAGTCTTCCCTGCTGAATTCTAGCCAACTGCCATTTTCTCCCCTGTGCTGAATAGAGGAAGCATTACAGTTTGCCAGTTCTGAAGCTGTGCAGGGGGGGGGGGGGGGGGGGGGGGGGGGGGGGGGAGATTTACTTAAACTGGTGCACGCAGAATCTGGCTGCCATGCACAGCTGCACCAATCAGCTTCAACTTGTTAAATTAAACTGATAAATCCTGGAAGCCGATTGGTTACTATACACAGCTGAACCAGACCACCAGTTGTAGTAAATCTCTCCATGTGTCCTACATCCATTTTGCCTGTAGGGCACCAGAACATGTGCCTCTGCTTCTGTTCCCCAGGGGGAAGACAGACATTGGATATTTTCAATATATTAACCCATTTCCCACCTGTAGGAGGTCATATGATGTCCTCGGGTCAAAGTGGACATAGGACAAAATACTAGGACGAAGCCTGCACCAGGCATCAATTTTCTGCCCCCAATTCTCTTTCTAGCAGAAGAAATTCATTCACTTCAGCAGGTGGAGTGTAAGGTTCAGCCAGAGCTATAAACTGACTGACTAGTGGGACATTAGTGTTACGCCTTAAACTGACAATGTCCCATAAAACCCAAAGCATTACCTTGAAAAAGTAATTTGTTCCGGCAACCAACTGAGTACTGACGAGGATCGCCTTAAATTCCATGGGGTTCGTCCCGGACTGTTTCTCATACTGAGCTTTCACCTGAAAAAGAGGAAAGTTCAGGTTGGGAATGGCCCAGATATAGACCTGCACTCAGTACCAGCTATAGTAGTCCTTGCTGCAGAGGATCAGACTAAGCAGTCACTGAAGGCCAGGGGCCGGATGTGGCCATTGGCTTGCCTTTATCTGGTCCTTGGGGCATTATTCCATCAACTGACACCAGTCACCTATTGATACCAACAAAGGGACAGAGTTTCTTCCATTCAAAGGATTGGGAACGGTTTATGCCCACCAACACTGGGGCAATGCCTACTCCCATTGGTTACAGTTTAGCCCCTCCAAAGTCTGAAGGACAGAAAACTGGCCCTTTGCGTAGGAAGTTGAGACCTCTGCTATAGATAATTGCAAGCTTTGTAGTCTTTGCACACCATTTTACTCCCCCCCCCCCCCCCCCATCTCTTATCTGATCTGCCAGGCTGCACTGTTAAGGATCTGGCATGAATTTGGGAGCAGACCCCCACAAAAAAATATATATATGGGCATGGGGGCTCACCTAAAATCCATACCACACCTGAAGAGCAATTCCTTACATTCAGCTGTCTGTGGGGAACCCCACTGACAGCTAAAAAATTCACTACTAAAATACCACGACTTATTATAACTCACGTGGCATTTTAGTAGTAGCTGCGTGCCCTTACCCCATACTCAGAGGCAGTAAGATACCACTTAGTAAATTGTCCCCTCTGAAGTTCAAACTTTCATTAGGTGCCAAAGTTCAACCATGAACCAAACTGCAGTGGGGGGGTTGTTTAGCCCATCACTAATAGTAACCAATCAGCATCTAACATTCATTGTCAAGATTCAACAAGCTGAAGATAGAAGCTGATTGGTTGCTATGCACAGCTGCACCAGGTTTGATCATTTCACTTCATTGTGGTTTACATTTCAGGGATCCAGGGAAGGAGAGGGATCTCAAGAAGCTTCCTATTAAAGGACCATCCATGTCCACCATACATTGGCAGCCTTTGGGAATTGCAGCTTCAGCCATTATAAACAATAGGGGACTACAAGACCAATTCACAATGTCAAGCTAATAAAGAGTACATTGGAGCTCCCTCATGGGGCCCATTTATACCAGCAGGTGCACAACATGCAGACTGGATTACATTGTTACAATGCATTGCAAAGCATACTTGGAATTAAAAGTAAAAAATACAATTCATGCAACTCCAAGCTGACAATGTAATGCAGTTTAATGAACACACTTGTATGGGGTAAACATGACACAGGTCAATGGTGTCTCAGGGTCCCAATGCAGATCATCACACCTGGCATGAACCAGTCCTTAGGATTGGATCCCCAACCACTTACCTCATCAAGGATGGCCTGATCTTCTGCAGTAGGTTCCTGGGGCTCACTCAGTCCTCCATCTATTGGCTGTGCAGCCTCAGCCATCTTTGTAAAGTTCTCAGTAGACTAATACATCTCACCCAGTACCTGGGCTTATATACCTGTGGGCTGTACCATTCCACAGAGAGGGTGGGGGTGTCCAATAATGACTACACCCTGCATGTGATGGGCCATTCTCAGGAACAAACTGATACTAGGCATTGGAAATGACATCATACAAATCAAAGTCTGTGCTGAGAAAATCAGTGGAATGGTATGAGGAACCTATGGATCCCTGGAGGTAAATCTGAGGTCTCTGGTATTACATCCTTCTTTTCCTGACTGCCCACCTAAAGGAAAACATGATGCAGGTGCCACATGATGCAGCAAAAATTACCACCCCCCTGCATTTGTAGTAATACTATTGCCGAACGTGAGCCATTCAGGTGAATGGGAACCGCGCCCACAACCACCCTGCAACCTGCGATGGTTCAGCCCTTTCAGGGTTAAATCAGACATCTGCAGCTGATATCGCTGAGCCCTGGACATGGGGTGGGAGCAGACAGGTCATCACCATAGGAGGCACTGCTGGCCATACCCTACTACACCCTACTTAAAGGAACAGTATTGCTTACTGGGGACACCATTCAGACACCTAGACCCGAGTTCAGAGGGACCTGAGCCTCGTTTAGACTTGCGGTTGGAGGGTGGTAAAAATGAGTGGTTGAGCCACTTTTTTGCCACCTACCACCCGCCCCTATTGAGCTGCAATTAGCAGGGGACGGGGGTGTTTACATGTACCGGCCGTGATGTTTCATTTTGTCCCCACTGCAAAGTTGACCCAACTTGTAGCGATTGTCAGGGGCTACACATTGAAGTCAATGGGGAAGCACTGTAAATGCCGCATTTCACACAGTTGCAAGGCATTTGTTGGCAAAAACGGGGTTAAAACAAGTGGCACGGAGGCGTCAAATCGCTTCCTCGTTGCCTGTCAGTGCGATCCGAACATGGAACAGGCTTCAGGGGCCAGGGAGATGTAGATGTACGTCTAGATCTACCCTTCTGAGCTCTCCAGTGCCAGATTTAGGCCCCCGAGTACTGGCCAGTAAGGCTTGGTTCACATATATGCATTTTGTGTTTGATGCTTTCTCCAGTGCTTTTTTGCGTTTTGTTCAGCTCTCTTTTTTTTGTTAAAGTGGAATTTTTCTTGTTGCTGGGCAGAATAAGAATGCAAAACGCAGGAAAAATGTACTACCGTGCATTTCAGCAGCTTCTCCATTGAACTCTATTGTAGTAAAAACGCTGCTTTTTGCTATTAACCACTTGCCTACCAGGTACTTATACCCCCTTATTTACCAGGCCAATTTTCAGCTTTCAGCGCTGCCGCACTTTGATTGACAATTGCGCGGTCATGCAACATTGTACCCATATGAAATTTTGATCATTTTTTTCTCATAAATAGAGCTTTCTTTTGGTGGTATTTAATCGCCACTGGGCGCTTTACTTTTTGCGCTATAAATAAAAAATTGCCAAAAATTTAAAAAAAAAAAAAAAGTTTCTTTGTTTCTATTATAAAATTTTTCAAACAGGTAATTTTTCTCCTTCACTGATGTGCGTTGATGAGGCGGCACTGATGGACACTGATAGGCGGCACTGATGGGCACTGATAGGCAGCACTAAAGGGCACTGATAGGCAGTACTAATGAGGTGGCACGGATAGGCGGCACTGATAGGTAGCACTAATGAGGTGTCACGGATAGGCGGCACTAATATGCAGCACTGATAGGCGGCACTGATAGGTGACACTAATGATGGGTACTGATAGACGGCACTGACTGGCATCACTGCTGGGCACTGACTGGCACAACCGCTGGGCACTGACTGGTGGCACTGACTGGCAGCACTGCTGGGCTGCACTGGTGGGTGGGCACAGGTGGGTGGGCACAGGTGGGTGGCACTGGTAAGCACAGGTGGGTAGGCACAGGTGGGTGGCACTGCTGGGCACAGGTAGGTGGCACTTTTGGGCACAGGTGTGTGAAATTGCAGAGTGGCACAGGTGGGTGCACTGCTGGGCACAGGTGGGTGCACTGCTGGGCACAGGTGGGTGCACTGCTGGACACAGGTGGGTGGAGCTAGTGGGCGCACTGCAGGGCACAGGTTGGCGGAACTTGCCGGTGGCACTGCTGGGCACCGATCATCAGGGCACTGATCATCAGTGCCCTGATGATCGGTGCCGATCCCCGCTCTGACAACTGCCGGTTCTCGGCAGTACTTTCCTCACGATCTGACAGCGTGAGGAAAGTGCAGCCGAGAACCGGCACTTGCATTTCCCTCTGATCAGCGTGTCATTGGACACCGCTGATCAGGTGGTAAAAGGCCGCTGTGATTGGCCTGTTACCACATCACGTGATCAGCTGTGTCCGTAGGACACAGTGATCACGGAGATCGCCGGGTGTGCGCCCCCTGGGGCGCGCAGGAGAGCACGTTCTGGGGGGACGTCATATGACGTCCACTCAGAACTGGCCGGCCGCAGTGCAGCCATCATTCGGCTATCTGCGGTCGGCAACAAGTTAAAAAGCCCCCAACCCTTTCCAAAAACGCAGCAGCTGAAAAAAGCGCAGATGTGAATATGTTCCATAGAAAACCATGTTACATGGACTGTAGTGCGTTTCTGCAAAAATCAATAAAAAACACATTGGTGAGAACGAAGCCTAAGGGAGAGGTTGACAAAGACTGCCAAACCGTTGTCCCAGCATCGCCCCCTAGATAGCACCTTCCCCAGTATAAGGATTGGGGGTCATTCACTGGATTAATACCAATTATATACATTCATTTACAACTGTTTCACATACTTGATGTGATTACTGCCATTTTCCCTTTCTTTGGTTCTCGTAGTATTCCATATATTGTTCCAATAACTATCCCCTCCTCAGCCCGGGTGTGTCAGAGAGCATGGTGCTGCTTACACAGTCATGGGCCCTGGGAACAGGGGGCCCGAGAAAATACCGGCTCTTTGTCAGTGATGTGATCTGTATATTATTGGATTGTTTCTTTGCAGCTACAGCTACCTGCACCCCCTGAACCCCTGAAGAAGCGATATGTGAAACGCGTTGAGACATCTTTCCCCATATTTGTGGTTCCCCCCCCACCATCTATATGTCATGTTGTGACTTGGTTTCTGATGATATGATCAGTGTATGTGGGGGTGATGCTGACAGGGGTGGCTGAGCCGTTTATCTTACAAATAAATGATTTTAGGGGTTCAGGCCCCCCAAGGTGTTTTAATAACTTTGTAATGAAAGTTTTTGTTGTACAAAAATTGTTATGAGTTGTGTTTCTGAAGGGAGGCTTTCAGCACCGTTAGAAAATCCCACTGTTGTTCTTTTTGTTCACACTATATGCATTCTTGGGATTAGGAGCTGAGTGAGTCCAATGGGTCTATTATTTGGTTTTAGATTCAGTACCGATCATCTTTCCTCATAGCTGAGCTCCTCCCGGCCTCTTATGAGTTTAAAGTGATTGGCAAGGAAGATTTAGAAAAAATACCAAATATGTTATACTTACCTGCTCTGTGCAGTGGTTTTGATCCTCCTCTTCCCGGGTCCCTGTACTCCTGGCTCCTCCCTCCTGCCAAGCTGCTTGCTATGGAGGCATCCAAGTAGGCTCACTCCAGAGCCGCTGCTCTTTGTGTTCATTCACACACAGATGTGGCTTAGCCCCGCCCCCCACTCTCTCCTCATTGGCTCACTGGCTGTGATTGACAGTAGCGGGAGCCAACAGCTGTCTCAGCCAATGAGAAGAGAGAGACCCGGGACAGCCGAGGCTCTGGTGCAGATCGCTGGATCGAGATGGGGCACAGGTGAGTATAGAATGCATGCAGGTGAGCCTTTACAACCACTTTAAGTGCTCTTCTCTGCACTGAAGTTTTGCAACATCCTTTTTGTGAACTTGTAAGAAGGGGTTTAGTGAGGGTTCTTTAAACAGTGATCACTCCCATTTGAAGGCATGCTTTTGGGATTGGATCACCCCTCTTCTTTTATACATTTATAGAGCCCTCCTAGTTAGCTAGGGGGAGCTAGATTCCTGATTGATAGAGAGGATGGCAGCCTGGGTGTAATAGCCAGAAGGTCAAATTGTGGTCAGGAGCTGAGAGGCTCTGCAGGCCAAACCCTCTGGAATTTCCTCCTGCTTTAGGACTTTTCAGGAAAGCCTAGAGGCAGTGGGTGGATCTGAGGAGGGGCTGGCTTGCACTCTTGAGGGATCCTAGCCAATCCCCAACAGAAGGCTTGGCCAGGGGCTGGGACATCCTAAAACGTGTTGGAGCCTGCTCAGCTGAGAGAGAGTTGGGGTGAAAGACAGTGAGGAAGATGTGAGGCTGAAGACAGGAGGCTTCGAGGAGGCCCAGTGGGATTGGGCTTACCTGCAGGCCTGGAGCTGGAAAGAAGGAAAGCTCAGAGTTTTGCTGGCTCCCAGAGCAAGGACCACCTGTACAGTAGGGAAGGAGCGGCCCAGTTAAAAGGCCTGGTAGCAGCCACCAACCCATCAGTGGTACAGGAGAGGATCTGAGTGAGTAGACCTGCACCTTCTGGGAGGATAGGGGAAGGAGAACTCTGATGGGAAACCAGCTTTGCTGCCTATTTGGGATTGTCTACTTTTACAGTAACAGACACCAGATCCCCTGTTCAGGGATACCTCCAGATTGCTTGGTGAAGAGGAGAAGTTTATCTAGGGTCTGTGGTGGTACATTAAAGAGGTGCTGCTTAGCTTTCCAATAGAGACTGTGCTCAAGTGAAGGCTTGTAAATAGTTCCAGGATATTGTCCTCAGTTCATCTGTTTCCTCGGGCATCCTGTACACCCCTAATCCTATCCCAGGTTCAACCGCATTTCAAGGACTGATCTCAGAATCTGGATGCAAGCCTATGTGAAGATGTGTGATGTCTGGCTTTGCAGGACTTTAGGGGGACCCAAATATTTTAGCGACTCTTAAGGAGGTAGTACTACATAATGAAGGAGCCAATATAGGTCTTGGTTGATCATCAGGGAGGAGAGAAGAATGTGCCTGTAAGGAGGAGAGCTCCCCCAGGAGCCTTGGGGAAGGATTGGGGACGAGTGGAGACATAAAGCCTGAATTATAAGTAAGCACCACAGGACCCCTCCTGCAGATAGTGGGCCATTGTACCAGAACCCCAGGATATGGAAAGGTGTTCTATTGCACTTTTAATACTGATTGTGGATCCTTGTGTATGTTAATTACAGTGAAGAACTGCCATATTGTGGACTGTTGTACCTTGTTAACCTTTCCAAGCATTTAGGTAAAGCTTCAAGCAAAGAAAATCCTTGCTTCATGATTGTCTCAGCGAGGGCAAAACCATATGTAAGGGTAGGGTGGTGGTCGTCTGTCATGTCCTCCATGTTTCCCTCTTCGTTGGATGCCAAGCAAGGATCACATGAGAGGCCTACTCTGGGGTGGGCTCTTCTGAGCTACTCTAGGCACCTTGTACAGGGTCTCTCTCTCTCTCTCTATTCCACACATATGGGGTACCTTTGCTTTAGTGCTGTTTTCAGCAACGCCCTGGGAAAAGCCTGAGGTTGCCCTCAGGAAATACCTGACCTTAAGATAGGCCTTTACTTTTATAGAGATGAACGTACACCATGTACACTTGCACAACAACTGTTTTCAAGTTAACTCTCGGGTCCCCATGTAAATGTACATCTTCCCACTATAGCTTGCAATTAGGCAGGCCATGCTGAACACTGACCACAGCCACCTGTCCAGTGTTTTCCCACTACCAGTCCCAGTAGCAGCATGGAACCCCACCTTGCACATAGCGTAGGCTCCAACAGGACTTTAACTCTTGAACTTCTGAACCTCTGTACAAGATGGGGACCTCTGGAGTTCCCTTCTGTTCTGGTTGCTGTGGGAGATGGAATGCAGTGTAGGGAGAGCCAACAACATCTCCCTTGTGGCTAGAGGCAATTCCACCTATAACAGGTACACATTTACAACAGGCTGCTTGCTAACTGTACCTTCGTTTCTCATGGCGACCACATGTATAACTTGCACTAGAATGACTCTTAGCGTGCTGACTCTTCATACATGTGTTAGTGACCTAAACTTTAGACTAAGTGCAAAGTTGTGCCGATTACTTGCATTACACCTCTTTGAGAAACTTCAGACCAGGTAAAAGGCAAATTTTCAAAGCTTTCCTGAATAAAGTGCAGAAAGTACAAAGTCCAACATGACTCAGTCCCTAATTTCTAATCCTTCTCAGGCTATGTGCTGTCCCGGCATACCTGTAAAGGTGGAGTCCATGTAATTACCGAGTCCATCAGAAGCTTCTCCAGCAGCTGGTGTCTTCAGGGTGAACCCCAAGGTCTATCGAACTCACATCTTGGTGGCATCCTTGTACTCCTCCTGGGTGCTGCTCCCTGGTCCCTTCCCTTACGGGGTTCTTTCTTATGGGTTCTGGGCTCTCAGTTCTCCTCAGGGAAAATCATCATCATCATCTGCATGATCTCTTCTTCGGACCACTGGCACTCTTTTATATCACAGGCTCAGTGGGTCGGGCTTAGAGATATCACTCAAAAACTAAAAGAACTGGGAAAGGCATTAACCCCTAATCTTCCCGTCCGGGACAGCACCTGTCTAACTGATTTCAACCTGCTTACATGTATTTAATGAATGTTGTGAGCAGGGGCGGACTGACCATTTGGAAACTCGGGCACTGCCCGAGGGCCCGGGGTCAGTAGGGGGCCCCATGAGATGCCCATGGTACCTTTTTCGTAGGCTTTTTTGAGTTTGGGCAAGGACACAGGGGCCCCATGATCCCCTATTGCCCGGGGCCCCATGAGTTGTCAGTCCGCCCCTGGTTGCGAGTTAACCTAAAGTTTGAAGGATCATTAAAGGGTATGAGACTGTGAACGCCTGGTTGGCTCAGGAGTGGGTGGTGGTTAGGGGGACAGGAATCATCCTCTTGGAGAGAAGACCCCCCTCAGGTATCATGCGCCAGGTGACCAGGGCCCCCATATAACAGGCATTCCGGGTGTTTGGATGGATTCCCTGAGCTCTAGCCTTGGCCACTAATTCTATTATTAATTCTCTTTCTTGTTTTGTAGTGTTTTTTCATGTTCTGCAAATAAATGCATTTTTTAATGAATGTTACAGAGTAATACATACTATTTTATACTGGTAAATATATATCTCATCATTACAGTTATATCTCTGTTATATGACAAATAATTTTTAATGTCGAATTCATATTTTCTTATACTATCTTAATTCTTGAATCGTGGTACTTCTATAGATTCCAATTAATGTCATTGGCAGGATAGTGGCTTAGTGAACAATATAAAATGGTGTTGCGCTCCCTAAATCGTATCTAAATACAACCCATAAATATATACATTAAACCAATAATCTTATGCACATAGACATAAATAATAACATGCGATACTTAGATCAATAAACATACGTGTGCAGACAAAAAACATCACATGATGACATAAATAAGTGAAAACTAAACATGCGTCCCCAAAAACAGGGAAAAACGTGACTTGGGTCACGAGTGAAGTGATAGATGAATGGCCCTATTTATTCCATTATTAATGGTCAGATATAGGTGCCAATATGTATATCTCTGGTAGTCTAGTGGTATAAATGTAATGAGGCTTATAAATTAGGAATATATTATTATAATTATCCACAGATCGTTTTTGTCCAGAATTGGGGTTTTAGCTCTTTAACCGCTAGCCTACAGGGCACTTCTACCCCCTTCCTGTCTACAGGACACTTCTACCCCCTTCCTGCCTACCGGGCACTTCCACCCCCTTCCTGTCCAGGCCAATTTCCAGCTTTCAGTGCTGTCACACTTTGAATGACAATTGCGCGGTCATGCAACACTGTACCCATATGACATTTTTATCATTTTTTTGAGACAGATAGAGCTTTATTTTGGTGGTATTTAATCACCTCGGGTTTTTTTCTTTTTTCTTAAACAAACCAAAAACCACTGAAAATTTGGAAAAAAAAAGTTTTTTCTTAGCTTTTGTTAACTAATGTGCGCTTATGAGGCTGCACTGATGGGCACTGATAGGCTGCACTGATGGACACTGATAGGTGGCACTGATAGGCATCACTGCTGGGCACTGAATGGCAGCACTGATACATGGCACTGATATATGGCACTGATAGGTGGCACTGATTGGCATTGATAGGTGGCACTGACTGGCACTGATGGGTGACACTGAAAGGTAACTCAGATGGGCACTGATATGTGGCATTGATGGGCACTGGGACGAGGCACTGACAGGTGGCACTGCTGGGGCCACACTGATCATCAGTGCTCTGATGATCAGTGTAGATGTCCCCTCCGCGGAAAGCCGATTACCAGCTCTCCTCTCCTCTGTCAGCGTGACAGCTCGAGCGGAGAGAAATGCCGATAACTGGCATTTCCTGGTTTACATGTGATCAGTTGTGATTGGACACAGCTGATCACATGACCGAGCCGACATCTTCGGCCCTTTCTGTGATCGGTGATCCGCTGTGTCCGAGGGAGACAGCGTACTGCCGATCGCCGCGTGCTCCCTGAGCCGCGCATGCGCAGTGAGAATGGGAGGATGTCATATGACATCCTCCCAGAACGAGAGAACCGCCTTGCACCCGTCATATTACTATATGGTGGGCGGGAGGTGGTTAAACATGGCCACAGGTCTTCAATAAAATGGCCACGGGTGTTCCCTATAATTAGATCTAGGTGTTAACCTCTTAGAGTTTAAGGAGCAGACTGTGTATAAAAGGAAGGGCTTGTCACCACGCCTATTGTTCCTGAAGAAGTCACGTGAGATGTGACGCAATGCGTTGGACACGTGGTGACGTCACTGCCTGCGGAGGCTCCATCTTTGTACACCCAGAGAGTACACCCAGCAATATACATGAGCTTGATTTTGAACATGCAAATGTGAGTGAGCTACTTGCTGGTTTACTTTTTTGGTATTAAACATCCAGCATTACACAATGGGAGTTGCTTCTTGTTTTCAATCCATATGTGAGTTGGCTGAGTTTAAGATAAGCTTGGATATCTGGATGGGTCATTCTCAGCGCTGCATGTAAAGGAGGATACCACCATTACTGCTTAACCTGAATCATTGATGTGGATGGGTCGTATTAATATACCTGGCAATTTCAAGGCTCATTGGCCCTTTGGGGTCGCTGTAGTAAGGTGAGGGGGCAATCCAGCCGTTGGAGGATCCAGATTTTTTCACTCACATCACCAATATATGTGCTTCACTCGTTTGAAGAGTGCACAAGGGGACTTTTTCGCCATTATATATGAATGATTTAGTGGCACAATTTTCAGCAATATTTCTTTGAAAAGTTTTTCTTTCACAATCTCTTATGATGTTGTAACTCTGTATTCTATGTGTTTGTGTTATTATTATTATACAGTATTTATAAAGCACCGATAGTGCGCTCAGCGCTGTACATTACAAAGGGGGACAGAACATGTGACAGAACAATACCAATACAATGCAAAACATGAGGGGATCGAGGGCCCTGCTCCTTGGAGCTTACAATCTAGGAGGGAGGGGATGGTGGTACAGGAAGGGATAGCTGTGGGGGATGGAGTGGTAGGAAGAGTGGAGGAGGTCAGCAAGTTAGCAGGGGGTGGGGTAGGCTTCCCTGAAGAGATGGGTTTTCAGGGTGCGCCTAAAGGAGAGGAGAGTAGGTGATAGTCTGATGGGTTGGGGCAGGGAGTTCCAGAGGATGGGTGACACCCTGGAGAAGTCCTGGAGGCGGGCATGGGAGGAGGAGACCAGGGAACTAGAGAGAAGGAGGTCTTGTGAGGAGCGGAGTGTGCATGTTGGGTGGTACTTGGATATTAGGTCAGTGATGTAGTTCGGGGCAGTATGGTGGACAGCTTTGTACGTCAGTGTTAGGATTTTGAATTTGATCCGTTGCGCAATCGGAAGCCAGTGGAGGGATTGGCAGAGGGGGGGTGGCGGAGATGGAGCGGTTGGAAAGGTGAATGAGTCTGGCAGCTGTATTCAGGATGGACTGAAGCGGGGATAGCCAGCGGCGAGGCAGGCCAGTGAGGAGGGAGTTGCAGTAGTCGAGTCGTGATATGATGAGGGAGTGGATGAGCTGTTTAGTGGTTTCTGGGGTTAGGAACGTGCGGATTTTGGCGATGTTGCGGAGGTGGAGTCTGCATGTTGCGGAGGTGGAGTCTGCATGTTGCGGAGGCGGGGTCTGCATGTTGCGGAGGTGGAGTCTGCACGAGTTTGTTAAAGTTTGGACTTGGGGCTGGAAGGATAGGTTGGAGTCCAGAATGACACCAAGTACTCTGGCCTGCGGGGCGGATTTGATGGTGGCGTTGTTGGATGTGATGGAGAAGTCAATGGGGGGTGGTGTCCGGGCTGGGGGGAAGACAAGAAACTCAGTTTTGGAGAGGTTCAGTTTAAGGAAGTGGAGCGACATCCAGTCTGATATGTCGCTCAGTAGGTGTGTGATTCGGGTGTTCACACTTATTTATCCCAATTAGGGATTGCATGGCACCTGGAAGACAATTGGTTGTCATTCATCACTTTGATGGGTTAGGAGGTCATGTGGTTTTAAAAGGTTTTTTGTTATCAGGTTTTATCCTGACCTTATCACTTTAGTGCATTCACATTTGTTGTGAATTATTTTTTACACGGCACTTTTTATTGAGGCACAATTTATGCCATTCATCTATCACTTCCCTCGTGACCCAAGTCACGTTTTTTCCGTGTTTTTGAGGACGCATGTTTAGTTTTCACTTTGTTATCATGTGATGTTTTTTGTCTACACATGTATGTTTATTGATCTCACCATGTGATGTTTGTCTACACATGTATGTTTATTGATCTCACCATGTGATGTTTGTCTACACATGTATGTTTATTGATCTCACCATGTGATGTTTGTCTACACACGTATGTTTATTAATCTCACCATGTGATGTTTGTCTACACACGTATGTTTATTGATCTCACCATGTGATGTTTGTCTACACACGTATGTTTATTGATCTCACCATGTGATGTTTGTCTACACACGTATGTTTATTAATCTCACCATGTGATGTTTGTCTACACACGTATGTTTATTAATCTCACCATGTGATGTTTGTCTACACACGTATGTTTATTGATCTCACCATGTGATGTTTGTCTACACATGTATGTTTATTGATCTCACCATGTGATGTTTGTCTACATGTATGTTTATTGATCTAGGTGTCACATGTTATTTATATCTATATGCATAAGATTATTGGTTTATTGTATATATTTATGGGTTATATTTAGTGTATTTAGATACGATTTAGGGAGCGCAACACCATTTTTTATTGTTCTTTAGTACATTCAGGTTTTAGTCGGGTGATAGCAGCTCCCTACATATATGTTTAGTGTATAGTTTGTGTATTTTGAGTAGCACAGGTGGTTTACCTATTATAGTGGCTTAGTGGTTAGCGCTCCTACCTAACAACTCTAGGGTCTTTGGTTCAAATCCCACCCATGCTACCACGTGCCAGGAGTTCACACGTTCTCCCTGTGTGGGTTTCCTCCAACACTCCAAAGACATTCTAATAGGTTCATTGGCACTAGTATGAATGCAAGTTCCTTCAGGGTAGGGATGAGCTCATAGGTGTGTATAATTACTTCTCCTAAGCAAAACCTGCAATGGACATCCTGCAAGTCTGTTGCTGGTCCCCAAAAAAAAAAAAAAAAAAGCCATGCGTGTCCCTCCACTGTGCTCTGCAGAAGTGAGCATGTTGATGAAACGCGTAGGGGAAGAGCCTGTGACGTCATTACGTTCCCGAGCCGCCTGCGCATTTGAGGCCGGGTTTGTTTTTTTTGTCTAGAGTGCACGCTGTCATTGCTGGTGTCGGCTAGGACACCTCTATTTGTAAGTGCATTACTTAATTTAAAAAAAAAATGTCCTTTAACCACTCACCTACCGGGCACTTATACCCCCTTATTTACCAGGCCAATTTTCAGCGCTGCTGCAATTTGATTGACAATTGCGCGGTCATGCAACATTGTACCCATATGAAATTTTTATCATTTTTTTCTCACAAATAGAGCTTTCTTTTGGTGGTATTTAATCGCCACTGGGCACTTTACTTTTTGCGCTAAAAATAAAAAAAGTGTAAAAAATTTGAAAAAAAAAGTTTGTTTCTATTATAAAATTTTTCAAACAGGTAATTTTTCTCCTTCACTGATGTGCGTTGATGAGGCAGCACTGATGGGCACTGATAGGCAGTACTAATGAGGTGACACAGATAGGCGGCACTGATAGACAGCACTAATGAGGTGTCACGGATAGGCGGCACTAATATGCAGCACTGATAGGTGACACTGATGATGGGTACTGATAGACGGCACTGACTGGCATCACTGCTGGGCACTGACTGGCGGCACTGCTGGGCTGCACTGGTGGGCACAGGTAGGTGGCACTTCTGGGCACAGGTGGGTGACACTGCAGAGTGGCACAGGTGGGTGATCTGCTGGGCACAGGTGGGCGGAACTTGCGGGTGGCACTGCTGGGCACCGATCATCAGGGCACTGATCAGTGCCCTGATGATCGGTGCCGATCCCCGCTCTGACAACTGCCGGTTCTCGGCAGTACTTTCCTCACGATCTGACAGCGTGAGGAAAGTGCAGCCGAGAACTGGCACTTGCATTTCCCTGTGATCAGCGTGTCATTGGACACCGCTGATCACGTGGTAAAAGGCCGCTGTGATTGGCCTTTTACCACATCACGTGATCAGCTGTGTCCGTAGGACACAACAATCACAGAGATCGCCGGGTGCGCGCCCCCTGGGGCGCGCAGGAGAGTGTATTCTGGGAGGACGTCATATGACGTCCACCCAGAACTGGCCGGCCGCAGTGCAGCCGTCATTCGGCTATCTGCGGTCGGCAACTAGTTAAATACTGCACCACGAGTTCTCCATGTTCTTCTACCCATTTTGGTTTGGATATCTGAGGAACAGGTCTTTGAGAAGTGGATCTATCTTGCTGAGTGTTCCCTGCATTGCTCCTTGAATGTCAGAGTATTACATCCGCACAACATCGCTCCCAGAGCAGAAAGTGTTTTATGCCGGTTTATAGTTTAATCAGCATATCGCTCTGGTGAGTTCTTTCATTTTATTTGGTGGTGGATTTACACATGGTGATTGTTGGCTACGAATACGTTTCATTTCAACACGGATTTGGGACTTTATAATTAGAGATGAGCGAAGAAATTAAAAATTCGATTCGGCTGATTCGGCGAATTCCAGTATGAAATTCGATTCGATGCGAATTTCTCCGCTACGAAGATGACTTATAAAAAGGGTTTCTAGGCTTCAGAGAGCCTTTAAATTAGTGCAGAACACTGTACCTTTAATTTAAATGCCCTTGGAGATGAGGAAGGAGAAGGATGAGAAGAAGGAGAAGGAGAAGGATGAGAAGAAGGAGAAGGAGAAGGATGAGAAGAAGGAGAAGGAGAAGGATGAGAAGAAGGAGAAGGAGAAGGATGAGGAGAAGGATGAGGAGAAGGAGAAGGATGAGGAGAAGGAGGAGGAGAAGGATGAGGAGAAGGAGGAGAAGAAGGAGAAGGAGGAGAAGGATGAGAAGAAGGAGAAGGAGAAGGATGAGAAGAAGGAGAAGGAGAAGGAGAAGGAGAAGGATGAGGAGAAGGAGAAGGAGAAGGATGAGGAGAAGGAGAAGGAGAAGGATGAGAAGAAGGAGAAGGAGAAGGATGAGAAGAAGGAGAAGGAGAAGGATGAGAAGAAGGAGAAGGAGAAGGATGAGAAGAAGGAGAAGGAGAAGGATGAGGATGAGAAGAAGGAGAAGGAGGAGAAGAAGGAGAAGGATGAGAAGAAGGAGAAGGATGAGAAGAAGGAGAAGGAGAAGGAGAAGCAGAAGAAGAAGGATGAGAAGAAGGAGAAGGAGAAGGAGAAGCAGAAGAAGAAGGATGAGAAGAAGGAGAAGGAGAAGGATGAGAAGAAGGAGAAGGATGAGAAGAAGGAGAAGGATGAGAAGAAGGAGAAGGATGAGAAGAAGGATGAGAAGAAGGAGAAGGATGAGAAGAAGGATGAGAAGAAGGAGAAGGATGAGAAGAAGGAGAAGGATGAGAAGAAGGAGAAGGATGAGAAGAAGGAGAAGGATGAGAAGAAGGAGAAGGATGAGAAGAAGGAGAAGGATGAGAAGAAGGAGAAGGATGAGAAGAAGGAGAAGGATGAGAAGAAGGACAGTTCTGTGACAGTTTGTCTATTTCTGACAGTTCTGGGACATTCACTCCATACAGCTGTTTCAACCGCTGTATGGAGGGAATGTCATGGAACTGTCAGAAATAGACTATTAATGAGAGTTCTGGGACTGTCCTTCCATACAGCGGTTGAAACATTGTATCTATTTGTTTCCATAAATGACATTCTGCAAATACACTTAGAGGAGCGCTGCAGATACACTTTTTGCCGGCTTGGAATTAATCTTATTTTCATCCTACTTCTTCTTCTTCATCCTCATCCTCATAAGAAGAAAAAGAAGAAGTAGGATGAAAATAAGAATAATTCCAAGCCGGCAAAAAGTGTATCTGCAGCGCTCCTCTAAGTGTATCTGCAGAGCTCCTCTAAGTGTATCTGCAGAATAGAGGAACTCTGCACATACACTTTTTGCCGGCTTGCAATTATTCTTATTTTCATCCTACTTCTTCTTCTTCATCCTCATCCTCAGAAGAAGAAGATGAGGATGAGGATGAAGAAGAAGAAGAAGAAGTAGGATGAAAAGAAGAATAATTCCAAGCCGGCAAAAAGTGTATGTGCAGAGTTCCTCTATTTCTGACAGTTCTCTGACAGCTTCTTCACATGAACAGTGGTTGAAACATCTGTATCCTAAATGTAAACTAATAGATACAATGTTTCAACCGCTAAACATGTGTTCCTTCTGTCAGAGAACTGTCAGAAATAGCGGAGCTCACTGCAGGGACACTTTTGCCGGCTGATCGGGAAATGTTTGATTCGCGCACCCGAAGTAGGCAAAATTTCGGTTTCGACGCGAATCGAATATTTCCTGAAATTCGACTCGAATTCCGGTTCGCCTGGTTCGATTCGCTCATCTCTATTTATAATATATATTTTTTGTCACAAAACAAAATTGAATTATATATATATATATATATATATATATATATAGTGTATCCTTTTTTATCACCAATTTCTGTCACAAATCTATTTTCTTTTTTGTCATTACTACATTTGGTTTAATGCAACCTTTAAATTTACAATTACATGTGACACTTACCAGACCAGGGGGCACAACAGAGCGATCAGTTCTAGCAATCCCCCCCGAAGTCACCTTCCCTGCCCACATCTGATTCACCCAGCTGCCTGGGCCCCCCCTGCTGGCCTGGGCCCCATACAGGAGGGCTGGTGGTAACCCCTCATCTACAGCCCTGTAGTGGGACCTAGACAATAGCAGGAGCACCACCAGAATGAAGTGGAGAACTCTGTATAATGTTTCCACATTTAGAAGGCGCATGGATGTGCAGTGCAACTTTAAATGTACTTACAAATTTAGGTAACAAATCTCTTTTCCAAAAATATTTTATTGTACTTTACAGAGTTCAATAAAACAAGCAAGTTAAACACTGAACAGGATTTTACAAATGGATACAGATCAATGTTATAGCCACCATTAGAGTTGATGTGTGAAGTCAGGACATCTCCATCCACAAATGTGCATGTCGGGAAGATCAGATCTGTACTTTCAGGTTCTTTAGCTCCTTGTTGGTCCTTTGAGTTTCTGAAAAAAGTGGGAGGTGGCATTCCTGATCATGTGACCACTACATGGTTCTCTTCATCCTAGAAATATTCCAGGTGATCATTTTTTTTCTTATCCGCCTGGAAAGACACCAATTTCGGTCCCTCCCCTGTACCAGGCAGAGGTACGAAGACTCGAACGTGGATATAAGTGTCCTCTCCAGTGTTCACCTGGAAAGAGCAGAAAAGTTAATTCCACCTTTAATTTTGTGTTTTCACTGATATGAGTTATCTTGCGACTGTTCTTCTGGTAGAACACTTAATATATCTGGGGGTGACTTTAGATTGCAAGCTCCTGTGGGGCAAGGACTGACAACTGCTGGAATGTTGTCTGTACAGCGCTGTGGAATAGGTCAGCTATAAAAATGAAAGTGCAACTCTGGGGAATACAATAGAGTGTAAGCTCTGAGGATATAAAGTCAGAAGCATTAATGGTGTATGACTGTTGCAGACATTAGAGTGTAAGCTCCTCTGGTGCAGTCATCAGATTGTCAGTGTTCTCTATACTGCACTGTGGTATGTCAGAGCTATAGAAATGTATAATAGTGTGACTGTGGGGGACATTGGAGTGTAAGCTCTTGTTACAGAGATACAACTGGCTCAGTGTTCTCTGTACAGCACTGCGGTATGTCAGAGCTATATAAATACACAATACACCAGGGGCAGACTGACAACTCATGGGGCCCCTGGGCAATAGGGGGATCATGGGGCCCCTGTGTCCTTGTCCAAACTCAAAAAAGCCTAAAAAAAATAAAAAAAAAAATAAAAAACGCATCTCATGGGGCCCCCTACTGACTGGACCCTCAGCAGTGCTCGAGTTTCCAAATGGTCAGTCCACCCCTGGATATGACTGCATCAGTGTTCTGTACAGCACTGTGGAATATGTCAGCCATTTGCAGTCCAGGAGGGTGGGGGGTGTGGAGGATAGCAGAAATCAGGTGGTGTGGGGGCTGCAACTGGGGTGGTAGACTGAAGAATGGGGGCAGAAGTATGAGATTAGGGAGTGGAAGTCTGCAGTGTGGGATGGAATAAGGTGTGGGGCAATTCCCAGCAGCATAGAGTGGTGATGAGTGAGGGATGGGGGTGAGGAGCAGAGGACAGCAGGTCAGGTGAGGGGGTGAACAACAAGGAGACCTACAATGTTAGTTGGTGAAGAGATGAGCCCAAAACCTAATGGAGGTGTGGAGCAATGATTGTAGGGGCCAAGCAGTAGTGTCATCTGATGGGGATGAAGTTGGGGCAGCAGTGTGGGATGGGGGTTAGGAGTATGGGGGCAGCACTAGTTTGTCTGGATATGGTTGCAGAGGAGAGCACTGGAGCTGGAGGCAGAGAGATCAGAGAGGAGGTGGTGGGATGGTGTCCTAGGGAGAGCACTGGAGCTGGAGGCAGAGAGATCAGAGAGGAGGAGGTGGTGGGACGGTGTCCTAGGGAGAGCACTGAGGCTGGAGGCAGAGAGATCAGAGAGGAGGAGGTGGGACGGTGTCCTAGGGAGAGCACTGGAGCTGGAGGCAGAGAGATCAGAGAGGAGGAGGTGGTGGGACGGTGTCCTAGGGAGAGCACTGAGGCTGGAGGCAGAGAGATCAGAGAGGAGGTGGTGGGATGGTGTCCTAGGGAGAGCACTGAGGCTGGAGGCAGAGAGATCAGAGAGGAGGAGGTGGGACGGTGTCCTAGGGAGAGCACTGAGGCTGGAGGCAGAGAGATCAGAGAGGAGGAGGTGGGACGGTGTCCTAGGGAGAGCACTGAGGCTGGAGGCAGAGAGATCAGAGAGGAGGTGGTGGGACGGTGTCCTAGGGAGAGCACTGGAGCTGGAGGCAGAGAGATCAGCTTCATGTCTGGAGTTAAATATGAAACTCAAAACCAAAAATACATTGCAGTTCACCAATCCTTAGATGTGGTGGCTGCATTAGTTTAAGCTTTTTTCCCTCCCTCAGTTGTCACCAGGTGATCTGGCCATTAACACCTTCTGTATTTGAGCACCCCCCCCCCCTCCCCAACTCTGGATAAATGAGCACAGAAGAATTGTCATGGGGGGTGTGATTGGCTTCAATTTACTGGTGTGGTTAAATCTGCTAGTCCAACACTCCAAACTCCAGCACACTTTATAATCAGTTACAGCAATTCTCTGTTCCTTTTGGGATATGGGTTTTACATACATAAACACCAATCACTGTAAGCCCCCCTGTCCATGGTAAGTCTCAATTTTCTTACATCTACAAGATCTTGTTCTGAGGGGGACAGACTTTCTGGCTAGATCACCAGGTGAATAGTTTAGCCCAAGAGGAAACCAATCCCAACCACATTAGATTTGGCAAGCTTTAAAATAAAAAGGTTTGCCTTTGGGTTTAACTAGCACTGGCAGATACCTGAAAAATGTATTTAAAAAAAAAAAAAAAATCTGATCCAGAACTGTCTGAATCATGAGCAGTACACCAAGTCATATTAGGGGCAGTGCTGGGGGGTGAAGAGGGGAGAATTGACAACCAGGAGACCAAATGCTTCTGCTGGACTCCAGGGGAGAATATAGCAGCCAAAGTCTATAGGAACAGTCTTTTCCTGCTGAATTCTAGCCAACTGCCATTTTCTCCCCTGTGCTGAATAGAGTTGAAGCATTTAGAGTTTTGCCAGCTGCAGGTGCTGAGGCTGTGCAGTGGGCAGGGGTGGACTGACAACTCATGGGGCCCCCGGGCAATAGGGGGATCATGGGGCCTCTGTGTCCTTGCCCACACCCAAAAAAAAGCCTATTAAAAAGGTACCAGGGGCATCTCATGGTGCCCCCTTCTGACCCCAGGCCCTCAGACAGTACCCAAGTTCCCAAATGGTCAGTCCGCCCCTGACAGTGGGGGAGATTTACTAAAACTGGTGCACACAGAATCTGGTGCAGCTGTGCATGGGAGCCAATCAGCTTCAACTTGTTCAATTGGACTGACAAAACCTGGAAGCTGATTGGTTACTATACACAGCTGCACCAGACCACCATTTTTAGTAAATCTCCCCCTGTATGTCCTACATCCATTTTGCCTGTAGGGCACCAGAACATGTGCCTCTGCTTCTGTTCCCCAGGGGGAAGACAGACATTGGATATTTGATATATTAACCCATTTCCCACCTGTAGGATGTCATGTGATGTCCTCGGGTCAAAGTGATCATACTGGGACAAAGCCTGCACCAGGCATCACGATATCAGTTTTCTGCCCCCAATTCTCTTTACAGCAAAAGTGATTCACTCACTTCTGCAGCTGAAGTGGTGTACCATCCCCCCCCCCCAAACCACCTCTCCTGGGCTCCCCTATCCAAACGCAGAGCCCTGGACCACTGCAAATGGTGGCACTACAGTGGAACTGATGTTCCTCCCTCTGAACCAGGATTGACACTTCCAGCTCCTTTTACTTGGCAACCAATCACACTGATTGTGGTGTCTGATCTGCTGCATTGGAGACCAGAGGAGTGATTTTAGGTCCAATATACCATGGATCTCTACATAAAGGAGGACCTGTCATATCCCTTGTGAAAGCAATAAGATTTTTTTTATTTTTAGCTGCTGTAAAAAAAAAAAAAAAAAAAAAAAAAAAAAAGTTTTGTGTCCCACCCAGGGGCAGACCGACAACTCATGGGGCCCCCGGGCAATAGGGGATCATGGGGCTCCCATGTCCTTGCCCAAACTCAAAAAAGCCTATAAAAAAAAGGCACCAGGGGCATCTCATGGGGCCCCTACTGACCCCAGGCCCTCGGGCAGTGCCTGAGTTTCCAAATGGTCAGTCCGCCCCTGGTCCCACCCCCTGTGCTTGTGCACAAGCGCATATGCAAGTCCCACCCGCATATGTAAGCCGATTGCACTTGTGTGGCATTGTGGTGAATGTCATAGCAAGAGAAATCATTTTAGCTCCATACCTCCTGTGCATCTCTAAACCTGTAAAGGCTATTAAAGCATCTGAGATTTTTGGAACTGTTCCATGTGTATGCAAATTTTAAAGCACGACATGTTAGATATCCGTTTACTTGGCGAAACATCTTAATTTATCAATTTAATGTGAAAAATCTTCCAAAAAAGTTGCATTTAACCACAAGCCTACAGGGCACTTATACCCCCCTCCCTGCCTAGGGCAATTACCAGCTTTCAGTGCTGTCACACTTTGAATGGCAATTGCACAGTCATGCAACACTACCCATATAAAATTTTTATCATTTTGTGACAGATAGAGCTTTCTTTTGGTGGTATTTAATCACCTCTGGGTTTATTTTTTCTTAAACCAAAAACCACAGAAAATTTCGAAAAAAGGTTTTAGTTCTAAAATTTTGTAAATAAGCGATTTTTCTTCACCGATAGGTGGCACTGATGGGCATTGAAAGGCAGAACTGATTGGCACTGGCGCATGACACTGCTGGGGCTACACTGATCAGGGCACATGTCCCCCTCCACGGAATGCAGATTACCGGCTCTCCTCTGTCAGCTCGAGAGGAGAGAAATGCCGATAACTGGCATGTCCCTGTTTACATGCGATCAGCTGTGATTGGACACAGCTGATCACATGACCGAGCCAACATCTTTGGCTCTTTCCGTGGATCGGTGATCCGCTGTTTCTGAGGGACACAGTGCACTGCTGATCGCCGTGCTGCGCGCTCCCCGAGCCGTGCATGCGGTGAGAATGGGAGGACGTCATATGACATCCTCCCAGAACGAGAGAACCGCCTTGCACCATATGGCAGGCGATGGTTAACCATTAGCCGCCCGGCCAATGGCCGTTTGGCGGCTTCAGATGTGTCTCTCCATTCCGGGTGCACGCCATTTGGCGTGCTCCCGCACATGCGCAGTTTGCGCTAATGCATGCTTATAGCAAAGTAATTCTTTGCTATAAGCAAATTGTGTAAAAAAAAAAAAAAAAAAAAATACTGATCACTTCCCCAAAGTAGTACAATATGAAAAAAAAAATCTTAAAAAAATAAAAAAAAATAAAAAAATTAAAAAAAAATTATATATATATATATATATTTTTTTTTTTTTCATACTGTCACCAGTCAGTGTCCCTGTTCACCGCCATGCCAGTTATATGATGACACTGTACTGGTGACAGTATGTAAAAAAAAAAAGTGAAAATTTTTTTAATTTTTTCATTTTCCAAAAAATTGACAAAAAAATACAACTTCAAAAAAAAAAACTCGCCATGCCTCTTATGAAGTACGTAGGACTGTCTACTCTGCAAAAAGGGGTCATTTGGGGGATATCTGTACTGTTCTGACATTCTTGGACCTCAAGAAATTAGATTGGCTGTCAGTACTTCAGGATTGATCAATATTCAGATCTATACCATAGTTTGTGAACTCTATAACTTTCCTACAAACTGAAAAATACATCCTAATTTGGGTTATTTTCACCAAAGACATGTAGCAGAATACATCTCGGCCTAAAGTTATGAAGAACAATTATTTGTAAACTTTTATAACAGAAACAAAGAAAAATGTGTTTTTTTCAAAATTTGGTCTTTTTTTGTTAATTTAGCAAAAAATAAAAACCCCGGCGGTGATTAAATACCCCCAAAAGAAAGCTCTAGTTGTGTGAAGAAAATGATAAAATTTTAGTTTGGGTACAATGTTGTATGACCGCGCAATTGTCATTCAAAGTGTGAGAGCGCTGAAACCTGAAAAATGGCCTGGGCAGGAAGGGGTAAAATTGCCCGGTATTGAAACGGTTAAAGACGCTGTGCAAATAGGTGTCGAAATAAAATTTGCAACACCCACCACTTTATTCTCTAGGGCCTCTACGGGGGGGGGGGGGGAAGAAAAAAAAAAAAAAAAAAAGTTTGGGAGTGCCAGGTAATTTTGTAGCAAAAAAAGTTTACATGTAGGGGGGAAAACAAAAATTGGCCCAGTAGGGAACTGGTTAAAGAATTATAGTATGATAGGTGAGCTCCTCTGTTGCAAAGACTGATGTAAAAGACTCAGTTTATAGCTCTGGCTGACCAGTCGGACATTTAGCATGTTATGCCTTAAACTGACAGTGTTCTATAAAGCCCAAAGCATTACCTTGAAAAAGTAATTTGTTCCGGCAACAACCTGAATACTGACGAGGATCGCCTTAAATTCCTTGGGGTTCGTCCCGGACTGTTTCTCATACTGTTCTTTCACCTGGGGGGAAAAAAGAAAAAAAAAAAAACAAAAAAAAACCCCATTATCAGGTTGGGAATGGCCCAGATATAGACCTGCACTCAGTATCAGCCAGGGGTGGACTGACCATTCGAGCACTGCCCAAGGGCCCAGGGTCAGTAAGGGGCCCCATGAGATGCCCCTGGTACCTTTTATAGGCTTTTTTGGGTGTGCGCAAGGACACAGGGGCCTCATGATCCCCTATTGCCCAGGGGCCCCATGAGTTGTCAGTCCGCCCCTGGTATGAGCTGTAATAGTCCTTGCTGCAGAGGATCAGACTACGCAGTCACTGCAGGCCAGGGGCTGGATGCGGCCATCGTGATATGGATCGTGCTTTGCTGGGTTTTGCCTTCCTCTGGATCATCTGTGGGTGTAGGATTAAAACTTTTTTTTAATGGTTGAACTTTTGTCTTTCAGCCAGACCAACTATGTAACCGGAAAGAGGAAAGAATTGTAAGCAAGACAAAAGGCTTCCCTAGTGATAGTAAGATTCTTTATATCACTATGCATGGCTGTATGGTGCTGCGATTTAGTGGAGGATGTCCACTTTAATTTGTCCTTTTATGTTAAAATTATATATTTGATATCAAAAGTAATACAAATTATAATACAGCGTTTATATAGCACCAAAAGGTTTGCTCAGTGCTGTACATTAAGGTGGGGGGACAGTACATGAGAATACACGAGGGGTTTGAGGGCTCTGCTCTTTCGAGCTTACAATCTAGGAGGGAGGGGTAGAGGTACAGGAGGAAGTGGGGGATGGAGTGGTAGGAGGAGTATGGCTGTTAGGTGAGGTTGGGGTAGGCTTCCCTGAAGATATGGGTTTTCAGGGTGCACCTGAAGGTGAGGAAGGTAGGTGACAGTCTGATGGATTGGGGTAGGGAGTTCGAGGATGGGGGAAGTCCTAGAGAAGTCCTGCAGTCGGGCGTGGGAGGAGGAGACCAGGGAGCTAGAGAGTAGGTCTTGTGAGGAGCGAAGAGTACAGATAGGGTGGTATTTGGGTATCAGGTCAGTGAGGTAGTTTGACATACAAAGCCATTCATAACGCTGCCCCAGAGTTAGTAATTTGAATTAAAATATATTTAATATACCAGGATCTGGTTGTGCTTTACTCTGTCCATACGGTTTTAATAAAAACAAATGCACATTCATAATGCAGAGAGTTGTGCTTTATAATTGCACTCGTCATGCAACTGGCCCGGCCTCATGTTACGAGGTTCTCTCTACAGCATTAAGCAGACAGTGTGTATGGGAGAAGACAGCCTGCAGTACATTACATGACCAATGATGGCGCTGAGGAGTAAACACTGCAGTGTCCAGTGGATAACAATATGGCCCCTTACGAATCAGGAGACTCACTGAAGACAACATCCTCCCTTGGAAGCTCTGATACCTCAATTGCCATTATGGAACAATGGCAGAGTGACTGAAGGCCAAGTGTTTTCCTCCCCTCTAGTGGGTCATTTACAAATCGGTTTTGTACCCTCCCAAAAAAAAATAAAAAGCCTAGAGATTTGATAACAAGCATGCAAGACATCAAAAACCCATTTTATTCAGTTCCAGCACCTGAATATGCATCATGGATAGGGTGTATAAGGCCAGGCCCCATAGACTCATTGTGAGAAGGAGGAGTACAGTACAAACCAGTTTTTGAACATGGCATGGTTGTTGGTGTCAGGTTGGGACACAGACACCCCTTTGAGATGGAGGAATGTTTCCAACTTCTTGTTCAAGCTAGGACATGAAGAAGGAAGGAGGTTCTGAAGGGAAAAGGTGTCCAACCCAATACTAGCAAGGTGTGAGTGTATAGGGCGTATATACGGATGCTTTCGTACACCAAAAGGTTTAACACCCGACATCACATCTACCTGTAGGGCTCATAGGATGAACAAGGCTCCCAACGATGGAGTTCAGGCATTCCCAGTGTTAATGTTTCAGCATGCCAGAGACATGAAGGTCCTACCTTGTTGGCAACAGTTTGAGAAGACCACAGGTCAGGTGCAATGCTTTGGCCAATCACAGGGTATGACTATATCACCCCCCTGGTGAGGGGGTTGGCAGGCATTGTGATTAACATTGGATCTACTTCAGGGGGCTTTTAAATTTAAAGGATTTGTCAAACACATTTGACTTACAATAACTTGTGAATGAGTAGTGGTACTATGTACCACTGGGGGGGGCCCTTGGTAAAGGAGGGCTTCCAGATTTCAATAAGCCCCCCACCCACAGTTGTGGGGAAAGAGGCCCTTGTCTCCAACAAGGAGACAAGGTGCTTTTGCCCCCAAAAGCACCCCCCCCCCCGTTGGAGATCATATGGTCTGGCACAGTTCAGGGGTAGGAAAGCTAGCTCATCCCCTTTCCTGGCCTGCCGGGCTACACTACATGGTCAGATAAGGGTCTGGCATGGATTTGGGGGCAGACCCTCACACCATTTACAAAAAAAAAAAAAAGTTTAGCATGGGGTTCCCCTAAAAATCCATACCAGACCTGAAGGGCAATTCTTTTTACATTCAGCTGTCAGTGGGGAATCTCACTGACAACATGGAAGGTTTCACTACTAGAATTCAACATAAATTACAAGCCGTGGAATTTTAGTAGCTGCGCAGTATCTTCCCCCATACTCAGATGTAGTAGGAGAATGCTAAGTAAATTGTCCCCTCCGAAGTTCTGAAGGGAGGGGGTGGGTTCAGCCCATCACTTAGCAGCTAATATTCATTGTCAAGATTCAACTGAACAAGCTGAAGATGGAAGCTGATTGGTTGCCATGCACAACTGCACCAGGTTTGATCAGTTAATTTCATTGGGGTTTACATTTCAGGGATACAGGTGGGAAGGAGGGGGTCTCAAGAAGCTCCTTATTAAAGGGCTATCTACGTTCAACATACATCATCAGCCTTTGGGAATTGCAGCTTCTGCTATACAAGCTATAGGTGACAAAAAGGACTAATTCACACACAAAAAAAAAAAACTCTAAAAGGTAACCCAATGTAATGCAGTTTAATGAACACACTTGTATGGTGTAAACATGACACAGGTCAATGGCTTCTCAGGGTCCCAATGCAGATCATCACACCTGGCATGAACCAGTCCTTAGGATTGGATCCCCAACCACTTACCTGATAAAGGATGGCCTCTTCTTCTATAGTAGGTGCCCTGGGCTCACGCAGTCCCCCAAGTGTTGGCTGTGCCATCTCACTCATCTTTGTACAGTTCTCAGTAGACTAATACATCTCACCCAGTACCTGGGCTTATATACCTGTGGGCTGTACCATTCCACAGAGAGGGTGGGGGTGTCCAGTAATGACTACACCCTGCATGTGATGGGCCATTCTCAGGAGAAAACTGATACTAGGCATTGGAAATGACGTCATACAAATCAAAGTCTGTGCCAAGAAAATCAGTGGAATGGTATGAGGAACCTATGGATCCCTGGAGGTAAATCTGAGGTCTCTGGTATTACATCCTTCTTTTCCTGACCGCCCACCTAAAGGAAAACATAATGCAGGTGCCAGATGATGCAGCAAAAATTACCGCACCCCCCCTGCATTTGTAGTAATACTATTGCCAAACTTGAGCCATTCAGGTGAATGGGAACAGCGCCCACAACCACCCTGCAACCTGCGATGGTTCAGCCCTTTCAGGGTTAAATCAGACATCTGATATCGCTGAGCCCTGGACATGGGGTGGGAGCAGACAGGTCATCACCATAGGAGGCACTGCTGGCCATACCCTACTACACCCTACTTAAAGGAACAGTATTGCTTACTGGGGACACCATTCAGACACCTAGACCCGAGTTCAGAGGGACCTGAGCCTTGTTTAGACTTACGGTTGGAGGGTGGTAAACATTAGTGGTTGAGCCACATTTTTGCCACCTACCACCCACACCTATTGAGCTACAATTAGCAGCGGATGGGGGTGTTTACATGTAACGGCCATGATGTTTCATTTTGCCCCCACTGCAAAGTTGACCCAACTTGTAGCGATTGTCAGGGGCTACACATTCAAGTCAATGGGGAAGCACTGCAAAGACCCGCATTGCACGCAGTTGCAAGGCATTTGTTAGCAAAAATTGGATTAAAAGAAGTGGCACGGAGGCGTCAAATCCCTTCCTCGTTGCCTGTCAGTGCGATCCGAACACGGAACAGGCTTCAGGGGCCAGGGAGATGTAGATGTACGTCTAGATCTACCCTTACTTCTGAGCTCTCCAGTGCCAGATTTAGGCCCCGAGTACTGGCCAGTAAGGCTTGGTTCTCATATATGTATTTTACGTTTGATGCTTTCTCCAGTGCTTTTTGCATTTTCTTTTGTGTTTTCCTACACGCATTTTTGCTGCATTTTTGCCGTGTTTTGTTCAGCTCTTTTTTTTTTTTAAAGTGGAATTTTTTTGTTGTTGGGCAGAATAAAAATGCAAAACACGGCAAAAATGCAGCAACAACGTGGCAAAAACACACTACCATGCATTCCAGCAGCTTCTCCAGCTTCTTCTAGCCAGAAGGTCAAATTGTGGTCAGGAGTTGAGAGTCTCTGCAGGCCAACCCCTCTGGAATTTCCTCCTGCTCTAGAGCTTTTCAGGAAGGCCTAGGGGTAGTGGGTGGATCTGAGGAGTGCCTGGCTTGCACTCTTGAGGGATCCTAACCAATCCCAAACAGAAGGTTTGGCAAGAGGCTGGGACACCCTTAAAAATGTTGGAGCTTGCTCAGCTGAGGGACAGTTGGGGTAGAAGACAGTGGGGGGAGATGTGAGGCTTAGGACAGGAGGCTGCAAGGAGGCCCAGTGGGATGAGGCCTACCTGCAGGCCTGGAGCTGGAAAGGAGACTCAAAGTTTCACTGGTCCCCAGAGCGAGGATCACCTGTACAGCAGAGAAAGAGCGGCCCAGCTAAAAGGCCCATCAGCGGTACAGGAGAAGACCTGAGTGAGTAGACCTGATTGCTATCATCATTTAAACATTACAAAGAATATGACAGAATATGCAAAAAGGAAATAAAGTTCGCAAAAATTGAAAATGAACGACAGATTGCAAAAGATAGCAGGACTAACCCCCCAAAAATTCTTCAAATATGTTAATAGTAGAAAAATTCGGTCCGATCATGTAGGCCCTTTACAGAATCATCTAGAGGGGGTGACTGGGGACAAAGAGAAGTCCAATGTATGAAATCCCTTCTTCTGCTCTGTGTATACAAAGGAGCATGGAGGGGCTCTTGTCCATAATGGGGGGGTGGTACTGACACAGCTCCAGATGATCCACATTGGCTCACAACTGATTTGATCCATAAATATTTAGACAGAATAAAGGTGAATAAAGCCCCTGGACCGGATGGCAGACACCCACGGGGCCTTAAAGGATTCAGCTCTGTCATTTCAAAGCCATTGTTTCTCATTTTTAGGGACTCTTTAATGACTGGTATAGTACCACTGGATTGGCGTAAGGCCAATGTGGGGCCAATATTTAAAAAGGGGTCAAAATCTTTACCAAGTAATTATAGACCTGTTAGTGTAACTTCTATAGTTGGGAAGATACTGGAGAGTTTAATAAAAGACCACAGAGAGGAGTTCTTGCTGGAAAAAAATATTGCAAGCCACAGACAGCATGGATTCATGAAAGACGGAAGTTGTCAAACAAATCTGATTTCTTTTTATGAGGAGGTGAGCAAAACCTTGGACAGAGGGGTGGCGGTGGAAGTGGTATACTTGGACAGAGGGGTGGTGGTGGATTTGGTATACTTGGACAGAGGGGTGACAGTTATAGTTATAGGGGGGGGGGTGTACTCTGTCCTGAAAGTGACAACCCCCCCAACCTATAACTGGCCTTTGGAGTAAGGGGCAACGCAAATCACAAATGAAGATTTCCCAGCACACTCACCACCTAGCCTGCAATAGGCTCTGTTTAACAATTCGCAGTAAAGTGTTACTAAACCCCAGACCCCGCATTCACTATATGCGCTCTCCCCGGATCCCCCCGCATTCACTATATGCGCTCTCCCCGGAGCCCCCCGCATTCACTATATGCGCTCTCCCCGGATCCCCCCGCATTCACTATATCCGCTCTCCCCGGATCCCCCCCGCATTCACTATAGCCGCTCTCCCCGGACCCCGCATTCACTATAGCCGCTCTCCCCGGACCCCGCATTCACTATAGCCGCTCTCCCCGGACCCCGCATTCACTATAGCCGCTCTCCCCAGACCCCGCATTCACTATATCCGCTCTCCCCGGACCCCGCATTCACTATATCCGCTCTCCCCGGACCCCGCATTCACTATATCCGCTCTCCCCGGACCCCGCATTCACTATATCCGCTCTCCCCAGATCCCGCATTCACTATATCCGCTCTCCCCAGACCCCGCATTCACTATATCCGCTCTCCCCGGACCCTGCATTCACTATATCCGCTGTCCCCGGACCCCGCATTCACTATATCCGCTCTCCCCGGACCCTGCATTCACTATATCTGGTCTCCCCGGACCCTGCATTCACTATATCCGGTCTCCCCGGACCCTGCATTCACTATATCTGGTCTCCCCGGACCCTGAATTCACTATATCCGCTCTCCCCGGACCCTGCATTCACTATATCCGCTCTCCCCGGACCCCGCATTCACTATATCCGCTCTCCCCGGACCCCGCATTCACTATATCCGCTCTCCCCGGACCCCGCATTCACTATATCTGCTCTCCCACAGTACACGGAAATGTAATTTTATTAGATTATAAACTGCTAAATACCTTTTCTCATCAGCAGTTAGAGCAATCTTGTGATCAGAGCACTGGTTAAAGCTTGAAGGTTCTCATTCTATGGTCCTATGAGGCTACATGACCCCTGCCCCTCTGTTTGGGCAGTGCTGATTGGGAGGGTGCATGTGATTAGCATAGGGCCAAGAAAGGGAGAGGGAAAAAAAAAAAATCAAGTTACTTACGGTAACGTCTTTTCCGGGAGTCTTTCAGGCCAGCACCTTGAGAGACCTCGGCTCCTCCCCATCTGAGGAAACACCTCCACCCTAAAATAAAAGACCTCCACTCCCCTCCGACCTCAGTTCACCAAACATCCTCCGGTCACCTGGGGGAGACACAACGTGAGACAAAGCAATCACCGCAAATCATGCTCACATAAACCATATCAATACTCGGTGGGAAACCGGTGCTGGCCTGAAAGACTCCCGGAAAAGACGTTACCGTTAGTAACTTGATTTTTCCCCTTACGTCTTTCAGGCCAGCACCTTGAGAGGATAAGCGAGTACTCACCCCTCGGGCAGGCTAACTGCTTGCAAGACCTTACGACCAAAGGCCTGCTCCTGCACCGAGACCAGGTCCAACCTGTAATGTTTGGCAAATGTGTCATAACTGGACCATGTTGCCGCTCTGCCCCGGAGACGCCCCTGCAAACTCAGCCTGAGTAGCCGCCACCGCTCGTGTGGAGTGCGCCCTGATACCGTCCGGAACCTCCAGGCCTTCCGCCTGGTATGCTCCAGAAATTGCCAACTTCAGCCAACCTGCCAGCGTCCCTCTGGACGCCTTTTTCCCTTTCCTAGTTCCCTTAAAAAAAAAAAAAAAGGATTCGATGATCCTAACCTCCCTATTCCTTTCTAGATACTGGAGTACGCACCTCCTGACATCCAATAAATGAAACTTTTTCTGATCATCCCCAACCGGGTCAGGAAAAAATGAGGGAAGGACTATGTCCTGTTCCCTCTGGAATCTATGTGCCACTTTTGGGATGAAGGATGGGTCTGTTCGAAAAACTACCCTGTCCGGAAAAACACGGAGATAGGGCAACCTAATGGACAACGCTTCCAACTCACACACCCTCCTTGCCGTGGTGACCGCTATTAAGAAGGCAGTCTTGATGGTGAGTTCGTCAATCGAGCAGGACTCCAGGGGCTCGAATGGCGTCCTCGTCATCGCACCAAGAACCCTGGCTAAATCCCACATCGGGAATGGACTGGCCCTTGGAGGCCTCTGTCTAACTAGAGCCCTGAAAAATCTAGCCACCAGCGCCTCCCTGGCCAGGGGTGTCTCCAGGAACACGCTGAGAGCAGAGATCTGTCCCTTGAGCGTGCTAACCGATAACCCCTTGTCAGCCCCCGCCTGCAGAAATTCCAACACAGACACTAAGCTGTGGGTTGTCAGCGACATCTGATCACACCAAGCAGTAAAGCGACCCCAGACCCTACCGTAAATGGCCTGGGTCTCCTCTTTCCTACTGGCCAGTAACGTGGCCACTAACCTGGGTGAAAAACCTTTCCCTAAGAGGAGCTGCTGCTCAGAAACCAAATGGTTAACCTCAACTTCCTCACGTTGGGGCAAAGGACCAGTCCCTGCGATAACAAATCCTCCCTTGGTGGCAGTTCCCAGGGCGGACGGGAGGTTAAACTCTTCAGTGTGGCGAAAAGCCCTCCGTGGCCAGAAGGGAGCTATCAGAATCAATGAGGTTCTGAATTTCCTCAAAACTAGAGGAAGCAAGGGAACCGGGGGGAAGGCGTAACACAGCCGGTAGTCCCACCTTTGACTCAGCGCGTCCACCGCCCTTGATCCGTCTCCACGAGATAGGGAAAAGAAGGCCGGGACCTTGTTGTTCCCTCCTGAGGCAAAAAGGTCCACGTCCGGGGACCCCCACCTCAGCACAATTTCCTGAAACACCTCGGGGTTCAGGGCCCATTCCGATTCCCTGAGTCGTGTTCTGCTCAGAAAATCCGCTTTCCGGTTTAGCTCTCCTCTTAAATGCACCGCAGACAGGGATGCCAAGGTCACCTCTGCCCAGGACAAGAGCGTCGCTGCCAAGGCTCCAAGGGTCCTGCTCCTCGTTCCCCCTTGCCTGTTTACGTACGCCACTGTCGTGGCATTGTCCGACAGGACTCGCACATGGTGGCCCCTGATTCTCTCCTGGAAGGCCTGAAGAGCCTCTGCCACTGCCCTCAGCTCCCTCCAGTTTGAGGACATGTTCCTCTGTTCCCAGGACCATTCCCCTTGAGCCACCAATCCTCCCAGGTGGGCTCCCCATCCTCTGGAGCTGGCATCCGTCGTTACCTCCCTGGATACTGGGAAGCACCATAATAACCCCTGGGTTATACTGGACGCCCTTCTCCACCACCACAGCAACCTCTTTACACTGGGGGGAACCAGTACTCAGTCCTCCAAGGAGAGAGTACACCCGTCCCAAACTCTCAGGATCCATAACTGGAGAGGACGCATATGCAGACCCGCCCATTGCACTGCCGGGATGGAAGCCGTCAGTAGACCCAGCAATGACATGACCTGTCTTATCGCTATTGGCCCGTTCCCCTGCACCAGTCTGATCCCAGCTTCTAGCTTGGCCACCTTCTCCAAGGTCAGGCTGACCCTCTGACTCACCGAGTCCAGAGAGTAACCCAGATAAACCATCCTCTGAGAAGGCACCAGACAAGACTTCTCAAGATTCACCATCCACCCCAGGTGTTCTAAATAGCCCCGCACTATACGCAGATTCCGCAGAAGGTGAGCCTCTGAATCTGCGAAGAGCAGCAAGTCGTCCAGATAGGCTATCACTGAAATTCCCATCAAACGAATAGGAACTAGTGCCTCCATCAGAACCTTGGTAAAAATTTGCGGGGAGGAGGACAGGCCGAATGGAAGAGCCCTGAACTGCCAGTGTCGCACTCCTCCCTCTACTGCCAACCTGAGGAACCGCTGAGAAGTTTCCGCAATGGGCACATGCAGGTATGCGTCCTGCAGGTCTATGGATGCCATAAAGGACCCTGGCGGGATCAGGGACCTGACTGTAAATTTAGACTCTATGCAGAACCTCCGGTAACGCACAGACCTGTTGAGGGGTTTTAGGTTCAAAATCAGCCGGAAAGCTCCTGACGGCTTTTGAACCAGAAATACATGGGAGTACACCCCCTTCCTTTGTTCCCCTTCTGGGACCTTGACTACAACCCTTCGGTCCTCTAGATCCTCTAAAGCAGTGATCAGGGCAGCGGCCATTGCCGGGTTTCTCGGACGCGACGTCACCATATATCTTTCGGACGGTGTCCTTACAAACTCCACCCGATAACCCCTTCTGACAATATCTAAAATGAAGGGGCTGGTGACCACCGCTTCCCACTGCGGGAGGAATGCCGCCAATCTTCCTCCCACAGGAGGCATCGAGTCAGTGTGTCTTCCGGGGCCGTTCAGGAGGGCGAAAAATCGCTCCTCCCCTGCCCCGACCTCTCTGTCCAGTAGGCCTACCCTGGCCCACCGGTCTCAGGCTCAGTCTCCTTAATGGACGGGCCCTACGTGTCACTCCCTCCGGTAACTTCCTTTTGAGGGGAAAAGATTTCTTCTTGTCTGCCGTTCGGTCCAGTGATTCCTCTAACCCTGGGCCGAAGAGACAATCTCCTGTGAGAGGGATACCGCACAGTCTGACCTTGGAAGTGATGTCCCCTTGCCACGTCTTTAACCATAGTGCCCTCCTAGCCGAATTGGTGAGAGCCGCAGACCTCGCCCCCAACCTCACCGACTCAGCAGATGCATCCGCGATATAACCTACCCCCTGCAGAAGGGTCTCAAAAGAGGCCAGGATCCTTTCCTTGGGGGAGTCTGCCACTATATGAGCCTGCAACTGAGTAAGCCAGTACTCCAAGTTTCTGGCTACCACCGTCGAGGCCATGGCTGGTTCCAGATTATACAAGGTTGAGTCCCAGGCTCTTAAGAAGGGATTCCGCTCTATCCAGCAAATCTGGTAGGACCCCCATGTCCTCAAACGCCAGGTCCGTCCTCCTAGTCGTTTGGGAGAAGGCTGCGTCTAGTTTGGGGTTCTTGTTCCACACTGCGGCGGGATCCTCACTAAACGGGAACTGTCTTTAATGATTTAGAAAAGAACGGTTTTCTCTCTGGGTCCTGCCATTCCTTCTTAATAGTCTCGATTAAGACATGTACAGGGAAGATTCTGTAACTATGCTCCTCCAACCCTTGATACATCTGGTCATGAAGAGATAGGGTCTTAACCTCCTTTATGTCCAGGGTCTCATAAATAGCCCCCAAGAGCTCATCCACCTCCTCTAAGGACAATTTATACCAGGAGGGACCCCTACTTCCCTCCGAGGGACCCTCCCCTGCAGACTCCTCTGACCGGGAATCCCCTAATGGTTCCCCCTCGTCCCTAGCGGCTCCGTGCTGCGACATAAGATCGCCGGGGGAATGCGTAGACTGGGGAAGCGCAAACCGCTCCATGAGTTATTTAAAGGAGTCAACTGTACTAGTCAACTCCTTTACTGACCTAGCTAAGTCCCCCTGCTCAGGCCTGTCTTGCCTCACCAACCCCTCTATGCATGGGCCACACAGCACCTTCCTCCAAGATTCTTTTAACACCTCCTTGCAGGATGGGCATCTCCGTTTGGGCTCCTGGTGCTTAGTCTTAGCCCGAGCCTTGCCCTGAAAACCATAAAGGGGCAGGGGGGGGAAGTCACCACCTAATATCCCCAACCGGGTCCTTTTCCCTGGCAGAGCCCAAGGGCCTGCACCCACCGCAGACCCCCCTGCCCTACCCTACTGGGAATGCCTCTAGAGCTAGGGGGCAACAGATAGGGGAGGCCTCCACTGAGGCACCTTACCTGCAGCTGGCGTCTCCTGGTCCCGGTGCCTCAGACATCGCGCTCCGGGAGGGTGGTCGCTAGGAACAGGCCTGTCCCCCAGGCTACTATGCACCGCCATTTGAAATTCACGCGCCGTGGTTTAGGGCCGCGACAGGAAGCCGCGGCCCGGGGTGAAGCCCCACCCCTTCTGCCGGAACTCACCGTCTCCCGGCCCAGTAAACAAGCCTGCCAGCATGGGAAGGAGCGAGACCTCACCCTGATCCTCACCAGACCGTACCACGGCCACCCTGACACCCCAACTCGCCAGAGGGGGTCGGGGGCGAAGTGCAGGTACGTGCCGAGCCCCGTCACCCGGGGTGCGCGCCCACTAGGGAGGATGAGCAGCCGGACCCTCCGGCCTTCACTCCTGTTGGGAATGCAACAGCATGTACTATATATAGTATTGTGTGGTAATATCACTTGACCAGTAGATGGCACTGTACACTAAAGGTTACTAGTTGTGCATATGTGAAAACTTGTTTGTTCCTCTTCTCCATCATCTCTTCAGGAAGTAATGAGTCTGTTATACAGTCTGCTGCAATGTGCTCTGTATGTTTGTAACTAAAGCCACACAAGTAAAGCCTGAATTCTGCTATCACTACCAGTGTCTTCTATAACACATAACCAACAGGTTATGGGCCCAGCTCCAGACACTGAAAAAAGGAAAACTACAAGCCTGTAAGTGCTGTATTCACAATCCTACCAATTCACTGAAAGATGGCAAGTGCTTCAGATATGAAGTTTACAATAGCAAAGCTCAACAATACCAACTATGGAAGTTTAAGCTTGAAATGCTGTTATCCAAAGATGACTTTGGGCCAGTACTAGATACACACAGACCCAATGACAAACCAGAAGAATGGGACAGAAAAAAAAAAAAACAGGCGAGCAAAAGCAGTCATAAGCCTGTTAGTGGAGGACGATCAACTCATTCATATAAGGAAAGAAAGCACAGCTAAAGGTATGTGGACTGCATTACAAAGACTGCAAGAATGTGCAAACCTAAACAGTAAACTATATCTGCTGCGCAAAAAAGGGCAGGAATTCGGTGAACATGTAAATGCTATGCTAGAAATTGTGGACCAGCTGGGTGCAATAGGTGAAGAAATAAAAGACAACCATGTTGTGGCGCTACTGCTATGCAGCCTTCCAGAATCATACAGTGCCCTTATAAATGCTCTAGAAACTAGACCGGAAACTGAACTGACGCTAGAATGTTAAAGGGAAAATTAATTGATGAATACAGCAGAAGAAAGGAAAATTTGCATAGTGAAGAGAACGAGAGACCAGAGGCAGCTCTGAAGGCATAAGACAAAGCAAAGAAACCAGGGTATGTTTTTGCTGCAAAAAGGCCGGTCACCTGAAAAAGAACTGTTCAATATGGAAAGCTGAGCAACGAAAGCGGGAGCTACCCACAAGAGAAAGAGCTAAAGCAGTCATGAAAGAAAATGAAAGTGCATCATGGAGTGGTACTTTTAAAGTGACTCAGAATAGTACCTCATATGGATGGTACATTGATTCAGGGGCAACAAGTCACATGACAAGCAACGAGACATTTTTCACAGAAATTGATTTTAGTGTAAAAGATAGTCTTCCCAGCAAATGGGAAAAGTATTACAGCGGAAGGTAATGGTCAGGGATTTCTGAACTGCAAAACGCCATCAGGGGGCAAGCAGAGCATCCTTGTAAATAATGTTCTATATGTTCCAAGCCTAGAAGGAAGCCTCCTATCCGTTAAAACCCTTTAAAGCAATGGACTCACTGTCCAGTTCAGAGGTGATGAATGCACAATTCAAAATGGAAAGCAAATTCTAGCAAGAGGAAGGTTAAATGAATATCTGTACAAAATCATCACTGAAAGTGAGAAGGCTAATGAGGCCACTCATAACCCACATGACAAGTGCATCCACCTGTGGCATAGAAGATTGGGGCATCGAAACCCAGAAGCTATAAAGGACTTTGCAAAGAGAGGTCTATCAGAAGACATGAAAATATTGCCTTGCCACACACTCAGCAAGTGCACGTGTTGCATCAAAGCAAAGGCCACCCGAACCTCTCTTCCACAGACCAGTCAGAGTAAAACCATTAAACCCATGGAACTGATACACAGTGATGTGTGCGGACCAATGAAAACCATCACACCTGGTGGGAACAGATATTTACTGACTTTCATCGATGATTATTCCCGGTACACAACGTATCTAATGAAGCACAAAAGTGAGACATTAGAAAAATTTCAAGAGTTTGTAGCTATGACAAGCAACAAGTTTCAAAGGAAACCTGGAATAATACCTAAAGAAACAAGGTATTATACACCAAACAACTGTACCATACACTCCTGAGCAAAACAGTGTAGCGGAAAGAAAGAATCGCACTCTTGTAGAAATGACCAGATGTATGATTACGGACGCTGCCTTACCTAACAAATCCTGGGGAGAAGCAATAATGACTGCAACATATCTACAAAACAGGCTCCCATCAAAAGCTATTGAGAGTACACCATATGAAATGTGGAATGGATCAAAACCCAACATAGGACATATCAGAGTATTTGGCTGTAAAGCATATGCCCACATTCCAAGTCAGAACTGCTCCAAGTTGGAGAACAAAGCCATAGAAGGCATTCTGGTGGGCTACAGTGAGCAGAGTAAGGGATATAGAATCCTTTGTCCAAAGACCAACAAGGTCACAGTAAGCTGCAGTGTTTATTTTGATGAAAGTGAAGCACCAGAAAATACAATTTTTGAAAAATGTGGAGAGGATTTACACACTGAATTGACAAGATACACTGACCCATGCGAAGCAGGACAAGAGCCAGAACAAGAAGTGGAACTTACAATAAACGATCCAATAGAACCCACTGAACAACAAGAAATCAGAAGATCCTCTCGAATGACAAAAGGGATACCACCCCGCAGGTTATCATACGCTGCTAACACACATCAAACACAGGAGCCAACATCCTGGGAAGACATAGAAACTTTGCCGAGAAGGGAAGCCGATCAGTGGAGAAAAGCAGCTGAAGAAATAAAATCACTTCAAGAAAATAAAACTTGGTCACTAACAGAACTCCCTCCTGGTCGCAAAACCATCGGAAGCAAATGGACTTTTAAAGTAAAATATGATGCAGAAGGAAACATCCATAGATACAAAGCAAGATTAGTTGCCAAGGGATACTCCCAGAAATTTGGAGAAGATTACGATGAGACATTTGCTCCAGTTGTGAAACATTCTACTATAAGAACACTCCTTAGTATTGCTGCCGGAAAGGGAATGCAAGTAAAGCATCTAGATGTCAAAACTGCCTTTTTGTATGGAGACATCAAGGAGGATCTGTACATGGAACAGCCACCAGGCTTTGAGAAAGAAAAGAACCTTGTATGCAAACTGCAAAAGAGCATCTATAGGCTCAAGCAAGCGGCGAGTGCATGGAATGAAAAAGTGAACGAAATACTCAGAAAAGAAGGGTTCTCAAAAAGTAAAGCAGATCCATGTCTGTATTCAAAGAATCAAGAGAACAAATGGACATACATCCTAATATACGTCGATGACATCTTGATGTGTTTTGAACAAGAAGGGGACTATGACCAAATAGTTCACAAACTGAAACAAAATTTTGAAATTAAAGAGTTGGGGAACATTACTCACTATCTAGGAATTCAAATAGAGCGGGAAGAGGATGGAAGCTATCTCCTTAACCAAAGTCAGAAAATTACAGAAATGTTAGAACAGTTTCCAATGCAAGATGCAAAGGAAGTGAAAACACCAATGGAACCAGATTATCTAAAAAACAATGAAACAGAAAACTTGTTACCCAACAATGATTATTACCACAGGGCAATCGGAAAATTGCTATACATCGCCACCGTGACAAGACCAGACATCGCCCTAGCAGTGGGAATACTTTGCAGGAAAGTCACAACGCCGTGTCAACGCGACTGGAATGCAGCAAAGAGGGTAATGCAGTACCTAAAGGGAACAAATTGGATGAAGCTTCGACTTTCAGCATCAAACCCAAAACTGATTGGATATGTGGACGCCGATTGGGCTGGAGACACCACTGATCTACAAGTGGTTACATCTTCCAGTATGGACAAGGAACCATAAGCTGGTCTAGTCGGAAACAAGGGACTGTTGCACTCTTCAACTGAAGCGGAATACATAGCAGCAGCACATGCATGTCAAGAAGCCATTTGGATTTGTCAACTTCTACTAGACATGGGACTGAATATGTCACAACCCACACCCATCTTTGAAGACTATCAGGGATGCATAAAGCTTACACACTCTGAGATTAACCCAAGAACCAATCACATTGATGTAAGATATCATCTGCTCAGAGACATGCAAGAACAAGGGGTTATCGACATCCAGTACTGCCCATCAGAGGAGATGACTACAGACGCACTCACCAAACCTTTGCCAAGGGAACGCCATTGTTTTCTACAAAAGACTAAATGTCATAATTATGCACATGCTGTTGAGAAGGGGTGTTGGGAATGCAACAGCATGTACTATAATGTACTACATACAGTATTCTGTGGTAATATCACTTGACCAGTAGATGGCACTGTATGCTAAAGGTTACTAGTTGTGTTGTGTAAATCTTGCTGGTTTTTTCTTCTTCTCTATCATCTCTTCAGGAAGTAATGTCTGCTGTAATAGATGTCTGCTGAGAAATGTGCTCTGTTTGTTTGTAACTTAAGCCACACAAGTAAAGCCTGAATTCTGCTATCACTACCAGTGTCTTCTATAACACATAACCAACACTGCAGAGAGCCAACAGGGGATCAGTTCCAGTAATTTCCCCAAAGTCACCCTCCCTGCCCACATCTGATTCACCCAGCTGCCTGGGCCCCCCCTGCTGGCCTGGGCCCCATACAGGAGGACTGGTGATATCCCCCTCATCTATGGCCCTGTAGTGGGAGCCTAGGCAAGAAAAGCAGGAGCACTTTTGGTAGCACTAAAGGTGATAAAAATTAGCATTTCACTTATGCAAGGGGGGGGGAACCAGAATAAAGGGGAGAACTCAGTTTAAGGTACATGGATGTGCAGTGCCGCCTTACATGTATTAGCAAATTTAGGTAACAAACCTCTTTTCCAAAAATTTTATTGTACTTTTCAGAGTTCTCATTACAACAAGAAAGTTAAACACTGAACAGGATCTTACAAATGGATACAGATCAATGTTATAGCCACCATTAGAGTTGGTGTAAATTCAGGACATCTCCATCCACAAATGTTGTGCATTTCTGGAAGATCAGATCTGTACTTTCAGGTTCTTTAGCTCCTTGGAGTTTTTGAAAAAGATGGGAGGTGGCATTCCTGATCATGTGACCACTACATGGTTCTCATCTCCATCTTAGAAATATTCCAGTTCATCGTCCTTTCCCTTATCTGGCTGGAAAGACACCAAAGTGGGTCCCTCCCCTGTAACAGGCAGAGGTACGAAGACTCGAGCGTGGATATAAGTGTCCTCTCCAGTGTTCACCTGGAAAGAGCAGAAAAGTTAATTCCACCTTTAATTTTGTGTTTTCACTGATATTAGAGTTATATTATTAACTGTTCTACCAGAAGAACAGTTCCAAGATATCTGGGGGTGACTTTAGATTGCAAGCTCCTGTGGGGCAAGGACTGACAACTGCTGGAATGTTGTCTGTACAGCGCTGTGGAATAGGTCAGCTATAAAAATGAAAGTGTGCAACTCTGGGGGATACAATAGAGCAGGGGTGTCCAAACTATGGCCCTCCAGGTGTTGAGGAACTGCAAGTCCCATGAGGACTTGCAAGACTCTGACATCCACAGGCAAGACACCCAGAGGCAGAGGCATGATGAGACTTGTAGTACTTCAACAACTGGAGGGCCATAGTTTGGACACCCCTACAATAGAGTGTAAGCTCTGAGGATATAAAGTCAGAAGCATTAATAGTGTATGACTGCTGCAGACATTAGAGTGTAAGCTCCTCTGGTGCAGTCATCTGACTGTCAGTGTTCTCTATACAGCACTGTGGTATGTCAGAGCTATAGAAATGTATAATAGCGTGCCTGTGGGGGGACATTGGAGTGTCCTCTGGTAGAGACTGATATGACCAGATCAGTGTTCTGATCAGCACTGGAATATGTCAGCTATGTGTAGTCCAGGAGGGTGGGGGGTGTGGTGGAAAACAGAAATCAGGTGGTGTGGGGGCTGCAACTGGGGTGGTAGACTGGAATGGGGGGCAGAAGTATGACATTAGAGAGTTGAAGACTGCAGCAGGAGGGAGGGGTGTGGGGCAGAGGACAGTAGCTCAGGATGGGGGGGTGAAGAACAAGGGGACCATAATTTTAGTTGGTGGAGTGAAAAGGGACCAAAAGCTAATGGAGGTGTGGAGCAATGATTGTAGGGGCCAGGCAGTAGTGTTAGATGGAGGGGGTAGTGTCATCTGATGGGGGTGAAGTTAGGGCAGCATTGTGGGATGGGGGGTTAGGAGTATGGGGCAGCACTAGTTTTCCTCCAGCTCCAGTGCTCTCCTCTGATCTCTGGATATGGTTGCAGACAGCAGGAGGCGGTGGGACATGTCCTAGGGAGAGCACTGGAGCTGGAGGCAGAGAGGTCAGGCAGCCGGAGGTGGTGGGACGTGTCCTAGGGAGAGCACTGGAGCTGGAGGCAGCAGGGGCAATGGTGCACTATATGGTGGTTGTCATGATCCAGCCAAGTGGGAGAACATCTGGATCACATTGTGGTTCATATAGAATGCCAGTCATGGTCTGCCCAGAGAGACATTTCAGAACACAGGATCACAATACTGTCTAGAGTTAAATATGAAACTCAAAACCACAATATTGCCGTTTACCAATCCTTAAGACATGGCATCTGCATTAGTTTAGGCTTTTTTCACCAGTAACACCTCCTGTATTATAACACACCCCACTCTGGATGAGCACTCTGCAAGAGCTTCTGACAGGAGGGGGGGCAGACTTTGTATCAACAGGTGAAATAGAAAACTGGTTTAACTTTCCCTGGCTGATAACACTGTCTGAATCATGAGTGGTACACTGAGTGGCATATTGGGGGGCAGTGCTGGGGGGTGCAGAGGGGAGAAGTGACAACCAGGAGACCAAATGCTTCTGCTAGACTCCAGGGGAGAATATAGCAGCCAGTCAAAGTCTTTAGGAACAGACTTCCCTGCTGAAGACTAGCCAACTGCCATTTTCTCCCCTGTGCTGAATAGAGGAAGCATTTAGAGTTTGCCGGTTCTGAAGCTGTGCAGTGGGGGAGATTTACTAAAACTGGTGCACGCAGAATCTGGCTGCCATGCACAGCTGCACCAATCAGCTTCAACTTGTTCAATTAAACTGATAAATCCTGAAAGCTGATTGGTTATTATACACAGCTGCACCAGACCACCAGTTGTAGTAAATCTCCCCCTGTATGTCCTACATCCATTTTGCCTGTAGGGCACCAGAACATGTGCCTCCGCTTCTGTTCCCCAGGGGCAAGACAGACATTGGATATTTTCGATACATTAACCCATTTCCCACCTGTAGGATGTCATATGATGTCCTCGGGTCAAAGTGGACATAGGACGAAATACTAGGTCGAAGCCTGCACCAGGCATCAATTTTCTGCCCCCAATTCTCTTTCTAGCAGAAGAAATTCATTCACTTCTGCAGGTGGAGTGTAAGGTTCAGCCAGAGCTATAAACTGACAGTGACTAGTGGGACATTAGTGTGTTACGCCTTAACCTGACAATGATCCATAAACCCCAAAGCATTACCTTGAAAAAGTAATTTGTTCCGGCAACAACCTGAGTACTGACGAGGATCGCCTTAAATTCCGTGGGGTTTGTCCCGGACTGTTGCTCATACTGAGCTTTCACCTGAAAAAGAGGAAAGTTCAGGTTGGGAATGGCCCAGATATAGACCTGCACTCAGTACCAGCTATAGTAGTCCTTGCTGCAGAGGATCAGACTAAGTCACCGCAGGCCAGGGGCCGGATGTGGACATTGGCTTGCCTTTATCTGGTCCTTGGGGCACTATGCAACCAACTGACACCATTCACCTATTGATACCAACAAAGGGACAGAGTTTCTTCCATTCAAAGAAATGATTGGGATCAGTTTATGCCCACCAACACTGGGGCAATGCCTACTCCCATTGGTTACAGTTTAGCCCCTCCAAAGTCTGAAGGACAGAAAACTGGCCCTTTGCGTAGGAAGTTGAAACCTCTGCTATAGACAATTGCAAGCTTTGTAGTCTTTGCACACCATTTTATCCCCCCCCCCCCCCCCCCCCATCTCTTATCTGATCTGCCAGGCTGCACTGTTAAGGATCTGGCAGCAGACCCCCACAAAAAAAAATAAAAAATTTGGGCATGGGGGCTCACCTAAAATCCATACCACACCTGAAGAGCAATTCTTTACATTCAGCTGTCTGTGGGGAGCCCCACTGACAGCTAAAAAATTCACTACTAAAATACCACAACTTATTATAACTCACGTGGCATTTTAGTAGTAGCTGCGTGCCCTTACCCCATACTCAGAGGCAGTAAGATACCACTTAGTAAATTGTCCCCTCTGAAGGTCAAACTTTCATTAGGTGCCAAAGTTCAACCATGAACCAAACTGCAGTGGGGGGGGGGGGGTTGTTTAGCCCATCACTAATAGTAACCAATCAGCATCTAACATTCATTGTCAAGATTCAACAAGCTGAAGATGGAAGCTGATTGGTTGCTATGCACAGCTGCACCAGGTTTGATCATTTCACTTCATTGTGGTTTACATTTCAGGGATCCAGGGGAAGGAGGGGGTCTCAAGAAGCTTCTTATTAAAGGACCATCCATGTCCACCATACATTGGAAGTAGAGATGAGCGAAGAAATGAAAAATTCGATTCGACTGATTCGGCGAATTCGTGGACAATATTCGATTCGAATAAATTCGCTGTGAATTTAACTTAAAAAAGGGTGTTTCTAGGCTTCAGAGAGACTTAATATTAGTGCAGAACACTGTACCTTTAATTTAAATGCCCTTGGAGTCTGCTGGGGAAGAGAAATAATACTGTCACTCAGTATGACATGCAGATGAGTGCCGTCGATCTTAGAATCACCGCACACTTCACTCATTTGGCCAGTCACGGGGCCAAAACCAGAGTGTGGAGCCACAGTGTGGCGGTGGAGGCAGCAGCAATGGGAGGCCATACAGCAACCTATGACAAAATGGAAACCAGCAGGAGTGTGAGGAGACCTGAAAGTGGCACATGGCAGAGTGGGAGCAATGGGAGGCGGTACAAGGACCCATGTCACACTGTGGACCCAGCAGCAGCGTGACGAGGCGGTACGGGGGCCCATGGCAGATTTGGGGCCTGGCAGCACCTATGGGAGGCCTGTAATCTGCCAGCAACCTATGACAAAATGGAAACCAGCAGGAGTGTGAGGAGACCTGAAAGTGGCACATGGCAGAGTGGGAGCAATGGGAGGCGGTACAGGGACCCATGTCACACTGTGGACCCAGCAGCAGCGTGACCAGGCGGTACGGGGGCCCATGGCAGATTACAGGCCTGGCAGCAGCAATGGGAGGCCCGTAATCTGCCAGCACCCTATGACAAAAAATGGAACACACCAGCAGTGTGTGAGGAGACCTGAAAGTGGCACATGGCAGAGTGTGGCGATGGAGACAGCAGCAATGGGAGGCCGTACAGGGACCCATGAGAGACTGTGGACCTGGCAGCAGCATGAGGAGGCGGTATAGGGGCCCATGGCAGATTAGGGGCCTGGTAGCAGCTATAGGAGGCCCGTAATCTGGCAGCACCCTATGACAAAAAATTGAACACACCAGCAGTGTGTGAGGAGACCTGAAAGTGGCACATGGCATGAGAGACTCTGGACCTGGCAGCAGCATGAGGAGGCGGTATATAGGGGCCCATGGCAGATTAGGGGCCTGGCAGCAGCTATGGGAGGCCCGTAATCTGCCAGCACCCTATGTCAAAAAATTGAAAACACAAGCAGTGTGTGAGGAGACCTGAAAGTGGCACATGTTTGGGGCATGATTCATGGCGGATTTAGTCAGTTGTGTCAGGAACTGGTGGTTTGAAATCCAGACTAATCCACGCCTGATTCATTTTCACAAACGTGAGTCTCTCCACACTTTGGGTGGACAGTCGTGTCCTCCGCGGAGTTGCAATACCTCCTGCCGCACTAAACACGCGCTCCGATGCCACGCTACTGGCCGGGCATGACAGCCTTTCAAGGGCAAATTCAGCTAGTTGGGGTCAAAGGTCAAGTTTCGTTGCCCAGTAGTCAAGGGGATTGTCTACCTCGGTTGGCAGGGTGCTGTCCAAGTAGGCCTAAGCCTGTTTGAGGTCCTGCTCCAGGTCCACCCGATGCTGCTGCTGGTTAGTAGTTTCCTCACTGCGCTGGTGAAGAAAGCTACTCATCATCGACTGCAGACTGAGGCAGCCGCTGCTGGTGGAGCTGCCACTGCTCCTACTACCCCACCCCTCCCCTGCTGCCATGCCAGCAGAACGCGAGCGCACAGGGCCCACAGTGTCTGAGGATGGACGTTGGCGCACAAAGGCAGAGACCAACTGACTACATAGGTGGTTTTTATAGTACGTAATTTTGGCCTCCCTCTCAGCAGGTGTGAAAAAGGCCACCATTTTGGACCGGTAGCGAGGGTCCAACAAGGTGGACAGCCAAAAGTCATCCCTCTGTCTGATGGTTATTATTCGGCTGTCGCTACGCAAGCAACCGAGCATGCTATGGGCCATTTGTGCCAAGGAATGCGAGGGACTCCCTGCCTCCATCTCCACAGCATACTGCCACGGTGCGTCTGGGTCCTCTGTCTCCTCCTCCTCCTCCTCTACCAGATGCTCCTGCTCCTCCACTCCTGTCCGCTGAGTGGAAAAACCACCCATTTCACTCAATTCCTGAGCACAAATGTCCTCCTCTACCTCCTCCTCTTCTTCCTGTCCTGCCCCCACAGGGGTCATGTGGCGTTGAGATCTGTGCGCCACGTCTACCGCACCCTGACCAGCCATTGTTAACAGCATTTGTTCCAGGACGTGCAACAGAGGAATGACGTCGTTCATCCCATAGTCCTGCCGACTCACGAATAGCGTGGCCTCAAAGGGCCTGAGCAAGCGGCAGGTGTCACGCATGAGCTGCCAATGGCTGACATCGAAGTTACACAGGGGAGTACCTTTATCCGCTTGTAACATCAGGAAATCGGTGATGGCCTTTCGCTGTTCGTAAAGGCGGTCTAACATGTGTAGGGTTGAATTCCACCTTGTTGCAACGTCGCAGATCAGGCGATGCTGTGGAATTCCGTTCTGCCGCTGCAGCTCAATGAGGGTGTGCTTTGCGGTGTAGGAATGGCTGAAATGCATGCACAGTTTACGTGACATTTTAAGGATGTCTTGCAGTGGGATGGTGGATTTTAGGAACCGCTTGACAACCAGATTGAACACGTGAGCCATGCATGGCGCATGGCACAACCTTCCTTGACGCAGAGCAGACACCATGTTCTTTCCGTTGTCGGTCAACATGGTTCCGATTTTCAGTTTGCGCGGAGACAGCCATCTGTCGATTTCTCTGTTCATTACACTCAGCAGTTCCTCCCCTGTGTGACTACGTTCGCCAAGGCATACCAGGTGCAGCACAGCGTGACACCGTTGCGCCCTGCACATGTGATATGCCGGTCGGGTAATGGGACTTGGCACGGGGGTGGCGGCTGAGGACACGGCGGAAAAAGAGGTGGTAGAGGCGGACATGTTTGCTGGACCAAGGACGTGCAAACGTGGAGGCAAAAGCGTCGTGACCTGTCCAAGTTGCTGGTGCGGCTGTGCCGGCACCACGTTCACCCAGTGGGCCGTAAATGACATGTACTGTCCCTGACCGTAGTTACAGCTCCACACGTCGGCGCTGCCGTGCACTTTGGCAGAGACCGACATGCTCAAAGACTGGCCCACCATCTCTTCTACATGTGAATGCAGGGCTGGCACTGCCTTTTGGGCAAAGAAATGACGGCTTGGCACTCTCCACCGCGGCGCGGCACAAGCCATCATTTCTCGGAAAGGTGCTGAGTCCACCAGTTGGAAAGGGAGGGACTGCAGCACCAGCAACTTGGACAGGAGGACGTTCAGCTTTTGCACCGTCGGGTGCGTGCTCGCAAACTGTTGTCTCTTGGAAACGGATTCCAAGAAAGACTGTTGACGGAATCCGAGAAGAGGAGTAGCAGGAGAAGGAGCATCTGAACGAGCGGAAGATGCCAACGAGCGACAACTCCCCTCAGCAGAGGTGTTGGAGCCTTGACTGGCTGATAGAGGGTGATTGACGACGTCGGGTGACGGAGCAAGTAACGGAGCGGGTGATGGAGCGGGGGCTGGGGCAGGCAGAACCGCCGTATCTTTATCACGGTTTTCCCAGGCCACCAAATGGCGACGCTGCATATGCTGACGCAACGCTGTAGTCCCAACATGGGCCCCCTGGCCACGCTTGCATTTCTGGCCACATAGTCGACATACGGCTACGTTTACTTCCTCGGGCGGCTTGACGAAAAATTGCCACACCGCCGAGTAGGAAACTTTGCCCCCGCTACTCCTCACTGGCTGACTGCTACTTCCTCCGTGCGCACCGGCACCACTACTGGCCGTGGTGGTAGGCTGCAGTGGAGCTGGTGCTCTACTCCGTGGACGTTTGGCTCCACTGACACTGATGCGACCCTGCTGCCTCCTGGGCAACCCACCGACTGTTTCGCTCGCTGCCAAGCTGGCACCCTCTTCTCCTGATGATGCGGAAGAAATTGCCTGATGACGACGAGGCAGCCAAGTGCGATCAACCTCCTCATCATCAATTAGGGTCTCCGCCTCACTACTAGCCCCCTCGGCTGCGTCTGGGTCAGGAGACAGACCTGTCTCTAGACCGGCTACAGAGCCACTCTCCTCGCCAGTACTTCTTCGCCTGGCTGCTGAAAAGGCCGATGTCTCCCCCCGTTCCTGACCGCCCTCTGTTAGCTCTTCCTCACTGTACAGTGGGGCTGAGCCCACAGCATGCGATACTTCGCTTGGTGAGGGAACAGCAAAGGACAGGGGCAGGTAGAGGACATGTGATTTCAGTGGGCTTGCTCCCGGGCCATGCCAACTAACGGTTGTGTCTGACGTACCCACCGACCGTTGGCTGTAGGTGTCAGAGGTGACCTGGGAAGAGGAAGACGACCGAGCCAACCAATCAATGACGACAGGGTTGTCGGTGGAGACACGACCGCTGGATGACACCGGGAGCACTGGCCTCTGGCTGCGAATAGTGCTGCCTCGACCCCTTCCTCTGCTGCCACGTCTGCTCGCTCCTAAAAAATTGCCTCCTCTGCCACTCCTCTGCATGTTGTCTGACATACTCTTTAATTCAACGATTATGTGTCCCTGAGTAACAATTCTCTGGCACTCAGTAACAATTCTGTCTGTCCCTGAGTAAAAATTCTGTGGCCCTAAGTAAAGTTTCTGTGGCCCTGAGTAACAATTCTCTGGCACTCCGTAACAATTCTGTCTGTCCCTGAGTAACAATTCTCTGGCACTGAGTAACAATTCTGTCTGTCCCTGAGTATGAATTCTGTGGCCCTAACTAGCGTTTCTTTGTCCCTAAGTAACAGTTCTGTGGCCCTGAGTAACAGTTCTGTGGCCCTAAGTAACAGTTCTGTGGCTGTGCGAGTAACAATTCTGTGTCTGTGCGAGTAACAATTCTGTGGCCCTAAGTAAAGTTTCTGTGGCCCTAAGTAACAATTCTCTGGCACTCAGTAACAATTCTGTCTGTCCCTGAGTAACAATTCTCTGGCACTCAGTAACAATTCTGTCTGTCCCTGAGTAAAAATTCTGTGGCCCTAAGTAACAATTCTCTGGCACTGAGTAACAATTCTGTCTGTCCCTGAGTATGAATTCTGTGGCCCTAACTAGCGTTTCTTTGTCCCTAAATAACGATTCTGTGGCCCTCATTAACAAGTCTGTGTCCCTGAGTAATAGTTCTCTGTCCCTAAGTAACTTTTCTCTGTCCCCAAGTATCGTTTCTGTGGCCCTAACTCTGTCCCTGTCCCTAGTACAGAGCGGTCTGCCTCTGTTCAATGACTGCAGGCAAATGAAGAATTCCAAAATGGCCGCTATTTATAGCTCGACCATTACACAGTGCTGGCTGGCTGGCTGCTGATTGGCTGATGCGATCACATGTAGTTGAGGAATGCATTATGGGTCAGCGCGCCTTGTCTGCGCGCCTTCCCAGACATCCCCGCTCCGTCGCCGCACATGTCAGCCGCCATTTTCTGAAAAATTTCGATTCGCGCGTCCGAATTAGGCTATTTTTCGGATTCGGCACGAATCAAAATTTTTCCGATATTCGACTCGAATTCCACTTCGGATACTTCGATTCGCTCATCTCTAATTTGAAGCCTTTGGGAATTGCAGCTTCAGCCATTATAAACTATAGGTGACTACAAGACCAATTCACAATGTCAAGCTAATAGAGTACATTGGAGCTCCCTCATGGGGCCCATTTATACCAGCAGGTGCACAACATGCAGACTGGATTACATTGTTACAATGCATTGCAAAGCATACTTGGAATTAAAAGTAAAAAATACAATTCATGCAACTCCAAGCTGACAATGTAATGCAGTTTAATGAACACACTTGTATGGTGTAAACACAACACAGGTCAATGGCTTCTCAGGGTCCCAATGCAGATCATCACACCTGACATGAACCAGTCCTTAGGATTGGATCCCCAACCACTTACCTCATCAAGGATGGCCTGATCTTCTGCAGTAGGTTCCCTGGGCTCACTCAGTCCTCCATCTATTACTTGTACAGCCTCAACCATCTTTGTAAAGTTCTCAGTAGACTAATACAGATCACCCAGTACCTGGGCTTATATACCTGTGGGCTGTACCATTCCACAGAGAGGGTGGGGGTGTTCAGTAATGACTACACCCTGCATGTGATGGGCCATTCTCAGGAGAAAACTGATACTAGGCATTGGAAATGACGTCATACAAATCAAAGTCTGTGCTAAGAAAATCAGTGGAATGGTATGAGGAACCTATGGATCCCTGGAGGTAAATCTGAGGTCTCTGGTATTACATTCTTCTTTTACTGACCGCCCACCTAAAGGAAAACATGATGCAGGTGCCACGTGATGCAGCAAAAATTACTGCCCCCCCTGCATTCGTAGTAATACTATTGCCAAACATGAGCCATTCAAGTGAATGGGAACCGCGCCCACAACCACCCTGCAACCTGCGATGGTTCAGCCCTTTCAGGGTTAAATCAGACATCTGCAGCTGATATCTCTGAGCCCTGGACATGGGGTGGGAGCAGACAGGTCATCACCATAGGAGGCACTGCTGGCCATACCCTACTACACCCTACTTAAAGGAACAGTATTGCTTACTGGGGACACCATTCAGACACCTAGACCCGAGTTCAGAGGGACCTGAGCCTCGTTTAGACTTGCAGTTGGAGGGTGGTAAAAATGAGTGGTTGAGCCACTTTTTTTGCCACCTACCACCCGCCCCTATTGAGCTGCAATTAGCAGGGGATGGGGGTGTTTACATGTACCGGCCGTGATGTTTCATTTTGCCCCCACTGCAAAGTTGACACAACTTGTAGCAATTGTCAGGGGCTACACATTGAAGTCAATGGGGAAGCACTGCAAACGCCCGCATTGCATGCAGTTGCAAGGCATTTGTTGGCAAAAATGGGGTTAAAACAAAAGGCGTCAAATCTCTTCCTCATTGCCTGTCAGTGCGATCCGAACACGGAACAGGCTTCAGGGGCCAGGGAGATGTAGATGTACGTCTAGATCTACCGTCACTTCTGAGCTCTCCAGTGCCAGATTTAGGCCCCCGAGTACTGGCCAGTAAGGCTTGGTTCACATATATGCATTTTGTGTTTGATGCTTTCTCCAGTGCTTTTTTGCGTTTTGTTCAGCTCTCTTTTTTTTGTTAAAGTGGAATTTTTCTTGTTGCTGGGCAGAATAAGAATGCAAAACGCGGGAAAAATGTACTACCGTGCATTTCAGCAGCTTCTCTATTGAACTCTATTGTAGTAAAAACGCTGCTTTTTGCTATTAAAAAGCCCCCAACCCTTTCCAAAAACGCAGCAGCTGAAAAAAGCGCAGATGTGAATATGTTCCATAGAAAACCATGTTACATGGACTGTAGTGCATTTCTGCAAAAATCAATAAAAAACACATTGGTGAGAACGAAGCCTAAGGGAGAGGTTGACAAAGACTGCCAAACCGTTGTCCCAGCATCGCCCCCTAGATAGCACCTTCCCCAGTATAAGGATTGGGGGTCATTCACTGGATTAATACCAATTATATACATTCATTTACAACTGTTTCACATACTTGATGTGATTGCTGCCATTTTCCCTTTCTTTGGTGATCGTAGTATTCCATATATTGTTCCAATAACTATCCCCTCCTCAGCCCGGGTGTGTCGGAGAGCATGGGGCTGCTTACAGAGCAGGGGCGGACTGACAACTCATGGAGCTCCCGGGCAGATGGGGATCATGGGGCCCCTGTGTCCTTGCCCACACTCAAAACACACCCAAAAAAGCCTATAAAAAGGTACCAGGGGCATTTTATGGGGCCCCCTACTGACCCCGGGCCCTCGGGCAGTGCCCAAGTGCTCGAATGGTCAGTCCACCCCTGTTACAGAGTCGCGGGCCCTGGGAACAGGGGGCCCGAGAAAATACCGGCTCTTTGTCAGTGATGTGATCTGTATATTATTGGACTGTTTCTTTGCAGCTACAGCTACCTGCACCCCCTGAACCCCTGAAGAAGTTATATGTGAAACGCGTTGAGACATCTTTCCCCATATTTGTGGTTTCCCCCCCACCATCTATATGTCATGTTGTGACTTGGTTTCTCATGATATGATCAGTGTATGTGGGGGTGATGCTGACAGGGGTGGCTGAGCCGTTTATCTTACAAATAAATGATTTTAGGGGTTCAGGCCCCCCCAAGGTATTTTAATGATTTTGTAATAAAAGTTTTTGTTTTCCAAAAATTGTTGTGAGTTGTGTTTCTGAAGGGAGGTTTTCAGCACCGTTAGAAAATCCCACTATTGTTCTTTTTGTTCACATTATATGCATTCTTGGGATTAGGAGCTGAGTGAGTCCAATGGGTCTATTATTTGGGTTTATATTCAGTACCGATCATCTTTCCTCATAGCTGAGCTCCTCCCAGCCTCTTATGAGTTTAAAGTGATTGGAAAGGCAGATTTAAAAAAAAAAACAAATATGTTATGCTTTCCTGCTCTGTGCAGTGGTTTTGATCCTCCTCTTCTCAGGTCCCCCGCCAGTACTCTTGGCTCCTCCCTCCTGCCAAGCTGCTTGCTATGGAGGCATCCAAGCAGGCTCACTCCTGAGCCACTGCTCTTTGTGTCCATTCACACACAGATGTGGTTTGGCCGTGCCAACAACTCTGTCCTCATTGGCTCACTGGCTGTGATTGACAGTAGGGAAGCCAACGGCTATCTCAGCCAATGAGGAGGGAGAGACTCGGGACAGCCGAGGCTCTGGTGCACAACGCTGGATTGAGATGAGGCTCAGGTGAGTATAGAATGAATGCAGGTGAGCCTTTACAACCACTTTAAGTGCTCTTCTCTGCACTGAAGTTTTGCAACATCCTTTTTGTGAACTTGTAAGAAGGGGTTTAGTGAGGGTTCTTCTAACAGTGACCACTCCCTTTTGAAGGCATGCTTTTGGGATTGGATCCCCCCTCTTCCTTTATATAGTTGTAGCACCCTTCTAGTTAGCTAGGAGGAGCTAGAGTCCTGATTGATAGAGAGGAGGGCAGCCTGGGTGTAATAGCCAGAAGGTCAAATTGTGGTCAGGAGCAGGCCAGCCCCTCTGGAGTTTCTTCCTGCTCTAGGGCTTTGCAGGAAGGCCTAAAGGCAGTGGGTGGATCTGAGGAGTGGCTGGCTTGCGCTCTTGATGGATCCTAGTCAATCCCCAACAGAAGGCTTGGCAAGGGGCTGGGGCATTCTAAAACGTGTTGGAGCCTACTCAACTAAGAGAAAGTTGGGATAGAAGAGAGTGAGGAAGATGTGAGGCTGAAGGCAGTAGGCTTTGAGGAGGCCCATTGGGATAGGGCTTACCTGCAGGCCTGGAGCTGGAAAGAAGGAAAGCTCAGAGTTTTGCTGGCCCCCAGAGCAAGGACTACCTGTACTGCAGGGAAGGAGCGGACCAGTTAAAAGGCCTAGTAGCAGCCACCAACCCATCAGCGGTACAGGAGAGGATCTGAGTGAGTAGACCTGCATCCCCTGGGCAGATAGGGGAAGGAGCACTCTGATGGGAAACCAACTGTCTATTTGGGATTGTCTATGTTTACAGTAACAGACACCAGATCCCCTGTTCAGGGATACCTCCAGATTGCTGGGTGAAGAGAAGTTTATCTAGGGTCTGGGGTGGTACATTAAAGAGAGGCTGGATAGCTCTCCAACAGAGACTGTGCTGCAGTGAAGGCTTATAAATAGTTCCAGGATGTTGTCCTTGTCACGATCGCAGCGTCAGACCCCAGACCTTCTCACCAAACTCGTGACCAAAGGACTAGCCGAACTAAAACCGCGATGTCATGTGCGTAACAATGCCACACCCAACTGCACCCTGCACAACGATTTTCCAGCTAATTGGACCACAATCGTTGTACCGGCAGCCTGAGCATTTGTTACTGGGTCAGGTTAATTACGCAATTAACCCTTCACACTGCCACCACCTCCTTTTTGTACAGAGAAAGAGGAAACTCGGCGATATCAGCTATAACACTATAATGGTTGAGATAATCGTCTGTATAAAACGGTCACCGGGTGTCTCTGAAGTCAAGGACCAATACCCCGTTTAGGGCGTGGAGGTATGGGTGGATACCTCAACTAGAGCCAAAATCTCCCTTAACTCATATTTTGGCCCATAACTTTCCATCTGCACAAGTGACATTCCACCCGCGGGTAGATTATTATGCAGACACGTCTGAGGATTGATTAGATATGAATTATGAAATTATACACTGTTCGGTTCACGAGATCTACTTTTCTGTTTTCCTATGTATTCGAGACAATGCAAGTGACCTACCAAACTGTTTGCCTTCTCGTGGCCAGTCTGACGATATGTCCGTTTTTTATGTAAGTCTCTCATATTCCAAGATATGAGACATAGGGGAAAAATGGATTTTAATAAAGGTTATCTGGTTGTGTTTCCTGGGAATGTTCTTTGAACTCAGGGGAAAGCTTGCCTTATCTTATATGAGGTGCTAAATTGCACAGGTTCTTTGGACAGCTAGGCCCTGGCTCAGAGAGGTGTTTTATAGCTCTGGGCTCCCTGCTGGCTCTAGCCTGCCAGTGACCCACAACCAGATGTCCTTGTGAATTAACAGAGAGGGAAGGGGTGGGAATGAGGGGGAAATATGTTTGTCAGGATGGTTAACCCCTTTGCCAAGATGGAGGTTGAAGCCAAAAATGGTTGAACCGCATCCATCTCTGGGTATACGCTGTTACAGTCCTCAGTTCATCTGTTTCCTTGGGCATCCTGTACACCCCTAATCCTATCCCAGGTTCAACCAAAGTTCAAGGACTGATCTCAGACTCTGGATGCAAGCTTGTGTGAAGATGTGTGATGTCTGGCTTTGCAGGACTTTAGGGGGACCCTAATCTTCTAGCGACTCCTAAGGAGGTAGTGCTACATAATGAAGGGAGGAGCCAATCTAGGTCTCGGTTGATCATCAGGGAGGAGAGAAGAATGCGTCTGTAAGGAGGGGAGCTCCCCCAGGAGCCTGGGGTAAGGATTGGGGACAAGTAGGGCCTGAATTTTAAGTAAGCACCACAGTACCCCTCCTGCGGATAGTGGGCCATTGTACCAGAAGCCCGGGATATGGAAAGGTGTTCTATTGCACTTTTAATACTGATTGTGGATCCTTGTGTATGTTAATTACTTATGTTAAGAACTGCCATATTGTGGATTGTTGTACCTTGTTAACCTTTCCAAGTATTTAGGTAAAGCTTCAAGCAAAGAAACTCCTTGCTTCATGATTGTCTTAGCAAGGGCAAACCATATGTAAGGGTAGGGTGGTGGTCGTTTGTCATGTCCTCCATGTTTCCCTCTTTGTTGGATGCCAAGCAAGGATCACATGAGAGGCCTACTCCGGGGTGGGTTCTTCTGAGCTATGCTAGGCACCTTGTACAGGGTCTCTCTCTCTCTCTATTCCACACATATGGGGTACCTTTGCTTTAGTGCTGTTTTCAGGAACGCCCTGGGAAAAGCCTGAGGTTGCCCTCAGGAAATACCTGACCTTAAGACAAGCCTTTACTTTTATAGAGATGAATGTACACCATGTACACTTGCACAACAACTGTTTTCAAGTTAACTCTCGGGTCCCCATGTAAATGTACATCTTCCCACTGTAGCTTGCAATTAGGCAGGACATGCTGAACACTGACCACAGCCACCTGTCCAGTGTTTTCCCACTACCAGTCCCAGTAGCAGCATGGAACCGCACCTTGCACATAGCGTAGGCTCCAACAGGACTTTAACTCTAGAACTTCTGAACCTCTGTACAGGATGGGGACCTCTGCAGTTCCATTCTGTTCTGGTTGCTGTGGGAGATGGAATGCAGTGGAGGGAGAGCCAACAACATCTCCCTTGTGGCTAGAGGCAATTCCACCCATAACAGGTACACATTTACAACAGGCTGCTTGCTGACTGTACCTTCGTTGCTGATGGTGACCACATGTATACCTTGCACTAGAATGACTCTTAGCGTGCTGACTCTTCATACATGTGCTAGTGACCTAAACTCTAGACTAAGTGCAAAGTTGTGCCAGTTACTTGCATTACACCCCTTTGAGAAACTTCAGACCAGCCAAAAGGCAAATTTTCAATGCTTTACTGAATAAAGTGGAGAAAGTACAAAGTCCAAAATGACACAGTCCCTAATTCCTAATCCTACTCAGGCTATGTGCTGTCCCGGCATACCTGTAAAGGTGGAGTCCATGTAATTACCAAGTCCATCATAGGCTTCTCCAGCAGCTGGTGTCTTCAGGGTGAACCCCAAGTTCTATCGAACTCACATCTTGGTGGCATCCTTGTACTCCTCCTGGGTGCTGCTCCCTGGTCCCTTCCCTTACGGGGTTCTTTTTATGGGTTCTGGGCTCTCAGCTCTCCTCGGGAAAATCATCATCATCATCTGCATGATCTCTTCTTCGGACCACTGGCACTCTTTTATATCACAGGCTCAGTGGGTTGGGCTTAGAGATATCACTCAAAAACTAAAAGAACCGGGAAAGGCATTAACCCCTAATCTTCCCATCCGGGACAGCACCTGTCTAACTGATTTCAACCTGCTTACATGTATTTAATGAATGTTGTGAGCAGGGACGGACTGACCATTTGGAAACTCGGGCACTGCCCGAGGGCCCGGGGTCAGTAGGGGGCCCCATGAGATGCCCATGGTACCTTTTTCATAGGCTTTTTTGAGTTTGGGCAAGGACACAGGGGCCCCAAGAGCCCCTATTTCCCGGGGCCCCATGAGTTGTCAGTCCGCCCCTGGTTGTGAGTTAACCTAAAGTTTGAAGGAGCATTAAAGGGTATGAGACTGTGAACGCCTGGTTGGCTCAGGAGTGGGTGGTGGTTAGGGGGACAGGAATCACCCTCTTGGAGAGAAGATGCACTCCCCTCAGGTATCATGTGCCAGGTGACCAGGGCCCCCATATAACAGGCATTCCGGGTGTTTGGATGGATTCCCTGAGCTCTAGCCTTGGCCACTAATTCTATTATTAATTCTCTCTTGTTTTGTAGTGTTTTTTCATGTTCTGCAAATAAATGCATTTTTTAATGAATGTTACAGAGTAATACATATTATTTTCTAATGGTAAATATATATCTCATCATTACAGTTATATCTCTGTTATATGACAAATAATTTTTAATGTCAAATTCATATTTTCTTATACTATCTACTTATATATCTTAATTCTTGAATCGTGGTACTTCTATCCTTCCAGCCCCAAGTCCAATCTTTAACAAACTCGTGCAGACTCCACCTCCGCAACATCGCCAAAATCCCCAGAAACCACTAAACAGCTCATCCACTCCCTCATCATATCACGACTCGACTACTGCAACTCCCTCCTCACTGGCCTGCCTCGCCACAGGCTATCCCCACTTCAGTCCATCCTGAATACGGCTGCCAGACTCATTCACCTTTCCAACCGCTCCATCTCCGCCACCCCCCTCTGCCAATCCCTCCACTGGCTTCCGATTGCCCAACGGATCAAATTCAAAATCCTAACACTGATGTACAAAGCCGTCCACCATACTGCCCCGAACTACATCACTGACCTAATATCCAAGTACCACCCAACATGCACACTCCGCTCCTCACAAGACCTCCTTCTCTCTAGTTCCCTGGTCTCCTCCTCCCATGCCCACCTCCAGGACTTCTCCAGGGTGTCACCCATCCTCTGGAACTCCCTGCCCCAACCCATCAGATTATCACCTACTCTCCTCTCCTTTAGGCGCACCCTGAAAACCCACCTCTTCAGGGAAGCCTACCCCACCCCCTGCTAACTTGCCGACCTCCTCCACTCTTCCTACCACTCCATCCCCCACAGCTATCTCCTCCTGTGCCACCATCCCCTCCCTCCTAGATTGTAAGCTCCAAGGAGCAGGGCCCTCGATCCCCTCATGTTTTGCATTGTATTGGTATTGTTCTGTCACATGTTCTGTCCCCCTTTGTAATGTACAGCGCTGAGCGAACTATTGGCGCTTTATAAATACTGTATAATAATAATAATAATAATAATAGATTCCAATTAATGTCATTGGCAGGATAGTGGCTTAGTGAACAATATAAAATGGTGTTGCGCTCCCTAAATCGTATCTAAATACAACACATAAATATATACATTAAACCAATAATCTTATGCACATAGACATAAACAATAACATGCGATTCTTAGATCAATTAACATATGTGTGCAGACAAAAAACATCACATGATGACATAAATAAGTGAAAACTAAACATGCGTCCCCAAAAACAGGGAAAAAACGTGACTTGGGTCACGAGTGAAGTGATAGATGAATGGCCCTATTTATTCCATTATTAATGGTCAGATATAGGTGCCAATATGTATATCCCTGGTAGTCTAGTGGTATAAATGTAATGAGGCTTATAAATTAAGAATATATTATTATAATTATCCACAGATCGTTTTTGTCCAGAGTTGGGGTTTTAGCTCTTTAACCACTTCCTGTCTGGACACTTACCCCCTTCCTGTCCAGGGCAATTTGTCAGCTTTCAGCGCTATCACACTTTGATCATACAACAGTGTACCCATATGAATTTTTTACCATTTTTTGGAGACAGATAAAGCTTTATTTTGGTGGTATTTATTCACCGCTGGGATTTTTATTTTTTTTGCAATGTAAATGAAAAAGTCCAAAAATTTTGCAAAAAAGTGTTTTTCTTATAAAATTTTGTAAATAAATAATCTTTCATCATAAATCTTGACCAAAAAGTATTCCGTTATATTTTTAGTAAAAAAAAAAGCCAAATTAGTTTATAACCAAAAATTATCATTTTTAAAAATTTTTTTACATTTTTATTTTATTTTTTTATATTATTATTTATGGGGTTTTTTTTTTTACATACTGTCACCCTAGCAGTAGAGTGTCACCATGGTGACACTGTACTACTTGTGGGGGGTGATGAAGATTTTTTATTTTTTTTGTTTACAGTGATTGCTTTTACACCGATATAGGATGTAAAAGCAATCATTTCTCTTTCTCTCTGTCTGCATTCTTGCAGCCATTGAGAAATACTGAGTGAGCTGTGATTGGTCACAGCTTGTCACATGGTACAAGGCTGTTGTGAATAGCCCTGTACCATGTGACCTCTGTGATCATTCACAGATTTCACACGTAGTAAGTAATGATGTCACAAGTGACATCTTGCTTACTACTTTGCATGTGATCACTGATTGGCCAATCAGTGATCACATGATCGGGACCTCGTACAGAGGTCCCGCCTAACGATCGGTGTTTCACTGTGTTAATGAACGGTAACCCGCCCCTGGAGTGCCGCCGCCCTGCCGTTTATAAACAGCAGGTGGACGGCAAGTGGTTAACCACTAGCCTACAGGGCACTTATACCCCCTTCCTGTCCAGGCCAATTTCCAGCTTTCAGCGCTGTCGCACTTTGAATGACAATTGCGCGGTCATGTAACACTGTACCCATATGACATTTTTATAATTTTTTTGTGACAGATAGAGCTTTATTTTGGTGGTATTTAATCACCTCGGGGTTTTTTCTTTTTTCTTAAACAAACCAAAAACCACTGAAAATTTGGAAAAAAAAAATGTTTTTTCTTAGTTTTTGTTATAAATTTTTGTAAATAAGTGATTTTTCTCCTTCACTGATGTGCGCTAATGAGGCTGCAGTGATGGCGCTGATAGGCTGCATTGATGGACACTGATAGGTGGCACTGAAAGGCAGCACTGATACATGGCACTGATACATGGCACTGACTGGCACTGTTAGGCGGCACTGACTGGCAATGATTGGCAGCACTGATAGGTGGCACTGATTGGCATTGATAGGTGGCACTGACTGGCATTGATAGGTGGCACTGAAAGGCAACTCAGATGGGCACTGATATGTAACATTGATGGGCACTGGCACAAGGCACTGATGAGCACTGACATAAGGCACTGATGGACACTGACAGGTGGCACTGCTGGGGTCACACTGATCATCAGGGCACACTGATCATCAGTGCTCTGATGATCAGTGTAGATGTCCCCTCCGCGGAAAGCCTATTACCGGCTCTCCTCTCCTCTGTCAGCGTGACAGCTTGTGAGGAGAGAAATGCTGATAACTGGCATTTCCCTGTTTACATGCGATCAGCTGTGATTGGACACAGCTGATCACATGACCGAGCCGACATCTTCGTCTCTTTCCGTGATCGGTGATCCGCTGTGTCCGAGGGACACCGCACCGCAGATCGCCGCGTTCTCCCTGAGCCGCGCATGCGCAGTGAGTATGGGAGGACGTCATATGACGTCCTCCCAGAATGAGAGAACCACCTTGCGTCCGTCATATTACTATATGGCGGGCGGTGGTTAAACATGGCCACAGGTCTTCAATAAAATGGCCACGGGTGTTCCCTATAATTAGATCTAGGTGTTAACCTCTTAGAGTTTAAGGAGCAGACTGTGTATAAAAGGAAGGGCTTGTCACCACGCCTATTGTTCCTGAAGAAGTCACGTGAGATGTGACGCAATGCGTTGGACACGTGGTGACGTCACTGCCTGCGGAGGCTCCATCTTTGTACACCCAGAGAGTACACCCAGCAATATACATGAGCTTGATTTTGAACATGCAAATGTGAGTGAGCTACTTGCTGGTTTACTTTTTTGGTATTAAACATCCAGCATTACACAATGGGAGTTGCTTCTTGTTTTCAATCCATATGTGAGTTGGCTGAGTTTAGGATAAGCTTGGATATCTGGATGGGTCATTCTCAGTGATGCATGTAAAGGAGGATACCACCATTACTGCTTAACCTGAATCATTGATGTGGATGGGTCGTATTAATATACCTGGCAATTTCAAGGCTCATTGGCCCTTTGGGGTCGCTGTAGTAAGGTGAGGGGGCAATCCAGCCATTGGAGGATCCAGATTTTTTCACTCACATCACCAATATATGTGCTTCACTCGTTTGAAGAGTGCACAAGGGGACTTTTTCGCCATTATATATGAATGGTTTAGTGGCACAATTTTCAGCAATATTTCTTTGAAAAGTTTTTCTTTCACAATCTCTTATGATGTTGTAACTCTGTATTCTATGTGTTTGTGTTATTATTATTATACAGTATTTATAAAGCGCCGATAGTTCACTCAGCGCTGTACATTACAAAGGGGGACAGAACATGTGACAGAACAATACCAATACAATGCAAAACATGAGGGGATCGAGGGCCCTGCTCCTTGGAGCTTACAATCTAGGAGGGAGGGGATGGTGGTACAGGAAGGGATAGCTGTGGGGGATGGAGTGGTAGGAAGAGTGGAGGAGGTCAGCAAGTTAGCAGGGGGTGGGGTAGGCTTCCCTGAAGAGATGGGTTTTCAGGGTGCACCTAAAGGAGAGGAGAGTAGGTGATAATCTGATGGGTTGGGGCAGGGAGTTCCAGAGGATGGGTGACACCCTGGAGAAGTCCTGGAGGCGGGCATGGGAGGAGGAGACCAGGGAACTAGAGAGAAGGAGGTCTTGTGAGGAGCGGAGTGTGCATGTTGGGCAGTACTTGGATATTAGGTCAGTGATGTAGTTCGGGGCAGTATGGTGGACGGCTTTGTACGTCAGTGTTAGGATTTTGAATTTGATCCATTGCGCAATCGGAAGCCAGTGGATGGATTGGCAGAGGGGGGTGGAGCCCAGTGGAGGGATTGGCAGAGGGGGTGGAGCCCAGTGGAGGGATTGGCAGAGGGGGGTGGAGCCCAGTGGAGGGATTGGCAGAGGGGGGTGGAGGACACTGATTGGAGGCCAGTGGAGGGATTGGCAGAGGGGGGTGGAGGACACTGGGTGGAGGCCAGTGGAGGGATTGGCAGAGGGGGGTGGAGGTCAGTGGAGGGATTGGCAGAGGGGGGTGGAGGTCAGTGGAGGGATTGGCAGAGGGGAGTGGAGGTCAGTGGAGGGATTGGCAGAGGGGGGTGGCGGAGACAGAGCGGTTGGAAAGGTGAATGAGTCTGGCAGCCGTATTCAGGATGGACTGAAGCGGGGATAGCCAGCGGCGAGGAAGGCCAGTGAGGAGGGAGTTGCAGTAGTCGAGTCGTGATATGATGAGGGAGGGGATGAGCTGTTTAGTGGTTTCTGGGGTTAGGAACGTGCGGATTTTGGCGATGTTGCGGAGGTGGAGTCTGCATGTTGCGGAGGCGGAGTCTGCATGTTGCGGAGGTGGAGTCTGCATGTTGCGGAGGTGGAGTCTGCACGAGTTTGTTAAAGATTGGACTTGGGGCTGGAAGGATAGGTTGGAGTCCAGAATGACACCAAGTACTCTGGCCTGCGGGGCGGGTTTGATGGTAGCGTTGTTGGATGTGATGGAGAAGTCAATGGGGGTGGTGTCCGGGCTGGGGGGAAGACAAGAAACTCAGTTTTGGAGAGGTTCAGTTTAAGGAAGTGGAGGGACATCCAGTCTGATATGTCGCTCAGTAGGTGTGTGATTCGGGCGTTCACACTTATTTATCCCAATTAGGGATTGCATGGCACCTGGCAGACAACAATTGGTTGTCATTCATCACTTTGATGGGTTAGGAGGTCATGTGGTTTTAAAAGGTTTTTTGTTATCAGGTTTTATCCTGACCTTATCACTTTAGTGCATTCACATTTGTTGCGAGTTATTTTTTACACGGCACTTTTTATTGAGGCACAATTTATACCATTCATCTATCACTTCCCTCGTGACCCAAGTCACGTTTTTTCCGTGTTTTTGAGGACGCATGTTTAGTTTTCACTTTGTTATCATGTGATGTTTTTTGCCTACACTCGTATGTTTGATCTCACCATGTGATGTTTGTCTACACATGTATGTTTATTGATCTCACCATGTGATGTTTGTCTACACATGTATGTTTATTAATCTCACCATGTGATGTTTGTCTACACACGTATGTTTATTGATCTCACCATGTGATGTTTGTCTACACACTTATGTTTATTGATCTCACCATGTGATGTTTGTCTACACACGTATGTTTATTAATCTCACCATGTGATGTTTGTCTACACACGTATGTTTATTAATCTCACCATGTGATGTTTGTCTACACACGTATGTTTATTAATCTCACCATGTGATGTTTGTCTACACACGTATGTTTATTAATCTCACCATGTGATGTTTGTCTACACACGTATGTTTATTGATCTCACCATGTGATGTTTGTCTACACATGTATGTTTATTGATCTCACCATGTGATGTTTGTCTACATGTATGTTTATTGATCTCACCATGTGATGTTTGTCTACATGTATGTTTATTGATCTAGGTGTCACATGTTATTTATATCTATATGCATAAGATTATTGGTTTATTGTATATATTTATGGGTTGTATTTAGTGTATTTAGATACGATTTAGGGAGCGCAACACCATTTTTTATTGTTCTTTAGTACATTCAGGTTTTAGTCGGGTGATAGCAGCTCCCTACATATATGTTTAGTGTATAGTTTGTGTATTTTGAGTAGCGCAGGTGGTTTACCTATTATAGTGGCTTAGTGGTTAGCGCTCCTACCTAACAACTCTAGGGTCTTTGGTTCAAATCCCACCCATGCTACCACGTGCCAGGAGTTCACACGTTCTCCCTGTGTGGGTTTCCTCCAACACTCCAAAGACATTCTAATAGGTTCATTGGCACTAGTATGAATGCAAGTTCCTTCAGGGTAGGGATGAGCTCATAGGTGTGTATAATTACTTCTCCTAAGCAAAACCTGCAATGGACATCCTGCAAGTCTGTTGCTGGTCCCCAAAAAAAAAAAAAAAAAAAGCCATGCGTGTCCCTCCACTGTGCTCTGCAGAAGTGAGCATGTTGATGAAACGCGTAGGGAAGAGCCTGTGACGTCATTACGTTCCCGAGCCGCCTGCGCATTTGAGGCCGGGTTTGTTTTTTTTGTCTAGAGTGCACGCTGTCATTGCTGGTGTCGGCTAGGACACCTCTATTTGTAAGTGCATTACTTAATTTAAAAAAAAAAGTCCTTTAACCACTCACCTACCGGGCACTTATACCCCCTTATTTACCAGGCCAATTTTCAGCGCTGCTGCAATTTGATTGACAATTGCGCGGTCATGCAACATTGTACCCATATGAAATTTTTATCATTTTTTTCTCACAAATAGAGCTTTCTTTTGGTGGTATTTAATCGCCACTGGGCACTTTACTTTTTGCGCTAAAAATAAAAAAAGTGTAAAAAATTTGAAAAAAAAAGTTTGTTTCTATTATAAAATTTTTCAAACAGGTAATTTTTCTCCTTCACTGATGTGCGTTGATGAGGCAGCACTGATGGGCACTGATAGGCAGTACTAATGAGGTGACACAGATAGGCGGCACTGATAGACAGCACTAATGAGGTGTCACGGATAGGCGGCACTAATATGCAGCACTGATAGGTGACACTGATGATGGGTACTGATAGACGGCACTGACTGGCATCACTGCTGGGCACTGACTGGCGGCACTGCTGGGCTGCACTGGTGGGCACAGGTAGGTGGCACTTCTGGGCACAGGTGGGTGACACTGCAGAGTGGCACAGGTGGGTGATCTGCTGGGCACAGGTGGGCGGAGCTAGTGGGCGCACTGCTGGGCACAGGTGGGCGGAACTTGCGGGTGGCACTGCTGGGCACCGATCATCAGGGCACTGATCAGTGCCCTGATGATCGGTGCCGATCCCCGCTCTGACAACTGCCGGTTCTCGGCAGTACTTTCCTCACGATCTGACAGCGTGAGGAAAGTGCAGCCGAGAACCGGCACTTGCATTTCCCTGTGATCAGCGTGTCATTGGACACCGCTGATCACGTGGTAAAAGGCCGCTGTGATTGGCCTTTTACCACATCACGTGATCAGCTGTGTCCGTAGGACACAACAATCACAGAGATCGCCGGGTGCGCGCCCCCTGGGGCGCGCAGGAGAGTGTATTCTGGGAGGACGTCATATGACGTCCACCCAGAACTGGCCGGCCGCAGTGCAGCCGTCATTCGGCTATCTGCGGTCGGCAACTAGTTAAATACTGCACCACGAGTTCTCCATGTTCTTCTACCCCTTTTGGTTTGGATATCGGAGGAACAGGTCTTTGAGAAGTGGATCTATCTTGCTGAGTGTTCCCTGCATTGCTCCTTGAATGTCAGAGTATTACATCCGCACAACATCGCTCCCAGAGCAGAAAGTGTTTTATGCCGGTTTATAGTTTAATCAGCATATCGCTCTGGTGAGTTCTTTCATTTTATTTGGTGGTGGATTTACACATGGTGATTGTTGGCTACGAATACGTTTCATTTCAACACGGATTTGGGACTTTATAATTAGAGATGAGCAAAGAAATGAAAAATTCGATTCGGCTGATTCGGCGAATTCCAGTATGAAATTCGATTCGATGCAAATTTCTCCGCTACGAAGATGACTTATAAAAAGGGTTTCTAGGCTTCAGAGAGCCTTTAAATTAGTGCAGAACACTGTACCTTTAATTTAAATGCCCTTGGAGATGAGGAAGGAGAAGGATGAGAAGAAGGAGAAGGAGAAGGATGAGAAGAAGGAGAAGGATGAGAAGAAGGAGAAGGATGAGAAGAAGGAGAAGGATGAGAAGGATGAGAAGAAGGAGAAGGATGAGAAGGATGAGAAGAAGGAGAAGGATGAGAAGGATGAGAAGAAGGAGAAGGATGAGAAGGATGAGAAGAAGGAGAAGGATGAGAAGAAGGAGAAGGAGGAGAAGGATGAGAAGAAGGAGAAGGAGGAGAAGGACGAGAAGAAGGAGAAGGAGGAGAAGGATGAGAAGAAGGAGAAGGAGGAGAAGGATGAGAAGAAGGAGAAGGAGGAGAAGGATGAGAAGAAGGAGAAGAAGGAGAAGGATGAGAAGAAGGAGAAGGAGAAGGATGAGAAGAAGGAGAAGGATGAGAAGAAGGAGAAGGATGAGAAGAAGGAGAAGGATGAGAAGAAGGAAAAGGAGAAGGATGAGAAGAAGGAGAAGGAGAAGGATGAGAAGAAGGAGAAGGATGAGAAGAAGGAGAAGGATGAGAAGAAGGAGAAGGATGAGAAGAAGGAGAAGGATGAGAAGAAGGAGAAGGATGAGAAGAAGGAGAAGGAGAAGGATGAGAAGAAGGAGAAGGAGAAGGATGAGAAGAAGGAGAAGGAGAAGGATGAGAAGAAGGAGAAGGATGAGAAGAAGGAGAAGAAGGAGAAGGATGAGAAGAAGGAGAAGGATGAGAAGAAGGAGAAGGATGAGAAGAAGGAGAAGGATGAGAAGAAGGAGAAGGATGAGAAGAAGGAGAAGGATGAGAAGAAGGAGAAGGATGAGAAGAAGGAGAAGGATGAGAAGAAGGACAGTTCTGTGACAGTTTCTGTCTATTTCTGACAGTTCTGGGACATTCACTCCATACAGCTGTTTCAACCGCTGTATGGAGGGAATGTCATGGAACTGTCAGAAATAGACTATTAATGACAGTTCTGGGACTGTCCTTCCATACAGCGGTTGAAGCATTGTATCTATTTGTTTCCATAAATGACATTCTGCAAATACACTTAGAGGAGCGCTGCAGATACACTTTTTGCCGGCTTGGAATTAATCTTATTTTCATCCTACTTCTTCTTCTTCATCCTCATCCTCATAAGAAGAAAAAGAAGAAGTAGGATGAAAATAAGAATAATTCCAAGCCGGCAAAAAGTGTATCTGCAGCGCTCCTCTAAGTGTATCTGCAGAGCTCCTCTAAGTGTATCTGCAGAATAGAGGAACTCTGCACATACACTTTTTGCCGGCTTGCAATTATTCTTATTCTCATCCTACTTCTTCTTCTTCATCCTCATCAGAAGAAGATGAGGATGAGGATGAAGAAGAAGAAGAAGTAGGATGAAAAGAAGAATAATTCCAAGCCGGCAAAAAGTGTATGTGCAGAGTTCCTCTATTTCTGACAGTTCTCTGACAGCTTCTTCACATGTACAGCGGTTGAAACATCTGTATCCTAAATGTAAACTAATAGATACAATGTTTCAACCGCTAAACATGTGTTCCTTCTGTCAGAGAACTGTCAGAAATAGCGGAGCTCACTGCAGGGACACTTTTGCCGGCTGATCGGGAAATGTTTGATTCGCGCACCCGAAGTAGGCAAAATTTCGGTTTCGACGCGAATCGAATATTTCCTGAAATTCGACTCGAATTCCGGTTCGCCTGGTTCGATTCGCTCATCTCTATTTATAATATATATTTTTTGTCACAAAACAAAATTGAATTATATATATATATATATATATATATATATATATAGTGTATCCTTTTTTATCACCAATTTCTGTCACAAATCTATTTTCTTTTTTGTCATTACTACATTTGGTTTAATGCAACCTTTAAATTTACAATTACATGTGACACTTACCAGACCAGGGGGCACAACAGAGCGATCAGTTCTAGCAATCCCCCCCGAAGTCACCTTCCCTGCCCACATCTGATTCACCCAGCTGCCTGGGCCCCCCCTGCTGGCCTGGGCCCCATACAGGAGGGCTGGTGGTAACCCCTCATCTACAGCCCTGTAGTGGGACCTAGACAATAGCAGGAGCACCACCAGAATGAAGTGGAGAACTCTGTATAATGTTTCCACATTTAGAAGGCGCATGGATGTGCAGTGCAACTTTAAATGTACTTACAAATTTAGGTAACAAATCTCTTTTCCAAAAATATTTTATTGTACTTTACAGAGTTCAATAAAACAAGCAAGTTAAACACTGAACAGGATTTTACAAATGGATACAGATCAATGTTATAGCCACCATTAGAGTTGATGTGTGAAGTCAGGACATCTCCATCCACAAATGTGCATGTCGGGAAGATCAGATCTGTACTTTCAGGTTCTTTAGCTCCTTGTTGGTCCTTTGAGTTTCTGAAAAAAGTGGGAGGTGGCATTCCTGATCATGTGACCACTACATGGTTCTCTTCATCCTAGAAATATTCCAGGTGATCATTTTTTTTCTTATCCGCCTGGAAAGACACCAATTTCGGTCCCTCCCCTGTACCAGGCAGAGGTACGAAGACTCGAACGTGGATATAAGTGTCCTCTCCAGTTTTCACCTGGAAAGAGCAGAAATGTTAATTCCACCTTTAATTTTGTGTTTTCACTGATATGAGTTATCTTGGGACTGTTCTTCTGGTAGAACACTTAATATATCTGGGGGTGACTTTAGATTGCAAGCTCCTGTGGGGCAAGGACTGACAACTGCTGGAATGTTGTCTGTACAGCGCTGTGGAATAGGTCAGCTATAAAAATGAAAGTGCAACTCTGGGGAATACAATAGAGTGTAAGCTCTGAGGATATAAAGTTAGAAGCATTAATGGTGTATGACTGTTGCAGACATTAGAGTGTAAGCTCCTCTGGTGCAGTCATCAGATTGTCAGTGTTCTCTATACTGCACTGTGGTATGTCAGAGCTATAGAAATGTATAATAGTGTGACTGTGGGGGACATTGGAGTGTAAGCTCTTGTTACAGAGATACAACTGGCTCAGTGTTCTCTGTACAGCACTGCGGTATGTCAGAGCTATATAAATACACAATACACCAGGGGCAGACTGACAACTCATGGGGCCCCTGGGCAATAGGGGGATCATGGGGCCCCTGTGTCCTTGTCCAAACTCAAAAAAGCCTAAAAAAAATAAAAAAAAAATAAAAACGCATCTCATGGGGCCCCCTACTGACTGGACCCTCAGCAGTACTCGAGTTTCCAAATGGTCAGTCCACCCCTGGATATGACTGCATCAGTGTTCTGTACAGCACTGTGGAATATGTCAGCCATTTGCAGTCCAGGAGGGTGGGGGGTGTGGAGGATAGCAGAAATCAGGTGGTGTGGGGGCTGCAACTGGGGTGGTAGACTGAGGAATGGGGGCAGAAGTATGAGATTAGGGAGTGGAAGTCTGCAGTGTGGGATGGAATAAGGTGTGGGGCAATTCCCAGCAGCATAGAGTGGTGATGAGTGAGGGATGGGGGTGAGGAGCAGAGGACAGCAGGTCAGGTGAGGGGGTGAACAACAAGGATACCTACAATGTTAGTTGGTGAAGAGATGAGCCCAAAACCTAATGGAGGTGTGGAGCAATGATTGTAGGGGCCAAGCAGTAGTGTCATCTGATGGGGATGAAGTTGGGGCAGCAGTGTGGGATGGGGGTTAGGAGTATGGGGGCAGCACTAGTTTGTCTGGATATGGTTGCAGAGGAGAGCACTGGAGCTGGAGGCAGAGAGATCAGAGAGGAGGTGGTGGGATGGTGTCCTAGGGAGAGCACTGGAGCTGGAGGCAGAGAGATCAGAGAGGAGGAGGTGGTGGGACGGTGTCCTAGGGAGAGCACTGAGGCTGGAGGCAGAGAGATCAGAGAGGAGGCGGTGGGACGGTGTCCTAGGGAGAGCACTGGAGCTGGAGGCAGAGAGATCAGAGAGGAGGCGGTGGGACGGTGTCCTAGGGAGAGCACTGAGGCTGGAGGCAGAGAGATCAGAGAGGAGGTGGTGGGACGGTGTCCTAGGGAGAGCACTGAGGCTGGAAGCAGAGAGATCAGAGAGGAGGTGGTGGGATGGTGTCCTAGGGAGAGCACTGGAGCTGGAGGCAGAGAGATCAGAGAGGAGGTGGTGGGACGGTGTCCTAGGGAGAGCACTGAGGCTGGAAGCAGAGAGATCAGAGAGGAGGTGGTGGGAGGCAGAGAGATCAGAGAGGAGGTGGTGGGAGGCAGAGAGATCAGAGAGGAGGTGGTGGGACGGTGTCCTAGGGAGAGCACTGAGGCTGGAGGCAGAGAGATCAGAGAGGAGGTGGTGGGAGGCAGAGAGATCAGAGAGGAGGTGGTGGAACGGTGTCCTAGGGAGAGCACTGAGGCTGGAAGCAGAGAGATCAGAGAGGAGGTGGTGGGATGGTGTCCTAGGGAGAGCACTGAGGCTGGAAGCAGAGAGATCAGAGAGGAGGTGGTGGGACGGTGTCCTAGGGAGAGCACTGAGGCTGGAAGCAGAGAGATCAGAGAGGAGGTGGTGGGATGGTGTCCTAGGGAGAGCACTGAGGCTGGAGGCAGAGAGATCAGAGAGGAGGTGGTGGGAGGCAGAGAGATCAGAGAGGAGGTGGTGGGACGGTGTCCTAGGGAGAGCACTGAGGCTGGAAGCAGAGAGATCAGAGAGGAGGTGGTGGGATGGTGTCCTAGGGAGAGCACTGGAGCTGGAGGCAGAGAGATCAGCTTCATGTCTGGAGTTAAATATGAAACTCAAAACCAAAAATACATTGCAGTTCACCAATCCTTAGATGTGGTGGCTGCATTAGTTTAAGCTTTTTTCCCTCCCTCAGTTGTCACCAGGTGATCTGGCCAGTAACACCTCCTGTATTTGAGCACCCCCCCCCCCTCCCCAACTCTGGATGAATGAGCACAGAAGAATTGTCATGGGGGGTGTGATTGGCTTCAATTTACTGGTGTGGTTAAATCTGCTAGTCCAACACTCCAAACTCCAGCACACTTGATAATCAGTTACAGCAATTCTCTGTTCCTTCTGGGATATGGGTTTTACATACATAAACACCTATCATTGTAAGCCCCCCTGTCCATGGTAAGTCTCAATTTTCTTACATCTACAAGATCTTGTTCTGAGGGGGACAGACTTTCTGGCTAGATCAGCAGGTGAATAGAATAGCCCAAGAGGAAACCAATCCCAACCACATTAGATTTGGCAAGCTTTAAAATAAAAAGGTTTGCCTTTGGGTTTAACTAGCCCTGGCAGAAACCTGAAAAATTAAAAAAAAAAAAAAAAAAATCTGATCCAGAAGTGTCTGAATTATGAGCAGTACACTGAGTCATATTAGGGGGCAGTGCTGGGGGGTGCAGAGGGGAGAATTGACAACCAGGAGACCAAATGCTTCTGCTGGACTCCAGGGGAGAATATAGCAGCCAAAGTCTATAGGAACAGTCTTTTCCTGCTGAATTCTAGCCAACTGCCATTTTCTCCCCTGTGCTGAATAGAGTTGAAGCATTTAGAGTTTGCCAGCTGCAGGTGCTGAGGCTGTGCAGTGGGCAGGGGTGGACCGACAACTCATGGGGCCCCCGGGCAATAGGGGGATCATGGGGCCTCCGTGTCCTTGCCCACACCCAGAAAAGCCTATTAAAGGTACCAGGGGCATCTCATGGTGCCCCCTTCTGACCCCAGGCCCTCAGACAGTACCCAAGTTCCCAAATGGTCAGTCCTCCCCTGGCAGTGGGGGAGATTTACTAAAACTGGAGCACACAGAATCTGGTGCAGCTGTGCATGGGAGCCAATCAGCTTCAACTTGTTCAATTAGACTGACAAAACCTGGAAGCTGATTGGTTACTATACACAGCTGCACCAGACCACCAGTTTTAGTAAATCTCCCCCTGTATATCCTACATCCATTTTGCCTGTAGGGTACCAGAACATGTGCCTCTGCTTCTGTTCCCCAGGGGGAAGACAGACATTGGATATTTGATATATTAACCCATTTCCCACCTGTAGGATGGGATATGATGTCCTCGGGTCAAAGTGATCATACTGGGACAAAGCCCGCACCAGGCATCATGATATCAGTTTTTTGCCCCCAATTCTCTTTACAGCAAAAGTGATTCACTCACTTCTGCAGGTAAGGTGGTGTACCATCTCCCATCCCCCCCAAACCACCTTTCCTGGGCTCCCCTATCCAAATGCAGAGCCCTGGACCACCGCAAAAGTAATGCCCGTAGCGAAAAAAGGAAAGGAAAATTAGCGCAGGGCAGGCATGACTAGGCCTAGAGTGGGAAGGAGAATAGAAAGGGTTAATGATGTGCCAGGGGGTGTGGAAAAGTATAGCTGGGGGTGCTGGTTGGTGGAGGGAGAGCGTGGGTGGGCTCTGCCGCACCTTAGGGTGGGGTGTCCCGGGGGGGGGGGGCATCATTCGGAGCTGGACGTTGGTGAGTGAGATTCCCTCCCGCCATCCCTATTATAGGGAGTGTTGTGTTCCTCTTGGGGGGAAAAGGGAGTTATTTCGGTCTTGGGTGGTTGTTGGTCTTGGAGGCAGTTCTTATCTTGGAGGTACTGATAATGGTGTGGGACCCATCGGTGGTATGGTGTGCCCGGGGACATTCCAGTTAACCAAGGTTTAACTGGAAGGTGGTGGTGCTGCACTGCGGACGGTATGGTTGTCTCCGAGCTGGTTGGTTGCGGCTGGAGACCTTTGTGTAATATGGTTGTCCGCAGGTGCATTTCAGATCATTTTTGGGGGGTGCCTTCGAAGACCAACAACAACAACTCTGCATGTTTCTGTTATAAGGAATGGTTGGTGTTAAAATGTTTGTTAATAAAAGGCCATGTTGGCCATTTACTCCAAAATTGGTGTCATGGTTTTTATTTAAGTATAGTAAGGGGGGGGGGATTTGGATGACCCATCTCTGGTGCTCTAGTCATGGTGGCACTACAGTGGAACGGATGTTCCTCCCTCTGAACTAGGATTGACACTTCCAGCTCCTTTTACTTGGCAACCAATCACACTGATTGTGGTGTCTGATCTGCTGCATTGGAGACCAGAGGAGTGATTTTAGGTCCAATATACCATGGATCTCTACATAAAGGAGGACCTGTCATATCCCTTGTGAAAGCAATAAGATTTTTTTTATTTTTAGCTGCTGTAAAAAAAAAAAAAAGTTTTATGTGTCCCACCCAGGGGCGGACTGACAACTCATGGGGCCCCCGGGCAATAGGGGATCATGGGGCTCCCATGTCCTTGCCCAAACTCAAAGCCTATGAAAAAAGGCACCAGGGGCATCTCATGGGGCCCCTACTGACCCCAGGCCCTCGGGCAGTGCCTGAGTTTCCAAATGGTCAGTCCACCCCTGGTCCCACCCCCTGTGCTTGTGCACAAGCGCATATGCAAGTCCCACCCGCATATGTAAGCCGATTGCACTTGTGTGGCATTGTGGTAAATGTCATAGCAAGAGAAATCATCTCAGCTCCATACCTCCTGTGCATCTCTAAACCGGTAACCTGTAAAGGCTATTAAAGCATCTGAGATTTTTGGAACCGTTCCATGTGTACGCAAATTTTAAAGCACGACATGTTAGATATCCATTTACTTGGCGAAACATCTTAAGTTATCAATTTAATGTGAAAAATCTTCCAAAAAAGTTGCATTTAACCCCTTGCCTACAGGGCACTTATACCCCCTTCCTGCCCAGGCCAATTTTCAGCGCTGTCACACTTTGAATGACAATTGTGCGGTCATGCAACACTGTACTCATATGAAATTTTTATCATTTTGTGACAGAGCTTTCTTTTGGTGGCATTTAATCACCTCTGGGGTTAATTGTTTCTTAAACCATAAACCACAGAAAATTTTGAAAAATGTTTTAGTTCTAAAATTTTGTAAAGAAGCGATTTTTCTTCACTGATAGGTGGCACTGATGGGCATTGAAAGGCAGAACTGATGTGCACTGATGTGACATTGTTGCACTGATTGGCACATGACACTGCTGGGGCTACACTGATCATCAGGGCACATGTCCCCCTCCACGGAATGCAGATTACCGGTGTCCTGCCTTCTCTGCAGTTATGAAAGGGTTACAGAGGATTACAGGCAGTATAACCTTTGATGTCCACACAGTAAAGAGTCGATGATTGATAACCGATGATATTTACTGATAACATGTGACATAATGAGAATGCGCATGAATAAATGGTAAAACTGAAATACAAACAGAATAAACAGACATGAGTACATATCTAACTACCTAGCTATATGCATACCATTCCTCAGTATATAGGAGGGGTACTTACAGACTTTGGGGGTCTAATCAAGCCCATATATGAAGAGGGAACAGCATCCCACATCTACTTGCATAGTAGAATTTCTTCAGTCTGAAGAGATGAGGTCACTTCCTCCCAAGTTAGCAAACAGGAAGTCTCTGGCCTTAAAGGGGACAGACACTGCTGAATGCTAAAGAATGCCTTGTGTAATACAAGGCAGCACACTCCCCACCTGGCATAATAATGATATGCCACTATTAAACTCTTGGAAGGAGTAAAACGACTTCCGTGATGGGTCTAAGGTACACCTTAGGGGTGCCCCGTTTTACTACTCTGACCTCTACTTTCCTGACTCTGCTATCACGACTAGCATCAGTCCCCACAATGAGTCCAATTGGCCACTCGTTCCTGTGGGCCTGAGAGTCTTTTAGTAGAACAACATCTCCAACTTGTAAGTTGGGCTTGTCGGCTTGCCATTTGTTGCGTGGTTGGAGGGTCGTCAGGTACTCCTGTCTCCATCTCTTCCAGAAGATATCGGCAAGGCTTTGAACTTGTTTCCATTGCTTGGTGTACAAGTCTTTAAGATCGCTTCTCGGCCTTTTGGCTAAGATCAAGTGTAGTATCTGTTCTTATCAGTGTCCAGTGGGGGTGCTCCCGACCATTCTAGCTTTGCGGGGATGGTTGTTGTATAGTACCCTCACTGGTATGATGGGGTCCGGAAGGCTGAACCGGAGGGACAGAAACCAGGGAGCGCCACGATGAGCTCTGGGGCCTTGGGAGTAATTCCTCTGGTGAAGCTGGAAAGACCCAGTACCTCCTGATTCGGACGGATCTACCTTGGTCTGGCCTGGGGACGCAAAAAGTCCGCAAACTCAGTGCCCCCTGGGGAAGACGCTCTCAGGGGTGTCACTAGTAACACTTGGGTGTGGGACCCCACGGTGTGAAGATGACACATGGCCACCGTTTTTCACCTCTTTTTGCACAGCGCCCTTAGGACCAGGCCTTTTGGCTAGGACCAGGGCAATTTTTGCTACAGGCCTCAGGGCCTGGTCTGTGCACAATTCGGCACGGTACCACTTTTTTATTTTTTCTTTCTCTTTATTTATTATGCACTTCCCACGTTTGTCACTTTTTTGCTCTTATGTGTGTGTTTTTCACGGATGGAGGGTGTGGGTCCTCAGGCCTACCCTGAAGTCTAGGGGGAGGATGTGTGGCCATACGGTTCCTTCCTCCCCTGATCCCTAGGGGACTCTTCTTCGGGAGAGTCCCCTTGCCTAGTACTGGATGTCCGGCTTCGGCTGGGCATAGGGAACGGTGGTCCACCAGGCCTTTTGGCCAGGAGGACCAATTGGGAACCTTGTCCCCGTCAGGAGCTTCATGCCCCGGGGGATCAGGGTAAGCGGTCCAAGCCCCTTTATGGGTAGGACACAGCACACCCCTAAGTGCACTTTTTCATGTGGTGTTTTTCACTTGCGCTTTTTTTGTGAACACTTACGGGTTTTTTCGTTATAGTTGCACGTTTGCGGACTTAAAAAAAAAAAAAAAGTCTTTAAGATCAAAGTCCCCGTTGGGAGCTGTCACCATCTCCATCTTCTGGGTCAGCAACGTTGCAGGTGTCAAGACGGTTGGCATCTCTGGGTCAGTAGACACTGGGACCAAAGGTCTGGCGTTCATGATAGCCATGACTTCAGCCATCAGCGTGGTTAGGACTTCGTGTGTGAGACGAGTAAATCCAATCTTTAGAAGCATTGCATCTAGAATGCGGCGAGCTACTCCAATCATCCTCTCCCAAGCTCCTCCCATATGTGAGGCATGAGGAGGATTGAAGATCCAAGTGCATCTTTGGTTTTGAAGATAGTTACTTGTCTCTGAGTCTGTTGCAATGATCTTCAATTCCTTGCAGGCTCCAATAAAGTTTGTGCCACAGTCAGAACGAATCTGTTTTGCTGGTCCTCGAATGGAGAAAAATCTTCTCAAGGCATTGATGAAGCTTGAGGTAGATAGAGACTCAATTACCTCAATGTGAACTGCTCTGATACTCATACACGAGAAAAGAACAGCCCAGCGTTTGCTCTCTGCACTGCCTCCTCTGGTCTTGCGAGAAGAAATGTTCCAAGGACCAAAAACGTCCAGGCCCACATTTGTGAATGGAGGATCTGAAGCCAGCCTGTCTGGAGGTAAGTCTCACATCTTCTGGACTTCAAGTTTTCCTCTGATTTTCTTGCAAGTTACACATTCGTTAATCACACTGGAGACTAGTCTTTTACCTCCTAGGATCCACAATCCAGCTGAGCGGACTGCTCCTTCAGTGAGGTGGCGACCTTGATGTGCAACTTGCTCGTGGTGGTGTCTTGTCAGAAGAACAGCAACGTGATGATTCTTGGGTATGACAATGGGATGTTTTTCTAAAATAGTCGTATCAGCTGCGGGTAGACGACCTCCAAGTCTCATCACTCCATCTTCATCAAGGACAGGGTTCAACTTTTTGAGTGGGCTGTGTTTAGAAAGTTCTTCTTTCTTGAAAAGACCTTGAATTTCTTCCTGGAAGGCTTCCTGCTGAACACATCTGATAATGGTGACATTGGCTTGCTCAAGATAGTCATTGTTACCCTGGTCAACACTGGCTGTTTTGCTGAAGGATCTGGCCAAGCAGATGAGTTTCCCTATGGCACGGATGAGTGACTTCCAGCTGGAAAACCTTACGAACCTACATGAGCCAAGACCTTCTCTGGTGGTTAGAGTCTTGTAAACTGCAACTAGAGGTCTTACCTCTTTGTCTTGGTCTGGTTCTACAAACTGAAAAGTTCCGTTCTGATCAGTCTCTTCAGTTTCTGGTCCAGTCAAGAAGGATGGACCTGTGAACCAGTTAGTCTGTTTGAGGACAGCAGCTGGTACCAGTCTAGTCCCATGATTAGCAGGGTTCTTGTCTGTACTGATGTGATGCCACTGTTCTGGACTTGTACACTTTCTGATACGTGTCACTCTGTTTGACACGTATGTGTAGAATCTTCTTGAAGCGTTATGGATATAACCTAAAACAATCTTGCTGTCCGTGTAGAAGTTCACTGCATGGATCTCGATGTCCAGTTCTGCAATGAGTAAGTCTGCCATCTCCACAGCTAGGACAGCAGCACAAAGTTCTAAGCATGGGACTGTGTGAGCAGGTCTTGGAGCCAGTTTGGACTTTCCCAAGATGAATCCTGCATGGCTTTGTCCCTGAGTGTCTATGACTCTAAGGTAGGCTACAGCTGCTATAGCCACGGTGGATGCATCTGAAAACACGTGTATCTCTCTTAGTTTTGTAACAGACAAAGAAACAGAGACGTATGGTCTTTGGATGCTAAGTCGCTCAAGCTCCAGCAAAGAGTCTTTTTACAACGTCCACTGCATTTCTTTCTTTTCAGGTAGAGGTGTGTCCCAATCACTTTGTTCTAGCTCAGTTGTAATCTCTCTCATAAGAGCTTTGCCTTGCATGGTGATGGGTGCTACGAACCCCAAGGGATCGTAAAGACTGTTGACCGTAGACAAGACACCTCGCTTTGTGAAAGGCTTCTCTTCCCTGGATACTCGGAAGGTGAAGCTGTCAGTTTTCAAGTCCCAACTAAGCCCTAAGCTTCTTTGAAGGGGTGGTGAATCTATACCTAGATCTAGGTTTTTGAGGTCTTTTGCACGGTCTTCTGCTGGGAATGCTTCCATGACTTTGCTGTTGTTGGAAGCCACTTTGTGCAGTCTTATGTTAGATTCTGCTAGCAAGTCTCTAGTGCTTTTCAAAATGTCAATGGCTTCTCCACTACTGGAGAAGGAAGCAAGTCCATCATCTACATAAAAGTTTTCCATAACAAATTGTTTGGCTTCAGAGTTGTGTCTGTCACCTTGCTGCGCTGCTCGTCTCAAGTTGTAGATAGCGACAGCTGGTGAGGGACTGTTCCCAAACACATGTACTTTCATCCTATACTCTATGATACCTTTGTTGAGGTCGTTGTCTTCATACCATAGGAACCTCAGGTAGTCTCTGTGGTCTTCACGGACAAGGAAGCAGTAGAACATCTGCTGTACATCTGCTGTTACTGCAACAAGTTCTCTTCGGAATCTGATAAGGACTCCAAGAAGTGTGTTGTTCAGGTCTGGTCCGCTGAGAAGTACATCATTAAGGGAAATACCTTCATGCTTTGCACTAGAATCAAATACTACACGTATCTGACCTGGTTTTTGAGGATGGTACACTCCGAATATTGGCAAGTACCAGCGTTCTTGTGTTTCATGCAGTGCTGGTGCTTTTTCAGCTTGATCTTTGTCAAAGATTTTCCGCATGAATTCTTGGAAGTGTTCTTTCCTGTCTGGCTTTCTTTCAAGAGTGCGCTGCAATAGCGCAAGGCGTTTCTCTGCTTGCACTCTGTTGTTGGGAAGACGATGTCGTGGTGTACGGAATGGTAGTGGGGCTACCCAACTGCCTGCTTTGTCTTTGAAGACTTCTCTGTCCATGATCTCAAGGAAGAGGTTATCTTCAACAGATGGTGCTAGTTTGTCATCATCTTGAGTTCTCTCAAACACTTTGTGGCCTAGCTGATCTGAATCTTCAGCTGAGGCTGTATCTTCCAGGCACCTCTGGGTGTTCTGGGGATGTGTTGGGTTAGATAGTTTCTCTTTAATCTGCATGCTGTTGTTACATGGGCAAAGACATGATGTGCGACCGTTCTGCAACAGATTTGTTCTGTAGACATTCACCTTTGCGGGTTTGTGAAGTCCGTCCAGACATACATTTCCAATGATAACCCATCCAAGATCAAGACGTTGAGCAAATGGTGCATAGTGTGGCCCATTGTATTGTTCTCTGACCTTGTGCACTCTCAGTATGTCTCTTCCTAGTAAAAGGACGATTGCAGCATCTGGGTTGAGTGTTGGGATCTTGTCTGCTATTCGCATGAGATGAGAGTAGTGATGTGCCACTTCAGGTGTGGGAATCTCTGACCTGTCATCTGGTATCATGTCACATTCTATGAGGGTAGGAAGAGTCAGCTGCGTCTTTCCATCTAATGACTCGATGGTGTAGTTGTTTGCTCTTCTCCCTGATGTCTCTATAACTCCAGAACATGTCTTCAAGGTGTATGGAGTTGAACTTCCTTTGTCCCCGAAGAGGTCGAAGAACTCTGTCTTTGCTAAAGACCTGTTGCTTTGTTCGTCTAGAACTGTATACATCTTCACTGCCTTTTCTCTGAGACCGTTGGGATACACTTTGACTAAGCATATCTTGGAGCATGATCTAGAGAGTCCTGGTTCTGTACAGATCTCAGTGCACTTTGCAGTTATTGCTGGTGTTGCACTTTCTTTTTGCTCCCCACCATGATCTTCTTGAGTTGCTGGAACTTCTGATCTCCATGGTGGTGGTCCTGGGTGCAGTGCTGACAGATGTCGGTCATTGTTGCATTCTGTGCACCGTATTTCTCTCTTACAATCTTTTGCAAGATGTTGCATTGAGGCGCAGCATCTGAAACAAATGTGATTGTCTTTAAGGTAAGCCTTGCGCTCCTCTAATGTCTTACTTCTGAAACTGCGACATTTTCTTAGTGGATGAGGCTTGTTGTGTATTGGGCACTGTTTGTCTGGATCCTCAACTTCTTTGCTTGTGTTGTCTTCCTGATTGGCTGCAGCCTCAGGTGGTACTTCTGTCTTCCGTACAGACACTGTTGCTCTGCGTTCTTTGTAGTGTACTGGCGGCTGCTTCTCTGTCCTTGGGGAGCTTGCAACTCTCTTGTTCAGGAAGGCGAAGCTTGGCTCATTGCGTGTCTTAGCTTGGTCTACAAGGAATTCAGCGAGGAAGACAAACGGTGGAAATGCAACTCGATAGTCTTTCTTGTATCTGGATGCTTGAGAGACCCACCTTTCTTGCAGGTTGAAAGGGAGCTTCTCGATTATGGACTCTACTCCACGTGCTGTGTCTAAGTATAAGAGACCTGGCAGAGTTCCACTAGTCTTTGCTGCTTTTATTTCTAGGAGTAGGTCTCCGAGCTCTCTCAGCTTCTGATTGTCTTTGTTTGTCATTTTCGGGCAAGTTTCAATTTTCTTTAAAAGTGCTTCTTCTATTACTTCAGGTGACCCATAGCAGTCTTCCATTCTCCGCCAGACCATCGCAAGTCCTGCTGTTGCATCATGGACATGCACTGACCTGATTCTTTTGGCCTGCTCTGAGGACTCTGGTCCTAGGTATTTGGCGAGTAGGTCGAGCTTCTCTCTGTCTGTCAGCTCTAAGTTTTGGGTGCTGCTTAGGAAGGATGACCTCCAGGCCCAGTAGTTTTCAGGACGATCGTCAAACTTCAAGAGACCAGTGCTCACCATCTCACGGCGCATCAGGTATTTCGACACGTCTGCAACCTTTGCTGTGTCAGGTGCATTTGTTCTGGGTACAAACACGGGACTGCTGGCTGATAGTGACTGATGGGTTCGTTGAGGTATTTGACTAAGTCTATTTTGGTCAGATGGTTGCTCTCCTCTATTGTAGTCTAGATCTGGTTTTGCACGAGGAGAGGTTATATCGCCATCTACTTGGTTACTTAGCGTGTTGGCGGTTTGGTATCTGAGCCCGTGATTGGTTGACTTATCACGTGGCGGTTCAGGTTCAGTCTTGTAGTGATGCGTAACATCAAAGCTATCTGCTCCCAACTGGGTCCTTGATGGTTTCGGTGCGTCACTAGGCTGTTTATCAGGGTACAGGGTTGCTTGTGATTGCACGTACTCACGGGTGCGTTGGAATGTACTGAAAGGTGTTATCGGGGTTTCCAGTACATCGCTCTCTACAAACTGAATATCTGCAGCTCTCGCGAGAACTTCGGCTTCAGCTATGGCTGCTGCAGCTATTTTCTGTTGCTGGAGTATGTGTAAAGAGGCTTGCACTTCTGCCTTTCTCCTAAGCGTTTCTGCTTCTCTCCTTTTCATTTCAGCTTCCCCTTCGGCTTGTCTCTTCTTCTGCTCTTCATCTAGGTAGCCTTGCTCTTTCATAAGCTCTGCTTCCTGTATGGCATAGGAGGCCATGGCGCATGCGGCCTCGGCCTTGGCTTGTGCCCTGGCGGCGATAGCGCTGACTGAAGACAAGTTTGTGACACTAGAATGTCTGGAACTTGTATGCTTACTCCTGGCTGCCCCAGCACTGACTGACGATAGGTCTGTGACGTTTGAATGCCTGGAACTTGAACGCTTAGATCTGGCGGTTTCTGCTTTGGATGACGACAGATCCGATTTGTTATAAGTTCTCAGCGTGCTGCATTGTGACCTAGTTTCCAGCGTACTGTGCATATTTTCTTCCTGTTTGCACGAGATTTTAGGAAGGGTTAATTTAGTGATATCTTTCATATCTGAGTTAGTTTTTTACTTTGCTATGCCTAGACTGGCTGTGCTGTGGGGATTTCACACACACGTGCTGCTGTATTAACAGTTAAGAGTCTTTTCTGTGTTGTGGGGCTTGCTGTAGTGTTTTCACACAATGTGCTCTGAAGTAACCGTGTAAGTCTTTTTACTGTCCTGCCTTCTCTGCAGTTATGAAAGGGTTACAGAGGATTACAGGCAGTATAACCTTTGATGTCCACACAGTAAAGAGTCGATGATTGATAACCGATGATATTTACTGATAACATGTGACATAATGAGAATGCGCGTGAATAAATGGGAAAACTGAAATACAAACAGAATAAACAGACATGAGTACATATATAACTTCCTAACTATATGCATAACATTCCTCAGTATATAGGAGGGGTACTTACAGACTTTGGGGGTCTAATCAAGCCCATATATGAAGAGAGAACAGCATCCCACATCTACTTGCATAGTAGAATTTCTTCAGTCTGAAGAGATGAGGTCACTTCCTCCCAAGTTAGCAAACAGGAAGTCTCTGGCCTTAAGGGGACAGACACTGCTGAATGCTAAAGAATGCCTTGTGTAATACAAGGCAGCACAACCGGCTCTCCTCTGTCAGCTCGAGAGGAGAGAAATGCCAATAACCGGCATTTCCCTGTTTACATGCGATCAGCTGTGATTGGACACAGCTGATCACATGACCGAGCCGACATCTTCGGCTCTTTCCGTGGATCGGTGATCCGCTGTTTCCGAGGGACACAGTGCACTGCCGATCGCCGTGCTGCGCGTGCTCCCGAGCCGTGCATGCGGTGAGAATGGGAGGTCGTCATATGACATCCTCCCAGAAAAAGAGAACCGCCTTGCACCTGTCATTGTACTATATGGTGGGCGATGGTTAAAGACACTGTGCAAATACGTGTCGAAAAAAATAAAAATTTGCAACACCCACCACTTTATTCTCTAGGGCAGGGGTGGGCAAACTTTTTGACTTGAGGGCCGCAATGGGTTCATATATTGGACCCGGACCAAGAGTAGATGAATGATGTGTATGTGTCATCCATAGTGAGTATAGTAATATTCCCCCATAGTAATTCATCCCCCTATAGCAATTCATCCCCCCCATAGCAATTCATCCCCCCTATAGCAATCCATCCCCCCTATAGCAATCCATCCCCCCTATAGCAATCCATCCCCCCTATAGCAATCCATCCCCCCTATAGCAATCCATCCCCCCCATAGCAATCCATCCCCCCCTATAGCAATCCATCCCCCCCTATAGCAATCCATCCCCCCCCTATAGCAATCCATCCCCCCCTATAGCAATCCATCCCCCCCTATAGCAATCCATCCCCCCCATAGCAATTCATTCCCCATATTAAGTCCCCAAGTCCCCCCTGTGTCAATTTGCGCCGCGCGTTCCTGTCGCCGTGTTCCCGCGCCGTTCCGGTGTAGCATGAAAATCTGTCTCCTATGAGGATCTGTCCCCCTCGACGTATCTGCGCATGTGCCAGTTTCAGGCATTAGCAGCCGATCAGTGATCTCCGGCACATGCGCAGATACGTCGAGGGGGACAGATCCTCATAGGAGACAGATTTTCATGCTACACCGGTCTTCAGGGCAGACTGTGAGAGGAGCCTAGCTCCGCGGGCCGGATTAAAAGGTCCGCCGGGTCCTCCGTAAAAAAAAAAAAAAACACACAAATTGGCCCAGTAGGTACCTGGTTAAGGAATGATAGTATGATAGGTGAGCTCCTCTGTTGCAAAGACTGATGTAAAAGACTCAGTTTATAGCTCTGGCTGACCAGTTGGACATTTAGCATGTTATGCCTTAAACCGACAGTGTTCTATAAAGCCCAAAGCATTACCTTGATAAAGTCATTTGCTCCGGCAACAACCTGAGTCCTGACGAGGACCGCCAGAAATTCCTTGGGGTTTGTCCCGGACTGTTTCTCATACTGTTTTTTCACCTGGGGGGGAAAACAAAAAAACAAAAAAAAAACCCCCGTTATCAGGTTGGGAATGGCCCAGATATAGACCTGCACTCAGTACCAGCCAGGGGCGGACTGACCATTCGAGCACTGCCTGAGGGCCCAGAGTCAGTAAGGGGCCCCATGAAATGCCCCGGTACCTTTTATAGGCTTTTTTGGGTGTGCGCAAGGACACAGGGGCCTCATGATCCCCTATTGCCCAGGGGCCCCATGAATTGTCAGTCCACCCCGGTACCAGCTGTAATAGTCCTTGCTGCAGAGGATCAGACTATACAGTCACTGCAGGCCAGGGGCCGGATGTGGCCATCGTGATATGGATCGTGCTTTGCTGGGTTTTGCCTTCCTCTGGATCATCTGTGGGTGTAGGATTATAACTTTTTTTTATTGGTTGAACTTTTGTCTTTCAGCCAGACCAACTATGCAACCGGAAAGAATTGTAAGCAAGACAAAAGGCTTACCTAGTGATTGTAAGATTCTTTATATCACTATGCATGGCTGTATGGTGCTGCAATTTAGTGGAGGATGTCCACTTTAATTTGTCCTTTTATGTTAAAATTATATATTTGATATCAAAAGTAATACAAATTATAATACAGCGTTTATATAGCACCAAAAGGTTTGCTCAGCGCTGTACATTAAGGTGGGGGGACAGTACATGAGACAATACACGAGGGGTTTGAGGGCCCTGCTCTTTCGAGCTTACAATCTAGGAGGGAGGGGTAGAGGTACAGGAGGAAGTGGCTGTGGGGGATGGAGTGGTAGGAGGAGATCGGCTTTTAGGTGAGGGTGGGGTAGGCTTTCTTGAAGAGATGGGTTTTCAGGGTGAGCCTGAAGGTGAGGAAGGTAGGTGACAGTCTGATGGGTTGGGGTAGGGAGTTCGAGGATGGGGGAAGTCCTAGAGAAGTCCTGCAGTCGGGCGTGGGAGGAGGAGACCAGGGAGCTAGAGAGTAGGTCTCGTGAGGAGCGAAGAGTACAGATACGGTGGTATTTGGGCATCAGGTCAGTGAGGTAGTTTGACATACAAAGCCATTCACAACGCTAGTTATGTATTTTGAATTAAAATATATTTATTTTACCAGGATCTGGTTGTGCTTTACTCTGTCCATACGGTTTTAATAAAAACAAATGCACATTCATAATGCAGAGAGTTGTGCTTTATAATTGCACTCGTCATGCAACTGGCCCGGCCTCAAGTTACGAGGTTCTCTCTCCAGCATCGAGCAGACAGAACATCTATGGGATCACACAGCCTGCAGTACATTACATGACCAATGATGGCGCTGTGGAGTAAACACTGCAGTGTCGAATTGATAACAATATGGCCCCTTATGAATCAGGAGACTCACTGAAAACATCCTCCCTTGGAAGCTCTGATACCTCATTTGCCATTATGGAACAATGGCAGTGTGACTGAAGGCCAAGTGTTTTCCTCCCCTCTAGTGGGTCATTTACAAATCGGTTTTGTACCCTCCCAAAAAATAAAAAGCCTAGAGATTTGAGAACAAGCATGCAAGACATCAAAAACCCATTATATTCAGTTCCAGCACCTGAATATGCATCATGGATAGGGTGTATAAGGCCAGGCCCCATAGACTCATTGTGAGAAGGAGGAGTACAGTACAAACCAGTTTTTGAACATGGCATGGTTGTTGGTGTCAGGTTGGGACACAGACACCCCTTTGAGATGGAGGAATGTTTCCAACTTCTTGTTCAAGCTAGGACATGAAGAATGAAGGAGGTTCTGAAGGGAAAAGGTGTCCAACCCAATACTAGCAAGGTGTGAGTGTATAGGGCGTATATACGGATGCTTTCGTACACCAAAAGGTTTAACACCCGACATCACATCTACCTGTAGGGCTCATAGGATGAACAAGGCTCCCAACGATGGAGTTCAGGCATTCCCAGTGTTAATGTTTCAGCATGCTAGAGACATGAAGGTCCTACCTTGTTGGCAACAGTTTGAGAAGACCACAGGTCAGGTGCAATGCTTTGGCCAATCACAGGGCATGACGGCATCACCCCCCTGGTGAGGGGGTTGGCAGGCATCGTGATTAACATTGGATCTACTTCAGGGGGCTTTTAAATTTAAAGGATTTGTCAAACGTTGTTTATTGACTTACAATAACTTGTGAATGAGTAGAGGTACTATGTACCCCATACTCATTCACATAGGGAGGTGGGATCTGGACCCCCCCCGTTAAAGGAGGGCTTCCAGATTTCAATAAGCCCCCCCACCCACAGTTGTGGGGAAAGAGGCCCTTGTCTCTAACAAGGGGACAAGGTGCTTTTGCCCCAAAAAGCACCCCCCCGTTGGAGATCATATGGTCTGGCACAGTTCAGGGGTAGGAAAGCTAGCTCATCCCCCTTTCCTGGCCTGCCAGGCTACACTACATGCTCAGATAAGGGTCTGGCATAGATTTGGGGGCAGACCCTCACACCATTTACAAAAAATAAAGAAATAAAAAAATTTAGCATGGGGTTCCCCTAAAAATCCATACCAGACCTGAAGGGCAATTCGTTTTACATTCAGCTGTCAGTGGGGAATCCCACTGACAACATGGAAGGTTTCACTACTAGAATTCCACATAAATTACAAGTCGTGGAATTTTAGTAGCTGCGCAGTATCTTCCCCCATACTCAGATGTAGTAGGAGAATGCTAAGTAAATTGTCTCCTCTGAAGTTCTGAAGGGAGGGGAATTGCAGCTTCTGCCATACAAGCTATAGGTGACAAAAAGGACTAATTCACACACAAAAAACAAAAAAACACCCCCACACAAAATAAAAAGATTAAAATTAAAGGTAACCCAATGTAATGCAGTTTAGTGAACACACATGTATGGTATAAACACAACACAGGTCAATGGCTTCTCAGGGTCCCAATGCAGATCATCACACCTGGCATGAACCAGTCCTTAGTATTGGATCCCCAACCACTTACCTCATTAAGGATGGCCTGATCTTTTGCAGTAGGTTTCCTGGGCTTACTCAGTCCCCTCAGTGCAGCCTCAGCCATCTTTGTAAAGTTCTCAGTAGACTAATACATCTCACCCAGTACCTGGGCTTATATACCTGTGGGTTGTACCATTCCACAGAGAGGGTGGGGGTGTCCAGTAATGACTACACCCTGCATGTGATGGGCCATTCTCAGGAGAAACCTGATACTAGGCATTGGAAATGACGTCATACAAATCAAAGTCTGTGCCAAGAAAATCAGTGGAATGGTATGAGGAACCTATGGATCCCTGGAGGTAAATCTGACGTCTCTGGTATTACATCCTTCTTTTCCTGACCGCCCACCTAAAGGAAAACATAATGCAGGTGCCATATGATGCAGCAATAATTACCGCCCCCCCTGCATTTGTAGTAATACTATTGCCAAACGTGAGCCATTCAGGTGAATGGGAACAGCGCCCACAACCACCCTGCAACCTGCGATGGTTCAGCCCTTTCAGGGTTAAATCAGACAGCTGATATCGCTGAGCCCTGGACATAGGGTGGGAGCAGACAGGTCATCACCATAGGAGGCACTGCTGGCCATACCCTACTACACCCTACTTAAAGGAACAGTATTGCTTACTGGGGACACCATTCAGACACCTAGACCCGAGTTCAGAGGGACCTAAGCCTTGTTTAGACTTACGGTTGGAGGGTGGTAAACATTAGTGGTTGAGCCACATTTTTGCCACCTACCACCCACACCTATTGAGCTACAATTAGCAGCGGATGGGGGTGTTTACATGTAACGGCCATGAGGCTTCATTTTGCCCCCACTGCAAAGTTGACCCAACTTGTAGCGATTGTCAGGGGCTACACATTCAAGTCAATGGGGAAGCACTGCAAAGACCCACATTGCATGCAGTTGCAAGGCATTTGTTAGCAAAAATTGGATTAAAAGAAGTGGCACGGAGGCGTCAAATCCCTTCCTCGTTGCCTGTCAGTGCGATCCGAACACGGAACAGGCTTCAGGGGCCAGGGAGATGTAGATGTACGTCTAGATCTACCCTTACTTCTGAGCTCTCCAGTGCCAGATTTAGGCCCCCGAGTACTGGCCAGTAAGGCTTGGTTCACATGTATGTATTTTACGTTTGATGCTTTCTCCAGTGCTTTTTGCATTTTCTTTTGTGTTTTCCTACACGCATTTTTGCTGCATTTTTGCCGTGTTTTGTTCAGCTCTTTTTTTTTTTTTTAAAGTGGAATTTTTTTGTTGTTGGGCAGAATAAAAATGCAAAACACGGCAAAAATGCAGCAACAACATGGCAAAAACACACTACCATGCATTCCAGCAGCTTCTCCAGCTTCTTCTAGCCAGAAGGTCAAATTGTGGTCAGGAGTTGAGAGTCTCTGCAGGCCAACCCCTCTGGAATTTCCTCCTGCTCTAGAGCTTTTCAGGAAGGCCTAGGGGTAGTGGGTGGATCTGAGGAGTGCCTGGCTTGCACTCTTGAGGGATCCTAACCAATCCCAAACAGAAGGTTTGGCAAGAGGCTGGGACACCCTTAAAAATGTTGGAGCCTGCTCAGGTGAGGGACAGTTGGGGTAGAAGACAGTGGGGGGAGATGTGAGGCTTAGGACAGGAGGCTGCAAGGAGGCCCAGTGGGATGAGGCCTACCTGCAGGCCTGGAGCTGGAAAGGAGACTCAAAGTTTCACTGGTCCCCAGAGCGAGGATCACCTGTACAGCAGAGAAAGAGCGGCCCAGCTAAAAGGCCCATCAGCGGTACAGGAGAAGACCTGAGTGAGTAGACTTGATTGCTATCATCATTTAAACATTACAAAGAATATGACAGAATATGCAAAAAGGAAATAAAGTTCGCAAAAATTGAAAATGAACGACAGATTGCAAAAGATAGCAGGACTAACCCCCCAAAAATTCTTCAAATATGTTAATAGTAGAAAAATTCGGTCCGATCATGTAGGCCCTTTACAGAATCATCTAGAGGGGGTGACTGGGGACAAAGAGAAGTCCAATGTATGAAATCCCTTCTTCTGCTCTGTGTATACAAAGGAGCATGGAGGGGCTCTTGTCCATAATGGGGGGTGGTACTGACACAGCTCCAGATGATCCACATTGGCTCACAACTGATTTGATCCATAAATATTTAGACAGAATAAAGGTGAATAAAGCCCCTGGACCGGATGGCATACACCCACGGGGCCTTAAAGGATTCAGCTCTGTCATTTCAAAACCATTGTTTCTCATTTTTAGGGACTCTTTAATGACTGGTATAGTACCACTGGATTGGTGTAAGGCCAATGTGGGGCCAATATTTAAAAAGGGGTCAAAATCTTTACCAAGTAATTATAGACCTGTTAGTGTAACTTCTATAGTTGGGAAGATACTGGAGAGTTTAATAAAAGACCACAGAGAGGAGTTCTTGCTGGAAACAAATATTGTAAGCCACAGACAGCATGGAGTCATGAAAGACAGAAGTTGTCAAACAAATCTGATTTCTTTTTATGAGGAGGTGAGCAAAACCTTGGACAGAGGAGTGGCGGTGGAAGTGGTATACTTGGACAGAGGAGTGGCGGTGGAAGTGGTATACTTGGACAGAGGAGTGGCGGTGGAAGTGGTATACTTGGACAGAGGGGTGGTGGTGGATTTGGTATACTTGGACAGAGGGGTGGTGGTGGATTTGGTATACTTGGACAGAGGGGTGACAGTTATAGTTATAGGGGGGGGGGGTGTACTCTGTCCTGAAAGTGACAACCCCCCCAACCTATAACTGGCCTTTGGAGTAAGGGGCAACGCAAATCACAAATGAAGATTTCCCAGCACACTCACCACCTAGCCTGCAATAGGCTCTGTTTAACAATTCGCAGTAAAGTGTTACTAAACCCCAGACCCGGCATTCACTATATCTGCTCTCCCCGGACCCCCCCGCATTCACTATATGCGCTCTCCCCGGACCCCCCCCGCATTCACTATATCCGCTCTCCCCGGACCCCCCCGCATTCACTATATCCGCTCTCCCCGAACCCCCCCCGCATTCACTATATCCGCTCTCCCCGGACCCCCCCGCATTCACTATATCCGCTCTCCCCGGACCCCCCCCGCATTCACTATATCCGCTCTCCCCGGACCCCCCCGCATTCACTATATCCGCTCTCCCCGGATCCCCCCCGCATTCACTATATCCGCTCTTCCCGGATCCCCCCCGCATTCACTATATCCGCTCTCCCCGGATCCCCCCCCGCATTCACTATATCCGCTCTCCCCGGACCCCCCCGCATTCACTATATCCGCTCTCCCCGGATCCCCCCCGCATTCACTATATCCGCTCTTCCCGGATCCCCCCCGCATTCACTATATCCGCTCTCCCCGGATCCCCCCCCGCATTCACTATATCCGCTCTCCCCGGATCCCCCCCGCATTCTTATATCCGCTCTCCCCGGACCCCGCATTCACTATATCCGGTCTCCCCAGATCCCGCATTCACTATATCCGCTCTCCCCGGACCCCGCATTCACTATATCCGCTCTCCCCGGACCCCCCCGCATTCACTATATCCGCTCTCCCTGGACCCCCCCCGCATTCACTATATCCGCTCTCCCCGACCCCCCCCGCATTCACTATATCCGCTCTCCCCGGACCCCCCCCGCATTCACTATATCCGCTCTCCCCGGACCCCCCCGCATTCACTATATCCGCTCTCCCCGGATCCCCCCCGCATTCACTATATCCGCTCTTCCCGGATCCCCCCCGCATTCACTATATCCGCTCTCCCCGGATCCCCCCCCGCATTCACTATATCCGCTCTCCCCGGATCCCCCCCGCATTCACTATATCCGCTCTCCCCGGACCCCGCATTCACTATATCCGGTCTCCCCAGATCCCGCATTCACTATATCCGCTCTCCCCGGACCCCGCATTCACTATATCCGCTCTCCCCGGACCCCCCCGCATTCACTATATCCGCTCTCCCCGGACCCCCCCGCATTCACTATATCCGCTCTCCCCAGATCCCGCATTCACTATATCCGCTCTCCCCGGACCCCGCATTCACTATATCCGCTCTCCCCGGACCCCCCCGCATTCACTATATCCGCTCTCCCCGGACCCCCCCGCATTCACTATATCCGCTCTCCCCGGATCCCCCCCGCATTCACTATATCCGCTCTCCCCGGATCCCCCCCGCATTCACTATATCCGCTCTTCCCGGATCCCCCCCGCATTCACTATATCCGCTCTCCCCGGATCCCCCCCCGCATTCACTATATCCGCTCTCCCCGGATCCCCCCCGCATTCACTATATCCGCTCTCCCCGGACCCCGCATTCACTATATCCGGTCTCCCCAGATCCCGCATTCACTATATCCGCTCTCCCCGGACCCCGCATTCACTATATCCGCTCTCCCCGGACCCCGCATTCACTATATCCGCTCTCCCCGGACCCCGCATTCACTATATCCGCTCTCCCCGGACCCCGCATTCTCTATATCCGCTCTCCCCGGACCCCGCATTCACTATATCCGCTCTCCCCGGACCCCGCATTCACTATATCCGCTCTCCCCGGACCCTGCATTCACTATATCCGCTCTCCCCGGACCCTGCATTCACTATATCTGCTCTCCCACAGTACACGGAAATGTAATTTTATTAGATTATAAACTGCTAAATACCTTTTCTCATCAGCAGTTAGAGCAATCTTGTGATCAGAGCACTGGTTAAAGCTTGAAGGTTCTCATTCTATGGTCCTATGAGGCTACATGACCCCTGCCCCTCTGTTTGGGCAGTGCTGATTGGGAGGGTGCATGTGATTAGCATAGGGCCAAGAAAGGGAGAGGAGGAAAAAAAAAAAAATCAAGTTACTTACGGTAACGTCTTTTCCGGGAGTCTTTCAGGCCAGCACCTTGAGAGACCTCGGCTCCTCCCCATCTGAGGAAACACCTCCACCCTAAAATAAAAGACCTCCACTCCCCTCCGACCTCAGTTCACCAAACATCCTCCGGTCACCTGGGGGAGACACAACGTGAGACAAAGCAATCACCGCAAATCATGCTCACATAAACCATATCAATACTCGGTGGGAAACCGGTGCTGGCCTGAAAGACTCCCGGAAAAGACGTTACCGTAAGTAACTTGATTTTTCCCCTTACATCATTCAGGCCAGCACCTTGAGAGGATAAGCGAGTACTCACCCGTCGGGCAGGCTAACTGCTTGCAAGACCTTACAACCAAAGGCCTGCTCCTGCACCGAGACCAGGTCCAACCTGTAATGTTTGGCAAATGTTTCATAACTGGACCATGTTGCCGCTCTGCCAATCTGCCCCGGAGACGCCCCTGCAAACTCAGCCTGAGTAGCCACCACCGCTCGTGTGGAGTGCGCCCTGATACCGTCCGGAACCTCCAGGCCTTCCGCCTGGTATGCTCCAGAAATTGCCAACTTCAACCAACCTGCCGGCGTCCCTCTGGACGCCTTTTTCCCTTACAAAAAAGGATTCGGTGCTCCTAAACTCCCTAGTCCTTTCTAGATACTGGAGTACGCACCTCCTGACATCCAATAAATGAAACTTTTTCTGATCATCCCCAACCGGGTCAGGAAAAAATGAGGGAAGGACTATGTCCTGTTCCCTCTGGAATCTATGTGCCACTTTTGGGATGAAGGATGGGTCTGTTCGAAAAACTACCCTGTCCGGAAAAACACGGAGATAGGGCGACCTAATGGACAACGCATCCAACTCACACACCCTCCTTGCCGTGGTGACCGCTACCAAGAAGGCAGTCTTGATGGTGAGTTCGTCAATTGAGCAGGACTCCAGGGGCTCGAATGGCGTCCTCGTCATCGCACCAAGAACCCTGGCTAAATCCCACATCGGGAATGGACTGACCCTTGGAGGCCTCTGTCTAACTAGAGCCCTGAAAAATCTAGCCACCAGTGCCTCCCTGGCCAGGGGTGTCTCCAGGAACACGCTGAGAGCAGAGATCTGTCCCTTGAGCGTGCTAACCGATAACCCCTTGTCAGCCCCCGCCTGCAGAAATTCCAACACAGACACTAAGCTGTGGGTTGTCAGCGACATCTGATCACACCAAGCAGTAAAGCGACCCCAGACCCTACCGTAAATGGCCTGCGTCTCCTCTTTCCTACTGGCCAGTAATGTGGCCACTAACCTGGGTGAAAAACCTTTCCCTAAGAGGAGCTGCTGCTCAGAAACCAAATGGTTAACCTCAACTTCCTCACGTTGGGGCAAAGGACCAGTCCCTGCGATAACAAATCCTCCCTTGGTGGCAGTTCCCAGGGCGGACGGGAGGTTAAACTCTTCAGTGTGGCGAAAAGCCCTCCGTGGCCAGAAGGGAGCTATCAGAATCAATGAGGTTCTGAATTTCCTCAAAACTAGAGGAAGCAAGGGAACCGGGGGGAAGGCGTAACACAGCCGGTAGTCCCACCTTTGACTCAGCGCGTCCACCGCCCTTGATCCGTCTCCACGAGATAGGGAAAAGAAGGCCGGGACCTTGTTATTCCCTCCTGAGGCAAAAAGGTCCACGTCCGGGGACCCCCACCTCAGCACAATTTCCTGAAACACCTCGGGGTTCAGGGCCCATTCCGATTCCCTGAGTCGTGTTCTGCTCAGAAAATCCGCTTTCCGGTTTAGCTCTCCTCTTAAATGCACCGCAGACAGGGATGCCAAGGTCACCTCTGCCCAGGACAAGAGCGTCGCTGCCAAGGCTCCAAGGGTCCTGCTCCTCGTTCCCCCTTGCCTGTTTACGTACGCCACTGTCGTGGCATTGTCCGACAGGACTCGCACATGGTGGCCCCTGATCCTCTCCTGGAAGGCCTGAAGAGCCTCTGCCACTGCCCTCAGCTCCCTCCAGTTTAAGGACATGGTCCTCTGTTCCCAGGACCATTCCCCTTGAGCCACCAATCCTCCCAGGTGGGCTCCCCATCCTCTGGAGCTGGCATCCGTCGTTACCTCCCTGGATACTGGGAAGCACCATAATAACCCCTGGGTTATACTGGACGCCCTTCTCCACCACCACAGCAACCTCTTTACACTGGGGGGAACCAGTACTCAGTCCTCCAAGGAGAGAGTACACCCGTCCCAAACTCTCAGGATCCATAACTGGAGAGGACGCATATGCAGACCCGCCCATTGCACTGCCGGGATGGAAGCCGTCAGTAGACCCAGCACTGACATGACCTGCCTTATCGCTATTGGCCCGTTCCCCTGCACCAGTCTGATCCCAGCTTCTAGCTTGGCCACCTTCTCCAAGGTCAGGCTGACCCTCTGACTCACCGAGTCCAGAGAGTAACCCAGATAAACCATCCTCTGAGAAGGCACCAGACAAGACTTCTCCAGATTCACCATCCACCCCAGGTGTTCTAAATAGCCCCGCACTATACCCAGATTCCGCAGAAGGTGAGCCTCTGAATCTGCGAAGAGCAGCAAGTCGTCCAGATAGGCTATCACTGAAATTCCCATCAAACGAATAGGAACTAGTGTCTCCATCAGAACCTTGGTAAAAATTTGCGGGGAGGAGGACAGGCCGAATGGAAGAGCCCTGAACTGCCAGTGTCGCACTCCTCCCTCTACTGCCAACCTGGGGAACCGCTGAGAAGTTTCCGCGGCACGTGCAGGTATACGTCCTGCAGGTCTATGGATGCCATAAAGGACCCTGGCGGGATCAGGGACCTGACTGTAAATACTCTATGCAGAACCTCCGGTAACGCACAGACCTGTTGAGGGGTTTTAGGTTCAAAATCAGCCGGAAAGCTCCTGACGGCTTTTGAACCAGAAATACATGGGAGTACACCCCCTTCCTTTGTTCCCCTTCTGGGACCTTGACTACAACCCTTCGGTCCTCTAGATCCTCTAAAGCAATGATCAGGGCAGCGGCCATTGCCGGGTTTCTCGGACGCGACGTCACCATATATCTTTCGGACGGTGTCCTTACGAACTCCACCCGATAACCCCTTCTGACAATATCTAAAATGAAGGGGCTGGTGACCAGTGCTTCCCACTGCGGGAGGAAGGCCGCCAATCTTCCTCCCACAGGAGGCACCGAGTCAGTGTGTCTTCCGGGGCCGCTCAGGAGGGCGAAAAAAAAAAAATCGCTCCTCCCCTGCCCCGACCTCTCTGTCCAGTAGGCCTACCCTGGCCCACCGGTCTCAGGCTCAGTCTCCTTAATGGACGGGCCCTATGTGTCCCTCCCTCCGGTAACTTCCTTTTGAGGGGAAAAGAATTCTTCTTGTCTGCCATTCGGTCCAGTGATTCCTCTAACCCTGGGCCGAAGAGACAATCTCCTGTGAGAGGGATACCGCACAGTCTGACCTTGGAAGTGATGTCCCCTTGCCACGTTTTTAACCATAGTGCCCTCCTAGCCGAATTGGTGAGAGCCGCAGACCTCGCCCCCAACCTCACCGACTCAGCAGATGCATCCGCGATATAACCTACCCCCTGCAGAAGGGTCTCAAAAGAGGCCAGGATCCTTTCCTTGGGGGAGGATGCCACTATATGAGCCTGCAACTGAGTAAGCCAGTACTCCACGTTTCTGGCTACCACCGTCGAGGCCATGGCTGGTTTCAGATTATACAAGGTTGAGTCCCAGGCTCTTAAGGGATTCCACTCTCCTATCCAGCAAATCTGGTAGGACCCCCATGTCCTCAAACGCCAGGTCCATCCTCCTAGTCGTTTGGGAGAAGGCTGCATCTAGTTTGGGGTTCTTGTTCCACACTGCGGCGGGATCCTCACTAAACGGGAACCGTCAACGATTTAGAAAAGAACGGTTTTCTCTCTGGGTCCTGCCATTCCTTCTTAATAGTCTCGATTAAGACGTCATGTACAGGGAAGATTCTATAACTATGCTCCTCCAACCCTTGATACATCTGGTCATGGAGAGATAGGGTCTTAACCTCCTCCTTTATGTCCAGGGTCTCAAATAGCCCCCCAGAGCTCATCCACCTCCTCTAAGGACAATTTATACTAGGAGAGACCCCTACTTCCCTCCAAGGGACCCTCCCCTGCAGACTCCTCTGACCGGGAATCCCCTAATGGTTCCCCCTCGTCCCTAGCGGCTCCGTGCTGCGACTTAAGGTCGCGGGGGGGGGAATGCGTAGACTGGGGAAGCGCAAACCGCTCCATGAGTGATTTAAAGGAGTCAACTGTACTAGTCAACTCCTTTACTGACCTAGCTAAGTCCCCCTGCTCAGGCCTGTCTTCCCTCACCAACCCCTCTATGCATGGGCCACACAGCACCTTCCTCCAAGATTCTTTTAACACCTCCTTGCAGGATGGGCATCTCCGTTTGGGCTCCTGGTGCTTAGTCTTAGCCCGAGCCTTGCCCTGAAAAACATAAAGGGGCGGGGGGGGGGGAAGTCACCACCTAATATCCCCAACCGGGTCCTTTTCCCTGGCAGAGCCCAAGGGCCTGCACCCACCGCAGACCCCCTGCCCTACCGGGAATGCCTCTAGAGCTAGGGGGCAACAGATAGGGGAGGCCTCCACTGAGGCACCTTACCTGCAGCTGGCGTCTCCTGGTCCCGGTGCCTCAGACATCGCGCTCCAGGAGGGTGGTCGCTAGGAGCAGGCCTGTCCCCCAGGCTACTATGCACCGCCCCGCCATTTGAAATTTGCGCGCCGTGGTTTAGGGCCGCGACAGGAAGCCGCGGCCCGGGGGAAGCCCCGCCCCTTCCGCCGGAACTCACCGTCTCCCGGCCCAGTAAACAAGCCTGCCAGCATGGGAAGGAGCGAGACCTCACCATGGCCACCCTGACACCCCAAGTCGCCGGAGGAGGTCGGGGGGCGAAGTGCAGGTATGTGCCGAGCCCCGTCACCTGGGGTGTGCGCCCACTGCCACACAGCCTGCCTAGGGAGGATGAGCAGCCGGACCCTCCGGCCTTCACTCCTGTTGGGAATGCAACAGCATGTACTATATATAGTATTTTGTGGTAATATCACTTGACCAGTAGATGGCACTATACACTAAAGGTTACTAGTTGTGTACATATGTGAAAACTTGTTTGTTCCTCTTCTCTATCATCTCTTCAGGAAGTAATGAGTCGGTTATACAGTCTGCTGAAATGTGCTCTGTATGTTTGTAACTTAAGCCACACAAGTAAAGCCTGAATTCTGCTATCACTACTAGTGTCTTCTCTAACACATAACCAACAGGTTATGGGCCCAGCTCCAGACACTGGAAAAAGGAAAACTACAAGCAAGTAAGTGCTGCATTTACAATCCAATTCACTGAAAGATGGCAAGTGCTTCAGATATGAAGTTTACAATAGCAAAGCTCAACAATACCAACTACCAGCTATGGAAGTTTAAGCTTGAAATGCTGTTATCCAAAGATGACTTGTGGCCGGTACTAGATACACACAGACCCAATGACAACCTGGAAGAATGGGACAGGAGAAACAGGCAAGCAAAAGCAGTCATAAGCCTGTTAGTGGAGGACGATCAACTCATTCATATAAGGAAAGAAAGCACAGCTAAAAGGTATATGGACTGCATTACAAAGACTGCATGAACGTGCAAACCTAAACAGTAAACTATATCTGCTGCGCAAACTGTATAAGATGAGGCTGGAAAAAGGGCAGGAAATGGGTGAACATGTAAATGCTATGCTAGAAATTGTGGACCAGCTGGGTGCAATAGGTGAAAAAAAAAAAAACACAACCATGTTGTGGCGCTACTTCTGTGCAGCCTTCCAGAATCACAGTGCCCTTATAAATGCTCTAGAAACTAGACCGGAAACTGAACTGACGCTAGAATATGTTAAGGGAAAATTAATTGATGAATACAGCAGAAGGAAAATTTGCATAGTGAAGAGAACGAGACCAGAGGCAGCTCTGAAGGTGCATGAAGGCATAAGACAAAGCAAAGAAACCAGGGTATGTTTTTGCTGCAAAAAGGCCGGTCACCTGAAAAAACTGTTCAATCTGGAAAGCTGAGCAGCGAAAGCGGGAGCTACCCACAAGAGAAAGAGCTAAAGCGGTCATGAAAGAAAATGAAAGTGCATCATGGAGTGGTACTTTTAAAGTGACTCAGAATAGTACCTCACACGGATGGTACATTGATTCAGGGGCAACAAGTCACATGACAAGCGACGAGACATTCTTCACAGAAATTGATTTTAGTGTAAAAGATAAAGTCTTCCTAGCAAATGGGAAAAGTATTACAGCGGAAGGTAATGGTCAGGGATTTCTGAACTGCAAAACACCATCAGGGGGCAAGCAGAGCATCCTTGTAAAGAATGTTCTATATGTTCCAAGCCTAGAAGGAAGCCTCCTATCAGTTAAAACCCTTGCAAGCAATGGACTCACTGTCCAGTTCAGAGGTAATGAATGCACAATTCAAAATGGAAAGCAAATTCTAGCAAGAGGAAGATTAAATGAACATCTGTACAAACTCGTCACTGAAAGTGAGAAGGCTAATGTGGCAACTCATAACCCACATGACAAGTGCATCCACCTGTGGCATAGAAGATTGGGGCATCGAAACCCAGAAGCTATAAAAGACTTTGCAAAGAGAGGTCTATCAGAAGACATGAAAATATTGCCTTGCCACACACTCAGCAAGTGCACGTGTTGCATCAAAGCAAAGGCCACCCGAACCTCTTCCACAGACCAGTCAGAGTAAAACCATTAAACCCATGGAACTGATACACAGTGATGTGTGCGGACCAATGAAAACCATCACACCTGGCGGGAACAGATATTTACTGACTTTCGACGATTATTCCAGGTACACAATAACGTATCTAATGAAGCACAAAAGTGAGACATTAGAAAAATTTCAAGAGTTTGTAGCTATGACAAGCAACAAGTTTCAAAGGAAACCTGGAATATGTACTGACAATGGAGGGGAATATATGAATAAAGAGATGGAATCATACCTAAAGAAACAAGGTATTATACACCAAACAACTGTACCATACACTCCTGAGCAAAACTGTGTAGCGGAAAGAAAGAATTGCACTCTTGTAGAAATGACAAGATGTATGATTACGGACACTGGCTTACCTAACAAATACTGGGGAGAAGCAATAATGACTGCAACATACCTACAAAACAGGCTCCCATCAAAAGCTATTGAGAGTACACCATATGAAATGTGGAATGGATCAAAACCTAACGTAGGACACATCAGAGTGTTTGGCTGTAAAGCATATGCCCACATTCCAAGTCAGAAACGCTCCAAGTTGGAGAACAAAGCCATAGAAGGCATTCTGGTGGGCTACAGTGAGCAGACTAAGGGATATAGAATCCTTTGTCCAAAGACCAACAAGGTCACAGTAAGCCGCAGTGTTTATTTTAATGAAAGTGAAGAACCAGATAATACAATTTTTGAAAAATGTGGAGAGGATTTATGCGCTGAATCGGCAAGAGACACTGACCCATGCGAAGCAGGACAAGAGCCAGAACAAGAAGAAGTGGAACTTACAATCAACGAGCCAATAGAACCCACTGAACAACAAGAAATCAGAAGATCCTCACGAATGACAAAAGGGATACCACCCCGCAGGTTATCATACGCTGCTAAAAACACAAACACAGGAGCCAACATCCTGGGAAGACATAGAAACTTTGCCGAGAAGGGAAGCCGATCAGTGGAGAAAAGCAGCTGAAGAAATAAAATCACTTCAAGAAAATAAAACTTGGTCACTAACAGAACTCCCTCCTGGTCGCAAAACCATCGGAAGCAAGTGACTGTTGCACTCTCTTCAACTGAAGCGGAATACATAGCAGCAGCACATGCATGTCAAGAAGCCATTTGGATTCGCCAACTTCTACTAGACATGGGACTGAGTATGTCACAACCCACACCCATCTTTGAAGACAATCAGGGATGCATAAAGCTTACACACTCTGAGATTAACCCAAGAACATTGATGTAAGATATCATCTGCTCAGAGACATGCAAGAACAAAGGGGTTATCGACATCCAGTACTGCCCATCAGAGGAGATGACTGCAGACGCACTCACCAAACCTTTGCCAAGGGAACGTCATTGTTTTCTACAAAAGAGACTAAAGGTCATAATTATGCACATGCTGTTGAGAAGGGGTGTTGGGAATGCAACAGCATGTACTATAATGTACTGTATATAGTATTGTGTATTAATATCACTTGACCAGTAGATGGCACTATACACTAAAGGTTACTAGTTGTGTACATATGTGAACTTGTTTGTTCCTCTTCTCTATCATCTCTTCAGGAAGTAATGAGTCTGTTATACAGTCTGCTGAAATGTGCTCTGTATGTTTGTAACTTAAGCCACACAAGTAAAGTCTGAATTCTGCTATCACTACCAGTGTCTTCTATAACACATAACCAACAACTCCCGGCTGCGATAGGCCTGACAGCCGGCTATCCGGCCCTAGGCCCCCCTGCCATCTGGGGCACAGCACCTTGAGCTTCCTCGTGTCTCCCCACCGGAGGAAACACCTGAACTGAGGTCGGAGGGGAGGTCTTTTATTTTAGGGTGGAGGTGTTTCCTCAGATGGGGAGGAGCCGAGGTCCCAAGGTGCTGGCCTGAAAGACGTAAGGGGAAAAAAAAAAAAAAAAGCAAGAACAAGAGTATGCACTTTATACTAGCACATGCTGACTGGCTATTCTGCAGATCAAGCCCCGTCACAGCTCCCAGGCACTTCCATCTCCCCCAGTTTTTTGTTCATGGTCTTGGGCTGCAATAAATGGCTGGGGCCATGGTGACACTGCATGGGAGCCCTTCAGAATGCCTGCCCCAGTGACATGCCATCCACTTTATTACAGTGACCCACAGGAAGCCATGCAAGAGCACATGGCAGCTCAAGGCATCTAGTCCCATCTTTACATATCCTGCACATGTGCCACTAGCCTTTGGACACCCCCTGGGTACTAGCTTCAGGGATCCCCAGCATCAGGGTACTGGCATGCTTCCCTCAGCAAAAACACTCCCTCCAGGATGTGGGCTTCCCAGGTAGTAGGGCTGCTGTTAGAAACCACGAGGCCCTATACAGCCAACCTGACTGGGTGCGCCCCCCCACAGGATGTTTCAGTTATGAATGAACTGAGTGAGTGCTCATTCAGGAATGGAAAGTGGCTGGCAACCATGACAGTTACCAGACCAGTGGTGTTGGGGAGGTGCCGATTACTGGAACTGATCCCCTGTTTGATCTCTGCAGCAGCTGAAAGCCAGCAGGCAATTAAGAAGCCAGCTTTCTGCTGCAGAGAGCCAACAGGGGATCAGTTCCAGTAATTCACCTGAAGTGCTGATCACCTTCCATGTCCACATCTGATTCACCCAGCTGCCTGGGCCCCCCCTGCTTGCCTGATGATCACCCCTTATCCACGGCCTGCCCTAGTAGTGGGAGCCTAGGCAAGAAAAGCAGGAGCACTGTGTGCAGAACTCCATTAAGGAGGTACATGGATGTGCAGCGCGGCTTTACATGTATTTGCAAATCTCTTCCAAAAATATATTTTATTGTACTTTTCAGAGTTGTCATTACAACAAGCAAGTTAAACACTGAACAGGATTTTACAAATGGATACATATCAATGTTATAGCCACCATTAGGGTGGAGGCGTGAAGTCAGGACATCTCCGTCCACAAATGTTGTGCATTTCTGGAAGATCAGATCTGTACTTTCAGGTTCTTTAGCTCCTTCAAGAAGTTTTTGAAAAAGATGAGAGGTGGCATTCCTGATCATGTGACCACTACATGGTTCTCATCTCCATCCTAGAAATATTCCAGTTGATCGTCCTTTTTCTTATCTGTCTGGAAAGACACCAATTTCGGTCCCTCCCCTGTACCAGGCAGAGGTACGAAGACTCGAGCGTGGATATAAGTGTCCTCTCCAGTGTCCACCTGGAAAGAGCAGAAAAGTTAATTCCACCTTTGAGTTCTCACAGATATATCATTAAGTGTTCTACCAGAAGAACAGTTCCAAGATATCTGGGGGCAACTTTAGATTGCAAGCTCCTGTGGGGCAAGGACTGACAACTGCTGGAATGTTGTCTGTACAGAGCTGTGGAATAGGTCAGCTATAAAAATGAAAGTGTGCAACTCTGGGGGATACAATAGAGTGTAAGCTCTGAGGATATAAAGTCAGAAGCATTAATAGTGTATGACTGCTGCAGACATTAGAGTGTAAGCTCCTCTGGTGCAGTCATCTGACTGTCAGTGGTCTCTATCAGGGGCAGACTGACAACTCACGGGGCCCCTGGGCAATAGGGGATCATGGGGCCCCTGTGTCCTTGCCCAAACTCAAAAAAAGCCTAGAATTTAAAAAAAAAAAAAAATCTTGGAAGCCAATCAGCTTTAATCAGGGGTGGAATGAACTCATGGGGCCCATGTGTCCTTTCCCCTATAAAAAAAAAAAAAAAAAAAAAAAAAAAAAAAAAAAAAAAGAAAGTACCAGGGGCATCTCATGGGGCCACCTACTGACCCCAGGCAGTGCCCGAGTTTCCAAATGGTCAATCTGCCCCTGGTCTCTATACAACACTGTGGTATATGTCAGCTATAGAAATGACTAGTGTGCAACTGTGGGGGGGGAACATTGGATTGTAAGCTCCTGTTACAGAGATGGTCAACTGGCTCAGTGTTCTCTGTACAGCACTGCAGTACGTCAAGAACTATATACACAATATTGTGACTGGGGGGGGGCGACATTGGAGTGCAAGCTCCTCTGCTACAGAGACTGACTGGATCAGTGTTCTCTGTACAGCACTGGAATATGTCAGCTATTTGCACTCCAGGAGGGTGGGGGGTGTGGTGGAAGGCAGAAATCAGGTGGTGTGGGGGCTGCAACTGGGGTGGTAGACTGAGGAATGGGGGTAGAAGTATAAGATTAGGGAGTGGAAGACCAGTGTGGGATGGGGTAAGGTGTGGGGCAGTGCCCAGCAGCAAACAGTGGTGATGAGTGTGGGATGGGGGTGAGGAGCAGAGGACAGTAGCTCAGGATGGGGGTGTGAAGGGGACTACAATGTTAGTTGGTGGAGTGAAGAGAAGGGACCAAAACCTAATGGAATGTGGAGCAAAGATTGTAGGGAGTAGTGTCAGCTGATTGGGTGAAGTTGGGGCAGCAGTGTGGGATGGGGGGTTAGGAGTATGGGGGCAGCACTAGTTTGTCTGGATATGATTGCAGAGGAGAGCACTGGAGCTGGAGGCAGAGATCAGACAGCAGGAGGTGGTGGGACGTGTCCTAGGGAGAGCACCGGAGCTGGAGGCAGAGATCAGATGGGAGGTGATGGGACGTGTCCTAGGGAGAGTGCTGGAGGCAGAGAGATCAGACAGCAGGAGGTGGGACGTGTCCTAGGAAGAGCACTGGAGCTGGAGGCAGAGATCAGATAGCAGGAGGAGGTGGGATGGTGTCCTAGGGAGAGCACTGGAGCGGGAGGCAGCAGGAGCAATGGTGGTTGTCATGATCCAGCCAAGGTGCAGAACATCTGGATCACATTTTGTGGTTCACAGATGCCAGTCAGTCTGCCCAGACAGACATTTCAGAACACAGGATATCACAATAAAATGTCAAGTTAAATATGAAACCCAAAATATTACAGCTTACCAATCCTTAGATGTGGCAGCTGCATTAATTTAGGCTTTTTTCTTCACCAGGTGACCTGGCCAGTAACACCTCCTGTATTAGAACCCCCCCCCCCCCCCCACTCTGGATGAATGAGCACACAGAAGCATTATCCTGGGTGGGGGTGTGATTTGAATGTTAGACTGGCTTCAATTTACTAGTGTAGGTAAATCTGCTACACTCCAGCTCACACCCATTACAGCAATCCTTTGCTCCTTTTGGGATAAGGGTTTTACATACATAAACACTGATCATTGTAGGCACCCCTGTATGTCAAGTGGTCTCAATCCTTACATCTGCAAAAGCTTCTGGAAATCTGATGCAGAACTGGTCCAAACTTTCTGAATCACGAGTGGTACACTGAGTGCATATTGGGGGGCAGAGCAGAGGGGAGAAGAAACAGCCAGGGGACACTTCTGCTAGACCCCAGGGGAAATATAGCAGCCAGTCTTTAGGAACAGTCTTCCTGCTGAATTCTAGCCAACTGCCATTTTCTTCCCTGTGCTTAATTGAGAAGCATTTAGAGTTTGCTGGCTGCAGGTGCTGAGGCTGTGCAATGGGGGAGATTTACTAAAACTGGTGCGCACAGAATCTGGTGCAGCTGTGCATGGAAGCCAATCAGCTTCAATCAGGGGTGGACTGACAACTCATGGGGCCCCCAGGCAATAGGGGATCATGGGGCCCCTGTGTCCTTCCCCCCCCCCCCCATCTCAAAAAAGCCTATTAAAAAACAAAAAAAAAAAAAAAAACAGGGGCATCTCATGGGGCCCCCTACTGACCCCAGGCCCTCAGGCAGTGCCCTGAGTTTCCAAATGGTCAGTCTGCCCCTGGCTTCAATTTGTTCAGTTAAACTGACAATAGACCCTGGAAGCCGATTGGTTACTATGCAAAGCTGCACCAGACCACCAGTTTTAGTATATCTCCATGTGTCCTACATCCATTTTGCCTGTAGGGCACCAGAACATGTGCCTCTGTTCCCCAGGGGGAACACAGACATTGGATATTTCCAATATATTAACCCATTTGCCACCTGTAGGATGTCCTCAGGTCAAAGTGGTTATGCTGGGATTGAGCCTCCACCAGGCATCAATTTCCTGCTCCCAATTCTTTTTCTAGCAGAAGAGATTTGCTCAATCACTTCTGCAGGTGGAGTGGTATCCACCCCCTGACCACTTTTCCTGGGCTTCCCCATCCAATTGCAGAGCCCTGGACCACTGCAAATGGTGGCACTACAGAGGAACTGAAGTTCTTCCATCTGAACTAAGATTGACACTTCCAGCTCTGTTTACTTGGCAGCCAGATTGTGGTGTCTGATCTGCTGCATTGGAGGCCAGATTTTATGTCTAAGACCCCAGATCTCTCCATAAAGTAGGACCCGTCATAGCCCATGTTTTCACAAGAGATGTTCATACCTTGTGAATGCAATAATATTGTTAGAGGCTGGGAGAAAAAAAAAAAAAAAAAGTCAGAATTGACCTGGTAGGGATCTGGTTAAGGATGGATAGTATGATAGGTGAGCTCCTCTGTTTCAAAGACTAACGTAGAAGGTTCAGCCAGAGAAACTAGGTGGTTTCATAAAAGCATTACCTTGAAAAAGTAATTTGTTCCGGCAACAACCTGAGTACTGACGAGGACCGCCTTAAATTCCTTGGGGTTTGTCCCGGACTGTTTCTCATACTGTTCTTTCACCTGAAGGAAAAGAAAAAAAATTCAGGTTGGGAATGGTCCAGATATAGACCTGCACCCACTACCAGCTATAGTAGTCCTTGCAGCAGAGGATCAGACTAAGCAGTCACTACAGGCCAGGGGCTGGATGTGGCCATTGGCTCACCTTTATCTGGTCCTTGGGGCACTATTCCACCAACTGACACCCATCAATTGGGCACCATCCCATTGATACCAACAAATGTGTAGTGTTTCTTCCATTTAAACCAATTGGGAATGGTTTATGCCCACCGACACTGGGGCATTTTCTACTCCCATTGGTCAGTTTAGCCCCTCCAAAGTCTGAAGGACAGTAAACTGGCCCTTTGCCTAGGAAGTGGAGACCTCGGCTATAGATAATTGAACGCTTTGTATGCCATTTTGACTCTCTCCCATTCTCATAGTGAACATTGTTTATTAAGTGCAGATGGATCCATCTCCTTCCTGGAACCCCGCCTAGAACATGGCAGAAAGTCTCCAGGATGCCGCTTTGAGGCCAGGAGCTACATCACCAGTGCCTCACCCAACCAGAAAGTGGAAAGAATTGTAAGACAGTCAAATGCTTACCTAGTGACTAAAAATTCTCTTCACATCAGTATGCATAGTTGTATGGTGCTGCGATTTAGTGGAGGACATCTACCAATTTGTCCTTTTATGTTATTATATATTTGATATCAAAGGTTATTAAAAAAGTGTTGAATTATGGAAGCAGCAGTCATAATATGCAGGATCTGGTTGTGCTTTACTTTGTACTGTTAAAAACAAATGCACATTCAGAGCTGTGCTTTATAAATGTACTAGTCATGCAACTGGCCCAGCCTCAAATGACAAAGTTCTCTATGGCATTGAGCAGACAGAACTTCTATGGGATCACACAGCCTGCAATACATTACATGACCAATGAGGGCAGCGTGGAGTAAACACTGCAGTGTCCAGCAATACGCAATTTCCTACAGGCCCTTATGAATCAGGTGACTCATTGAAAACGTCCTCCCTTGGAAGCTCAAGTGGCTCATCTACAAATCCATTTTTTCCCCCTTTTCTTCATAAAAATAGAAGCATGTGAAAGACATTAAAACCCTATTTTATTCACTTCAGTTCCAGCACCTGAATACGCATTATGGATAGGGTGTATAAGGCCAGGCCCCATAGACTCATTGTGAGAAGGAGCAGTAAAGTACAAATCAGAGGCTGCATATACACTCACTGGCCTGCATTGGGTCCACCTGTTCAATTGCTGGTGGACAAACCGCTAATCAGCCAATCACATGGCACACAGGCATATTTACCACAAGGCATTTGCCTAGGGTGGCATTTTTTCAGAGGGGCAGCACCACCCCACGGAAGAAGGCATGCAAGAAGGGTCACATGTAGGGGCGGACTGACAACTCATGGTGCCCCCGGGCAATAGGGGATCATGGGGCCCCTGTGTCCTTGCCCAAACTCAAAAAAGCCTATGAAAAAAGGTACCAGGGGCATCTCATGGGACCCAAAAAAAGGGGGATTTGTGAAAAGAAATTCACAGAGAAAGCGGCTACATTATGAACAGAACGTGACACTCAGAAAAAATTTCCAAAAATTATGCTTTATTACACATATATAAATATGACATATGGGCGTTCGCCCTGGTTTACCATCACCTCAGTATGAGACAATACACACAGACCTAAAACCATATAAAATGACATCAAGACCGGTCTAAATGCATGTGCAACAGAAAAAATGACTGCAAGAGTCTAATGTCCCTGTAGCACAAACACATAGGTGAACACTTCCCAAAAGAGGTGTATCCAAAAATTATACCATAGGCATACCATAATGTTAATTATTATATGTAGAACAATACCATTATGGTGAATCCCAATCAGGGAATCCAAAAATTGTACTATGGAAAAATATCACATATATATACAATGCAGCAAGCACAATAGGCGTCAAGAAGAGAACAACAAGCCTCAGGCCTGTATGGGGGGAGACCTAAATGTCAAATATATGATGCAATTCATTCCTGTGCCGGCACAAGTGGTTGGGGCCCATTCATCTGTAATATAAACAGCTGTATCCTAGAGCTCTTGAATGAAATAATGCCCCATTTATTCCCAGGGTGGAAGAAAAGATGCAAAAAGCAGCACTCTGCTAGAAATGGTATCTTCACCACTATATGTGGACTACACACCACCTTTCGTAGGGAAAACAGGACATATCCCAAAAGATCTTCTGCCCGTTGAGATATATATGGTATATCCTGTATCCTATACAAAGCACCATGATGTCCCCATCCTGTAGTGAGATAAATGATATATGGGAAGTCACTGACAGAGTATACACTCAATAAGATATATAGGTCATATAGATCACAGAGGACCATATATCTAATGTCCTGTAACAGTCCACTCACCACCTGTGCTGTGGGTATTAGGAATGAAAAAGATGTCCTTCATGGGTACTGCCATACACGGCCACAGAGGCCTAGGAACCACCGCTGACATCCGCCGATATACCGCGGGTTCCAGCCCCTTCTTGGCGCTTGTGCTGCTCACACTTGCCTCATGGCATATGAAGATGGCTTCCTCCTTATGGGTCAGCGTGCGTTCCACCTAATGCGCATGACCGGAATTGACGTATCTGACGTCAACGCGTTTCGCCGATGGGCGTATCTCACTCAGCTTCGTCAGGACCAATGAAACAACTGCATTTCAATTTCCTATTTATAGTGGGTAAAGACCCACCCATTTATGCAAAAAAGCTAACCTGCAATTGTTCCATATGGAAGAAAAGAAGGGGGCTAAATACTTAGCTCAGCTGCTGGTCTTTGTTGAATATAATTAAAAAGACAAACGGCTGGAGACAACAGAGAGGAGAGAGGCTTAGCAATTTTAACAATGCATATATTGATCAAAAGATCATGAATTAAATATACCAGTCAATTAACGCTTTTATCACATTTTAACCAGTAGATGGCGATATAAATCAGAGAATCACCAATTCTATTCATTGAGACAGGTTTTTTAGGAGACAATGTAAATTACCAAAGGACACCACAAGATGGCAATATAACCTGGGAGTTTTCATAAGGGTCATTACAGCAAAAATACCCCAATTCTCAGGGAACCATCCTATGGTGTGGTTATTATTCAAAAAGAGGAGGTACTAAGGGACAATTAACCAGACAATCAATCCTTTTACATTTTTTAGAGCTATATTGAAGCTCATACCATAAGATCATCCATACTTTTGTTAATATTCCCAATATATATAGGTTTATTTTGGGGTTATTTAATCTGAAGTCCAACCCTTTATAAAGACAAAAAAATGCCGTAGATTGCCCACCGCATGGCAATAAACAGGTACATAGTCCTATAAACCTATTTTTCCAAAAACACTTGGAGGTCACATTCCACATTTAACCCCTTAGGGTACAGTGTATCAAGTTTATATATCCAATGTTTCTCCTTTTTAAGCAGTTCTCTATCAAAATCACCTCTTTGTGGGAAGTGCAGTGCATAGAAACCTTTTACTTTTGTACCGTCCAGTTTACCTCCATGATATTTAGCGTAATGTTGGGCAAGATTACTGTCAGGGTCATTTGACCTAATGTCTCTAAGATGTTCACCTATTCGTACTTTAAGTTGTCTTTTAGTCTTACCAACATACATCTTTTTACAGGGACAGGTTAGGATATATAATACTCTCACTGTGGAGCAGTTTATGAGACTCTGAATCCTATAATGAGTATTATTTCCTGAGTCATAAAAGGAATCCGTACGATCCACATATTTGCAGATTTGACATTTTCCACATTTAAACATCCCCTTGGTACGTGATTTTAACCATGTTGTTTGTTTTAATGGTTGATAGTCTGAATGAATAAGGAGGTCACCAAGATTTGGTGCTCTTCTTGCTACCATCTGGGGGCGCTCACCTACAATCTTACTCAGCCTAGGGCATTGGGTTAGAATCTTCCAGTGTTTTTCTAATATCAATTTTACATCTTGCCATTGGGCTCCAAATTGGGTTATCATTCTAACAGGTTGATCACTCGGTTTAGCCTTTACATCCTTTTTAGAAGATAATAAGTCCTCGCGGTCAGTCTGATATGCCCGTCTTCGAGCATTTCTAATTTGGGAGTGGGAATATCCCCTCTCTCTAAATCTTCTATAGAGGTCCTGAGCCTCCATTCTAAAGTCATTGATGTTTGAGCAATTTCTCCGACATCTCAAAAACTGTCCCACTGGAATCCCCGAAATCAGTGAACGTGGATGATAGCTTCTTGCCTCTAGTAGAGTGTTGGCAGCAGTAGGTTTTCTATATGTCTTTGTAAGGAGTCTTCCATTCTCAAGTCTAATCTCCAGATCCAGAAAAGAAATACATCTTTCATCAAATATATACGTGAGTCCAATGTTGAAGGAGTTCTGATTTAACTCTCCCAAAAATAATTTTAATTCCTCAGATGTTCCTCGCCATACAAGGAACACATCATCTATATATCTTAACAAGATCTGGACATTAGCTAGAAATCTTGATGATCTGAAGACAACCTGCTCCTCCCAAAACCCCAAATGGAGACATGCGTAGGCTGGAGCCCACGGTGCTCCCATACTGGTACCTCTAGTTTGTTGATAAAAGGTATTGTTAAATTGAAAAAAATTATGTTTTAATGCAAACTCCAATAACTCACTAATAAATTCGTTCTGTCCTCCCAAAGTAGGATATGTTTTATCAAGAAAATAGGAAACTGATCTTACACCACATTCATGTGGGATAGAGGTGTAAAGTGATTCCACATCTATTCCCACTAGAATGGAGTTATCATTGATAATCATGTCTTCAATCTTAGCCAACACATCTTTAGTGTCCCTTACATAGGAGGGGAGATTAGGGACCATATCTTTAAGGAACAAATCTATATATTTCCCTGTTTTATCTAGGGGACCATTAATGGCTGAAACAATAGGTCTACCTGGAGGGTTTTCTTGATTTTTATGTATTTTAGGGATAATGTAAAAAGTAGGGTGATTAAATTCTTCAGTTCTCAGATAGTCATATTCTTTTTTAGTTAACAAACCCACTTCTTTTCCTAGTATTAAGATTGTGCACTTCCCACAAAGAAGAGGTGATTTTGATAGAGAACTGCTTAAAAAGGAGAAACATTGGATATATAAACTTGATACACTGTACCCTAAGGGGTTAAATGTGGAATGTGACCTCCAAGTGTTTTTGGAAAAATAGGTTTATAGGACTATGTACCTGTTTATTGCCATGCGGTGGGCAATCTACGGCATTTTTTTGTCTTTATAAAGGGTTGGACTTCAGATTAAATAACCCCAAAATAAACCTATATACAGTTGTGACCAAAATTATTCAACCCCCAATGCTGTAAAGGGGTTTAGGGACTATAGTGTACATTTGGAATTGTATTCAGAATCAAATCCTACAAGGACGTTGTAACTACCCAAATGCAACTAAAATGACATCAATTGTTTATGTAATACAGTAGTAAATGGTTCTTATGTGGTTTCTTCATTGCCACAATTATTCAACCCCTTAAAGACTACCACTCTGAAGAACAGAGGTTCATACAGGTGCTTTCCATCAGGTATTGAAAACACCTGTGGATGTCACCGAGCAGCAATCAAGCATAATAAGCACCAATTAGGCAGCTTTAAAATGACTGTGATACTCAGCTCCTTCTAGACATTTACTGGTGTGGTTACAAACATGGTGAAGGCAAGAGAATGGTCCAGGAAGACAAGAGAAGAGGTGATTTCTCTTCACAGGAAGGGCAATGGCTATAAGAAGATTGCAAAGATGTTAAACATACCAAGAGACACCTTAGGAAGCATCATTCGCAAATTCAAGGCAAAGGGCACTGTTGAAACGCTACCTGGTCGTGGCAGAAAGAAGATGCTGACTTCGACTGCTGTGCGCTACCTGAAGCGTAGAGTGGAGAGAAGTCCCCGTGTGACTGCTGAGGAACTGAGAAAAGATTTGTCAGATGTGGGTACAGAAGTTTCAGCCCAGACAATAAGACGCACACTGCGTAATGAAGGCCTCCGTGCCAGAACTCCCAGGCGTACCCCCTTGCTGTCTCCAAAGAATAAGAAGAGTCGACTGCAGTATGCCAAAAGCCATGTGGACAAACCACAAAAGTTGTGGGATAGTGTTCTGTGGACTGATGAAACAAAATTAGAACTGTTTGGGCCCATGGATCAACGCTATGTTTGGAGGAGGAAGAACAAGGCCTATGATGAAAAGAACACCTTGCCTACTGTGAAGCATGGTGGAGGGTCAATCATGCTTTGGGGCTGTTTTGCTTCTGCAGGTACAGGGAAGCTTCAGCGTGTGCAAGGTACCATGAATTCTCTTCAGTACCAGGAGATATTGGATGGAAACGTGATGCAGTCCGTCACACACCTGAGGCTTGGGAGACGTTGGACCTTTCAACAGGACAATGATCCCAAGCATACCTCCAAGTCCACTAGAGCATGGTTGCAGAGGAAAGGCTGGAACATTTTGGAGTGGCCATCGCAGTCACCAGACTTAAATCCGATTGAGAACCTCTGGTGGGACTTAAAGAAAGCAGTTGCAGTGCGCAAGCCTAAGAATGTGACTGAACTGGAGGCCTTTGCCCATGAAGAATGGGCGAAGATACCCGTAGATCGCTGCAAGACACTTGTGTCAAGCTATGCTTCACGTTTAAAAGCTGTTATAACTGTAAAAGGATGCTGTACTAAGTACTAAGATTGAATGTCACTTGGGGGTTGAATAAAACTGATAATGCTGTGAGCACAGAAAAGACATTTGTGGTTATTTCATTATAACTGTTATGTTATATTTGTCTGACCTACAAGTGCCTCTTTAATGTAAATGTAAGCAAGATGACTGAATGATCAAAAGCAATGTCAAACTGGCCAAAACACTCAATTTCAGTGGGGGTTGAATAATTTTGGTCACAACTGTATATTGGGAATATTAACAAAAGTATGGATGATCTTATGGTATGAGCTTCAATATAGCTCTAAAAAATGTAAAAGGATTGATTGTCTGGTTAATTGTCCCTTAGTACCTCCTCTTTTTGAATAATAACCACACCATAGGATGGTTGCCTGAGAATTGGGGTATTTTTGCTGTAATGACCCTTATGAAAACTCCCAGGTTATATTGCCATCTTGTGGTGTCCTTTGGTCATTTACATTGTCTCCTAAAAAACCTGTCTCAATGAATAGAATTGGTGATTCTCTGATTTATATCGCCATCTACTGGTTAAAATGTGATAAAAGCGTTAATTGACTGGTATATTTAATTCATGATCTTTTGATCAATATATGCATTGTTAAAATTGCTAAGCCTCTCTCCTCTCTGTTGTCTCCAGCCGTTTGTCTTTTTAATTATATTCAACAAAGACCAGCAGTTGTGCTAAGTATTTAGCCCCCTTCTTTTCTTCCATATGGAACAATTGCAGGTTAGCTTTTTTGCATAAATGGGTGGGTCTTTACCCACTATAAATAGGAAATTGAAATGCAGTTGTTTCATTGGTCCTGACGAAGCTGAGTGAGATACGCCCATCGGCGAAACGCGTTGACGTCATACACGTCACTTCCGGTCATGCGCATTAGGTGGAACGCACGCTGACCCATAAGGAGGAAGCCATCTTCATATGCCATGAGGCAAGTGTGAGCAGCACAAGCGCCAAGAAGGGGCTGGAACCCGCGGTATATCGGCGGATGTCAGCGGTGGTTCCTAGGCCTCTGTGGCCGTGTATGGCAGTACCCATGAAGGACATCTTTTTCATTCCTAATACCCACAGCACAGGTGGTGAGTGGACTGTTACAGGACATTAGATATATGGTCCTCTGTGATCTATATGACCTATATATCTTATTGAGTGTATACTCTGTCAGTGACTTCCCATATATCATTTATCTCACTACAGGATGGGGACATCATGGTGCTTTGTATAGGATACAGGATATACCATATATATCTCAACGGGCAGAAGATCTTTTGGGATATGTCCTGTTTTCCCTACGAAAGGTGGTATGTAGTCCACATATAGTGGTGAAGATACCATTTCTAGCAGAGTGCTGCTTTTTGCATCTTTTCTTCCACCCTGGGAATAAATGGGGCATTATTTCATTCAAGAGCTCTAGGATACAGCTGTTTATATTACAGATGAATGGGCCCCAACCACTTGTGCCGGCACAGGAATGAATTGCATCATATATTTGACATTTATGTCTCCCCCCATACAGGCCTGAGGCTTGTTCTCTTCTTGACACCTATTGTGCTTGCTGCATTGTATATATATGTGATATTTTTCCATAGTACAATTTTTGGATTCCCTGATTGGGATTCACCATAATGGTATTGTTCTACATATAATAATTAACATTATGGTATACCTATGGTATAATTTTTGGATACACCTCTTTTGGGAAGTGTTCACCTATGTGTTTGTGCTACAGGGACATTAGACTCTTGCAGTCATTTTTTCTGTTGCACATGCATTTAGACCGGTCTTGATGTCATTTTATATGGTTTTAGGTCTGTGTATTGTCTCATACTGAGGTGATGGTAAACCAGGGCGAACGCCCATATGTCATATTTATATATGTGTAATAAAGCATAATTTTTGGAAATTTTTTCTGAGTGTCACGTTCTGTTCATAATGTAGCCGCTTTCTCTGTGAATTTCTTTTCACAAATCCCCCTTTTTTTGAATGCCTCTTTTGGCTACTGAATGGAGACCAAATATTGGGTGACATGATAAATCATTTTACAACCTCTTAATAACTATCTTTTATACATGCATCTCATGGGACCCCCTACTTACCCCAGCCCTTGGGCAGTGGGCGAGTTCCCGAATGGTCAGTCCGCCCCTGGTCACATGCAGCATGGGGACCAGGTGGGATCCGAGAGAGGCTGTGGGCTGCTTGATGGTGTATGGAGAGCCCAACTCTCATTCCCGGGGAGGTCTGGAGCTGTGAAGGTGAGTGGGAGGTGGAAACGGGCGTTGTTGGTCAATGTCAGGCTCTCTGTGGGGGGCACCCGAATTTTGTGTTGCCTAGGGCAGCACAAAACCTAAATACACCACAGACATGGCAGCAACTCAGTGCATTTAGATGTGGTGAAAACGTGCTGAAGTTCAAACCAAGCATCACAACGAGGAAGAAAAGTAATTTAAGTGACTTTGAATGTGGCATGGTTGTCAGTGCCAGACAGGCTGGTCTGAATATTTAAAGAATCGCTGATATATTGGGACTGTCACAACCATCTCTAGGGATTATAGAGAATGGTCCACAAAAGAAAATATCCAGTAAGTGGCAGTTGGAGGAAAATGCCTTATTGATGTCAGGAGAATGAGCAGACTGGTTGGAGATGATAGAAAGGCAACAGTAACTCCAATAACCACTTGTAGCAGACCATCTCTGAACACAGGCAATACATCCAACCCTGAAACAGATGGGCTACAGCAGCAAAAGACACCAGGTGCCACTCATCTAAACAGGAATGGAGACTACAGTTTGCAAAGGCTCACCAAAATTGGACTAAAGATTGGAAAAGTGTTGTCTGGTCTGATGAGTCTCAATTCCAGCTGCAACATTCAGATGGTAATGTCAGAATTTGGCATAAACATGAAAGCATGGATCCATTCCCCCTTTCCTGACCTGTCTAGCAACACTACATGCTCAGATAAGGGTCTGGCATGGATTTGGGCTAGACCCCCCACACAGGGGCAGACTGACAATTCATGGGGCCCCCAGGCAATAGGGAGATCATGGGACCCCTGTACTTGCCCAAACTCAAAAAAGCCAATAAAGGAAAAAAAATAAAAGTGTACCAGGGGCATCTCAGGGGGGCCTCCTACTGACCTCAGGCGGGCCTCCTACTGACCTCAGGCAGTGCTTGAGTTTCCAAATGGTCAGTCCGCCCCTGCCCCCACACCATTTTTAAAAAATGTTGCCGTGGGGGTTCCCCTCAAAATGCATACCAGGCCCAAAGGGCAATTCTTTTCACATTCAGCTGTGGGGAACCTCACTGAAGAGTGTTTTCACTACTAAAAAAGGCAGCATAACTTACTACAACTCATGTTGTATCTTACCACATATTCAGACCAGGGGCAGACTGACAACTCATGGGGCCCCCAGGCAATAGGGGATCATGGGGCCCCTGTGTCCTTGCCCAAACTCAAAAAAAGTACCAGGGGCATCTCATGGGGCCCCCTACTGACCTCAGGCAGTGCTCAAGTTTCCAAATGGTCAGTCGGCCCCTGATTCAGACGCAGTAAGATACCGCTTAGTAAATTGTTCCCTCTGAAGTTCGCAGTCAAAGCTTTAAAAGTTCGAAAGTTCAACCATGAACCAAAAGGGGAGCAGGTGTTCAGCCCATCACTAATAGTAACCAATCAGCATCTAACATTCATTGTCAAGACTCAACTGAACAAGCTGAAGATGGAAGCCGATTGGTTGCCATGCACAGCTGCACCAGGTTTGATCATTCCACTTCAGTGGGGTTTACATTTCAGGGATCCAGGGAAGGAGGAGGTCTCAAGAAGCTTGTTAAAAAGGACCATCCATGTCCACCATACATTGGCAGCCTTTGGGAATTGCAGCTTCTGCCATTGTAAGCTATAGGGGACAACAAGGCCAATTCACAATGTCAAGCTAATAGAGTACATTGGAGCTCCCTCATGGGGCCCATTGGAGCTCCCTCATGGGGCCCATTTATACCAGCAGGTGCACAACATGCAGACTGGGTTACATTGTTACAATACATTGCAAAGTTTACTTTGCATTAAAAAAATAAACAAAATTCATACAACTCCAAGCTGACAATGTAATGCAGTTTAATGAACACACTTGTATGGTGTAAACATGACACAGGTCAATGGCTTCTCAGGGTCCCAATGCAGATCATCACACCTGGCATGAACCAGTCCTTAGTATTGGATCCCCAACCACTTACCTCATCAAGGATGGCCTGATCTTCTGCAGTAGGTTCCCTGGGCTCACTCAGTCCCCCAGGTTGTGCTTGTGCAGCCTCAGCCATCTTTGTAAAGTTCTCAGTAGACTAATACAGATCACCCAGTACCTGGGCTTATATACCTGTGGGCTGTACCATTCCACAGAGAGGGTGGGGGTGTCCAGTAATGACTACACCCTGCATGTGATGGGCCATTCTCAGGAACAAACTGATACTAGGCATTGGAAATGACGTCATACAAATCAAAGTATGTGCTAAGAAAATCAGTGGAATGGTATGAGGAACCTATGGATCCCTGGAGGTAAATCTGAGGTCTCTGGTATTACATCCTTCTTTTCCTGACCGCCCACCTAAAGGAAAACATGATGCAGGTGCCACATGATGCAGCAAAGATTATCGCCCCCCCCCTGCATTTGTAGTAATACTATTGCCGAACCTGAGCCATTCAGGTGAATGGGAACCGCGCCCACAACCACCCTGCAACCTGCGATGGTTCAGTCCTTTCAGGGTTAAATCAGACAGTTGCAGCTGATATCGCTGAGCCCTGGACATAGGGTGGGAGCAGACAGGTCATCACCATAGGAGGCACTGCTGGCCATACCCTACTACACCCTACTTAAAGGAACAGTATTGCTTACTGGGGACACCATTCAGACACCTAGACCCGAGTTCAGAGGGACCTAAGCCTCGTTTAGACTTACGGTTGGAGGCAAGGGCGGACTGACCATTTAGAAACTCGGGCACTGCCTGAGGGCCCGGGGTCAGTAGGGGGCCCCATGAGATGCCCCTGGTACCTTTTTCATAGGCTTTTTTGAGTTTTGGCAAGGACACAGGGACCCCATGATCCCCTATTGCCCGGGGGCAGTAGGGGGCCCCATGAGATGCCCCTGGTACCTTTTTCATAGGCTTTTTTGGGTTTGGGCAAGCACACAGGGGCCCCATGATCCCCTATTGCCCGGGGGCCCCATGAGTTGTCAGTCTGCCCCTGGTTGGGGGGTGGCAAAAAGTAGTGGTTGAGCCACAATTTTGTTGCCTACCACCCGCCCCTATTGAGCTACAATTAGCAGCAGATGGGGGTGTATACATGTACTGGCCGTGATGCTTCATTTTGCCCCCACTGCAAAGTTGACCCAACTTTTAGCGATTGTCAGGGGCTACACATTGAAGTCAATGGGGAAGCACTGCAAACGCCCCATTGCATGCAGTTGCAAGGCATTTGTTGGAAAAAATGGGGTTAAAACAAGTGGTACGGAGGTGTCAAATCTCTTCCTCGTTGCCTGTCAGTGCGATCCGAACACGGAACAGACTTCAGGGGCCAGGGAGATGTAGATGCACGTCTAAGGCTGGCCATACATTATACAATTTTCTTGAGATTTTTGGGTTAGATTTACCAAAAAGCATATAATATGAGGTCAATCCTAACAACACTTACAATTGTATCCAATTAGGCAGACTCTTGCACAGGGGTGGACTGACCATTTGGAAACTCGGGCACTGCCCGAGGGCCCGGGGTCAGTAGGGGGCCCCATGAGATGCCCCTAGTACCTTTTTCATAGGCTTTTTGGAGTTTGGGCAAGGACACAGGGGCCCCATGATCCCCTATTGCCCGGGGGCCCCATGAGTTGTCAGTCCGCCCCTGCTCTTGCATTACATAGTTGAAGGTAAATCTAAAGGACAGAAAATTGTATAGTGTATGGCCAGCCTAAATCTACCCTTACTTCTGAGCTCTCCAGTGCCAGATTTAGGCCCCCGTGTACTGGCCAGTAAGGCTTGGTTCACATTTATGTATTTTGCGTTTCATGCTTTCTTCAGTGCTTTTTGCATTTTGTTTTGCATTTTTCTACACACATTTTTGATGTGTTTTTGGTGCATTTTTGCATTTTGTTCAGCTTTTTTTTTTTGTTGTTAAAGTGGAATTATTCTTGTTGCTGGGCAGAATAAAAATGCAAAACGCAAAAAATCACTACCGTGCATTTCAGCAGCTTCTCCATTGAACTCTATTGTAGCAAAAACGCTACTTTCTGCTTTTAAAAAAAAGTCCCCGACCCTTTCCAAAAATGCAGCAGCTCAAAAAAGCACAGATGCAGGGGCGGACTGACCATTCGAGCATTCGGGCACTGCCCGAGGGCCCGGGGTCAGTAGGAGGCCCCATGAAATGCCCCTGGTATCTTTTTTATAGGCTTTTTTGAGTGTGGGCAAGGTCACAGGGGCCCCATGATACCCAATTGCCCGGGGGCCCCATGAGTTGTCAGTCCGCCCCTGCACAGATGTGAACATGTTCCATAGGAAACCACATTAAATGGACTGTAGTGTGTTTCTGCAAGAAGCACGAAAAAACGCATTGGTGAGAACAGAGCCTAAGGGAGGGTTTGACAAAGAAGAAAAAAAAATGATGAAGGCAAGATGCCTAGGTCTAGCGGGTCCAAAAAGAGGTCAAACTGCGGCTTGAAATCCGCAGTTTGACCTCTTTTTGGACCCGCTAGACCTAGGCATCTTGCCTTCGTCATTTTTTCTTTTCTTCCAGTTAACTTTGGGCCCTGAGGACACCACATGTTTATATATACCTAATTTTTGACCCCCTTTTTCATAGATATTTTCATTATAGTCCACATGTGGTAGAGTCCCGGTTTCCCCCCCTTTCTCTTTATATGAGGGTTTGACAAAGACTGCCAAACCGTTGTCCCAGCATCGCCCCCTAGATAGCACCTTCCCCAGTATAAGAATTGGGGGTCATTCACTAGTCCTCATTGGCTCACTGGCTGTAATTGGCAGTAGCAGGAGCCAACAGCTGTCTCGGCCAATGAGAAGGGAGAAACCTGGGACAGCTGAGGCTCTCCTGCACATCACTGGATCGAGATGGAGCTCAGGTAAGTATAGAATGCATGCAGGTAAAAAAAACCTTGAACCTTTACAACTACTTTAAGTGCTCTTCTCTGCACTGACGTTTTGCAACATCCTTTTTGTGAACTTGTAGGATGGGGTTTAGTGAGGGTTCTTCTTTAATAGTGATTGATAGAGAGGAGGGCTGAGTAGCAGCCTGGGTGTAATAGCCTGAAAGTCAAATTGTGGTCAGGAGCTGAGAGGCTCAGCAGGCCAGCCCCTCTGGCATTTCCCCCTGCTCTAGAGCTTTGGAGGAAGGCCTAGAAGTAGTGGGTAGAGCTGAGGAGCTGAGGAGTGTCTGGCTTTCACTTTTGAGGGGTCCCCAACAGAAAGCTTGGCAAGGGGCTGGGGCACTCTAAAACATTTTGGAGCCTGAGGGAGAGTTGGGGTAGAAGACAGTGGGGAAGATGTGAAGCTGAAGGCAGGAGGCTGCGAAGAGGGCCTGTGGGATAGGGCCTACCTGCAGGCTTGGAGCTGTAAAGGAGACTCAGAGTTTTACTGGTCCCCAGAGCGAGGACCACCTGTACAGCAGAGAAAGAGCAGCCCAGCTAAAAGGTCCATCAGCGGTACTACAGAAGATCTGAGTGAGCAGACCTGCACCCCCAGGGTGGATAGGGGAAGGAGCACTCTGATGGGAAACCAGATTCGCTGCCTGTTTGAGACTGTCCACTTTTACAGTAACAGACACCAGATCCCCTGTTCAGGGATATCTCCAGATTGCTGGGTGAAGAGGAGAAGTTCAGCTAGGATCTGTGGTGGTCAATTAAAGAGACGTTGGCTAGCTCTCCAACAGAGACTGTGCTGCAGTGAAGGCTTGTAAATAGTTCCAAGATGTTGTCCTCAGTTCATCGGTTTCTTTGGGCATCCTGTATTATTTATTAATATTATTATACAGGATTTATGGCGCCAACAGTTTGCTCAGCGCTTTACAATATAACGGGAGACAATACAGCAACAACACAATTCAATACAAGAGAGATAGGAGGACCCTGATCCTGGGAGCTTACAATCTAGGAGACCCCTAACCCTATCCCAGTTCAAATCTCTTAAAAAAAAAACAACAAAACCAAAGTTCAAGGACTGATCTCTGACTCTGGATGCAAGTCTGTGTGAACATGTGTGTTGCAATTTTTATTCTATTCATCTATGCAAATTTTATTCAAATTTCATTTTTATTCCATTCATTTCACTTATTTAATACTCGCTGTTGGGGTAGCGCAGCACTATTCCCTGTACTTTTGTTATCACTACCTGAATTGTACGTAAGCACCACAGGACCCCTCCTGCAGATAGTGGGCCATTGTACCAGAACCCCGGGATATGGAAAGGTGTTCTATTGAACTTTTAATACTGAGATTGTGGATCCTTGTGTATGTTAATTACAGTGAAGAACTGCCATATTGTGGACTGTTGTACCTTGTTGACCTTTCCAAGTATTTAGGTAAAGTTTCAAGCAAAGAAACTCCTTGCTTCATCATTGTCTCAGCGAGGCCAAAACCATATGTAAGGGTAGGGAGATGGTCGTTTGTCATGTCCTCCATGTTTCCCTCTTCATTGGATGCCAAGCAAGGATCACATGAGAGGCCTACTCCGGGGTGGGTTCTTCTGAGCTAGGCTAGGCACCTTGTACAGGGTCTCTCTCTCTATTCCACACATATGGGGTACCTTTGCTTTAGTGCTGTTTTCAGCAACGCCCTGGGAAAAGGCTGAGTTTGCCCTCAGGAAATACCTGACCTTAAGACAGGCCTTTACTTTTAGAGATGAACGTACACCATGTACACTTGCACAACAACTGTTTTCAAGTTAGCTCTCGGGTCCCCATGTAAATGTACATCTTCCCACTGTAGCTTGCAATTAGGCAGGTCATGCTGAACACTGACCACAGCCACCTGTCCAGTGTTTCCCAATAGCAGCATGGAACCGCACCTTGCACATAGCGTAGGCTCCAATCGGACTTTAACTATTGAACTTCTGAACCTCTGTACCAGGGGCGGACTGACCATTTGGAAACTCGGCACTGCCCGAGGGCCCGGGGGCAGTAGGGGGCCCCATGAGATGCCTCTGGTACTTTTTTCATAGGTTTTTTTGAGTTCGGGCAAGGACACAGGGGCCCCATGATTCCCTATTGCCAGGGGCCCCATGAGTTGTCAGTCCACCCCTGCTCTGTACAAGATCTCTGGAGTTCCGTACTATTCTGGTTGCTGTGGGAGATGGAATGCAGTGTAGGGAGAGCCAACATCTTCCTTGTGTCTAGAGACAATTCCACCTATAACAGGTACACATTTACGACAGGCTGTTTGCTGACTGTACCTTCGTTTCTCATGGCGACCACATGTATACCTTGCACTAGAATGACTCTTAGCGTGCTGACTCTTCATACATGTGTTAGTGACATAAACTGTAGACTAAGTTCAAGGTTGTGTCGATTACTTGCATTACACCCCTTTGAGTAACTGCAAAAGGAAAATTTTCAATGCTTTATTGAATAAAGTGCAGAAAGTACAGAGTCCAACATGACACAGTCCCTAATTCCTATTCCTACTTAGGCTACGTGGTGTCCAGGCATACCTGTAAAGGTGGAGTCCATGTAATTACCGAGTCCATCAGAGGCTTCTTCAGGAGCTGGTGTCTTCAGGGTGAACCCAAAGTTCTATCAAACTCACATCTTGGTGGGAGACGGTGTCAGGGAAAAGGAGTTTCGCATCTGCGCACATCTGTGCACCAGCGCCGGGTGCCCGTTGGCCGTGCGAATGCGCGTGTGTTATGCACGCGCTGTCGTGCACAGGCGGGCTATTTAAACCCCTGCTGCACTTAGAATGGTGTCTTCTGGTCTACTACGTTCTGTGCTTGTATCCTGACTCCTGTTATCTACCTGCTTGACCTGACTATGATTGAACTCCACCTGCACCGACCCGGCTCACCCCTTGACTATCCGCTTGCCTGCTCCTCTGTACCTGATTCACCCGATTGATCCTGACCAGGCTTGCCTGATGCTTCTACCTCTCCTGTCTGTGACTATTCCTGACTGCCAGCTGCCACGGTTGTCCGTATCTCTACTATACCTTCCTGCTGCTGCACCTGCCGACCTGCATCCTGGTCCTCGGGGTCATCACCTGCCAGTTGTCATCGCAGACCCATCAGGCACTCGTGCCTCTCCTAGCTCGATACCTTCTGTCCACCCTATCAGTGGTCCCGAGTGGGAGTCGTAAGAGGACGCCATCTCTCCACATCAGGCTCCCTAACCAGGTACATTACAGACAGTGGCATCCATGTACTCCTCCTGGGTGCTGCGCCCTGGTCCTCTCCCGTATGGGGTTTTTTCCTTATGGGCTTTGGCTCTCAGCTTTCCTCGCGGAAAATCATCATCATCATCTACATGTTCTCTTCTCAGGACCATTGGCCCTCTTTTATATCACAGGCTCAGTGGGTCGGGCTTAGTCAAATACTAAAGGAACCGTGAAAGGCATTAACCCCTGACCCTTCCTTCCAGGACAGCACCTGTCTAACTAATTTCAACCTGCGCACATGTATTTAATGAATGTTAACCTAACGTTTGAAGAAGCATTAAAGGGTATGAGACTTTGAACACCTGGTTGGCTCAGGAGTTGGTGGTGGTTAGGGGGACAGGAATCACCCTCTTTGAGAGAAGACTCCCCCTCAGGTATCATGCGCCAGGTGACCGGACCCCCATGTAACATGGATTCGGGTGTTTGGATAGATTCCCTGAGCCCTAACTTGGACCACAGTAAATCGTAGGGCCGTACATGAGAGGTGCCCCAGGTGATATGGTTCCAGGACTGGTGACCAGGAGAATGAGTCAGAGAGGCCTATGGTCTGCATGCATGTACAAGGTGTGAGCTTGAGCACAGGAACCAATGGGTGGCACTGAGGCTCTGTTTGTGGGCGAGAGCTCAACTGCATGTGCTGGTCACACATACTGGAAGTAAGCACCCTGCTTGCAAAATGGTGCCCGAATCTGAACTGCATAGATAAAGTCTTACTAACGCTTTGTGTGGGGGAAGATCTTTCCAGAAATCTATATCGGTATTATGCAGAAAGTATCTTGATGGAGATATCAGCCAGCAGCCAAGAAAATCCATCACAGCAGGTTGTCCCTCAAGAACGCTCAACCGGAGATGTCAAGGAGATCCAAGAGACATGAGTTCATTGCGCAATTCTGACCTGGACAAATAGGGGCTGATTTACTAAGGGTAAGGTGAAGCAATAGAAGTGAGACACCAAACTTCACCTAATTGAAACAATTAAGACCTTGCCGTGGTGAACAGAAAAACGTCTTCACATAGGAAAATGTGTGTTAGTAAATGTTGAATTGGAATCGTCATGTATACAAAATAGGCAACTCTAACCTTGGTCCCTGGAGGGCGCAGAGGAGCAAAGATCCCATTTTCCCCATTTCTTTCTAGAAACAATTGTCAGGTGTGATTTGTTGTTTGCTTTCTTTTAATGCTAATTCTATTATTAATTCTCTTTCTCATTTTGTAGTGTTTTTTCATGTTCTGCTAATAAATGTATTTTTTAATGAATGTTACAGAGTAATACATATTATTTTCTAATGATAAATATATATCTGATCATTACAGTTATATCTCTGTTATATGATAAATACATTTTTAGTGTCGAATTTGAATTTTCTTATACTGTCTACTTAGAAGTATATATCTTCGTTCTTGAATCGTGGTACTACCAGGGGCGGACTGACAACTCATGGGGCCCCCGGGCAATAGGGTATCATGTGGCCCCTGCGTCGTAACCCAAACTCAAAAAAGCCTATGAAAAAGGTACCAGGGGCATCTTATGGGGCCCCCTACTGACCCCGGGCCCTCGGGCAGTGCCCGAGTTTCCAAATGGTCAGTCCGCCCCTGGGTACTACTATATATGCTAGATAACATTGCAGTCAGCATTCTGGCTTAGTGGTTAGCACTTCTGCCGTGCAACACTTGGCTTGCCGGTTCAAATGCCAACCATGGCACTACCTGCATGGAGTTTGCATGATCTGCCTCTGTGGGTTTCCTCCCATGCTGGTATTTGTTTTGGTCCCTGACTAAATTGTCCCTATTATATGAATGGAGTTAGGGACTTTAGATTGTACGCTCCTTGAAGGTGGGGCCTGATGTGAATGTACAATATGTATGTAAATTGATGGCGCTATATAAGTCCCTGAACTAATAATAATCCATGTTTATATGTGTTTTTTGCAATCTGCAAAATTTTAGAAAGTTTCACATAATTTCACGGGCGGACTGACAGCTCAGGGGGCCCCCGGGCAATAGGGGATCATGAGGCCCATGTGTCCTTGCCCAAACTCAAAAAAGCCTATGAAAAAGGTAATTGAGGCATCTCATGGGGCCCCCTAATGACCCCGGGCCCTCGGGCAGTGCCTGAGTTTCCAAATGGTCAGTCCGCCCCTGCATAATGTAGACAAAAGAGCCGATATTACAAAGAAAAAGTGTGTATGTTGGGTAAGGGTGCTCTTCTACCCCCTTTTCTAGCCTGCAGGACTCTATGCTTAGATAAAGGCGTGTTAGTAATTTTGGGGGGGGAGCCACGCATCTTTTTTTGGTTAAGTGGTTCCCCTTCAAATCCATGACAGTTATATCTGTTATGTGACAAATATATTTTAATGTCTAATTGATATTTTCATATAATATCTACTTATATATCTTAATTCTTGAATCATGATAATACTATATATTCTGATTAATGTTATTGGCAGCATAGTGGCTGAGTGGTTAGCACTCCTGCCTAGCAACACTAGCGTCATTGGTTCAAATCCCACCTATGCCACCACATGGTGCGAGTTTGGATGTTCTCCCTGTTCCTGTTTGGGTTTCCTCCCACACTCCATAGACATTCTGATAGGTTCATTGGCACTAGTATGAATGTAAATTTTTTGTTTATTAAAATCTTGCAAACAAATAACATCATAAAAGTCATATTTACATATATACAGAATAAAATATAAATACTTAAACAAAACCAGCTTACTTCAGCAAAGTACTAACAAATCCTGACCGTCACCTAAAAACACCCTCAGGCTAAGAAACGATGAAACATCGATCCAATGCATGCAGCCTTTCTTCAAAAATCTGATGTTACAAAAATCTAGGGGACGTGAAAGGACAGAAAGAAAAGCCACACCCCCAGAGACTGACAGCAGCTAAGGGGACCTGACATTCCTCCACGCCTTTGTCCAGGCTCCCGGCCGCCACCCGTCCTTCTCAAGACCCCGAATCTTCCCAACCTCACCCATAATGTTGTTCACCACCACCTCGACAGGAAGGACTTTTTTGCGAATGGAAACCTGACACCGTGCATTCCACGTGTGGTAACGGACTACTAAGCTAACTAGAAAAAGTGTCTCAAAATCAAAATCCCGGTGAGTTTGAAAGTGTCAAGGTCCTACCTTTTCCCAGAGATTGTGCTGCTTCATGTGCTGGCATCCATCTTGGGTTTCTGCAGAGCATGGTGGGAGTCTTTTATGCCTTTAGGCCTCTGAGGTCCATCCCCCAGAGGGGTGTGGCTAATTACATATAAGCCTGTGATCCGCACATGCTCTTTGCACTTGTGTCTTTGTGTTGCTACAGCTCTGTTTATACTCTCGTGACTCTTCTGGTATCTGACTCGGCTTGTGACTAGACCATTCTCTGTGTTTTCCTTTGATCTGACCTTCCGTTGCTGAACCAGGCCCGTGACCTGTGATTCTTATCCACTGTTCTGTACCGTTTTGTCCCGTTGTTGTCGACCCGGCCTGCCTGACTACGCTATTGTCATTCCTACCAGCTACACGCCATTGGTGTCGGCCATTACCGCAGCAGGGGTGTCTCGGGAGCCGCGACCTGGTTCCTGGCTGCGTCAAGTCCATCCCCACCATCAGGGGCTCTGGTGAAGGGCAGCCTGGGACTTAGACTCCGCGCCCTGAGGGACTTCGGTCTGTGGGTGGTTGTTGTCGTCAGTCAGTGCGTTACCCTGCCACTAGGCCTGCCTGTCCGTTCCACAGCCCCTGCCCTGACAGAAAGGCTCTGTAAGACCACTCCCCGTAACTCAAGCGGGAAAGGAAAGGGATCCCCAGAGCCCCACCCTCCCGCTTGTAGACATTTATATTGAAGGGGCACTGAAGCAAGAAATGGTCCATTGTCTCCTCTACCCCACCGCACTCCACTCTTGGACAACCATGGTTCTCCGCAGAAGGATGCTTCAGGTTGCCCTTCACATAGAGTCTGCCATGGAATGAGAGCCAGGCCAAATCCCAAAACTTTAAAGGGATTCTCTCCAGATTCATCAAACGTAGACCCTTCCTCATAACTGGGTCTGGGCAATCCCTCAAGGCCAATGGCTCGCTAAAGGCAGATTCAACAACCCTCCTCTCCAGGGCCTTCCTAGGAAGAGACTTAATTTCCTCCGCCGTCACTCGCCATTGCCGAAGCATTTTCAGACATGGGGCAACATAAGCCGGGAGCTTACCATGTTGGACCCTCAGGCTTTTCACTGGCCCACCATTTTCCCAGCTCCGCAGAAAAGGCCTAAACCAGGACTGAAAAATACCAACCCACCCAGGCGGTTCCTCTGCCAGCATGCTACCAAAATTATGTTTCAAAAACATCAGAGAAAAGAACACCACCGGGTTGACCATACCTAGGCCACCCATCCACCTGGAAAGGTAGGTTACAGACCTCTTAATGAGGTTCAGTTTGTGCCCCCATAACAGCTGGAAGAAACAACTGTAGATCCTCGCATAGAGAGACACTGGCAAAACACAGACAAAGCTGACATGCAGAAATACTGGGATCAGGTAAGTTTTAATCAGGTCAATCCTTATATGAATGTAAGCTCCTTCAGGGTAGGGATGAGCTCATAGAGGTGTATAATTGCTTCTTGCCCTAAGCAAAACCTGCAATGGACATCTTCCAAGTCTGCACATGGTCCACAAAAGCCATGCCATGTGCGTCCCTCCACAGTGCTCTGCAGAAGGTTCTGGCAAACATAGCCAGCAGTGGTGCCTCCTCCTCCTCAGTTGGGAGGCAGAAGTGGTCGGTGGTGCAAATAAATACATGCAACTGACACCGCTGTTTGGTGTTTTTGAGTTTGGTAAGTGTCACCTGCCTCCAGCTGCTGGGTTTACTTTTGGCCAATGAACTGAACTTTTGTTCTTCTGCCTCTGGAGCATGGAATGTCCTTCTACAAATGTGATGACGCAATTCCATTCTGGGAGCTGGTCCTGAGACTATTTGTGTGTGATAACTAATTTTTATACACAATCATGGCCCCCAAATATTTTATGTGCAATATATTTATTATGAAAACCATTTGACTTTAGTTCCTCAGATCACAAATAGGGAACTTTAAAGAAAACAAAGGGCCCAGGGTGACATGTTAAATACTCTACCTATCCACCAGCTGAACTAAATTTTTCCTGAAATTAAGTTTTGGAGCTGTTAAAGGTTTTTTTTTTTTTAGGGGGGGTATTTTTATTTAACACCTTGCATGTGTGAAGAAAAAAATGTTTATTTTGTAGATTTGTATGGATGTTAATACAGTGGAAAAAAAGGTCTGATTCAACAAATACATAAATAGTTCATACTCTACATTTATTTGGACAGCAGCAACACAATTTGGTACATTCATTGACTTGTGTAGAAAGAAACAGTGTTTATGGGGCGACATGCCCATAGGAGCTTACAGTCTAAAAGGCATCACAACTTACCTTTCACAGGGTACAGTTGGGAACAGGGGCGGACTGACCATTTGGAAACTCGGGCGATGCCGGAAGGCCCGGGGTCAGTAGGGGGCCCCATGAGATGCCCCTGGTACCTTTTTCATAGGCTTTTTTGAGTTTGGGCAAGGACACAGGGGCCCCATGATCCCCTATTACTCGGGGGCCCCGTGAATTGTCAGTCCGCCCCTGGCTGGGAACAACAGAAGGCAAATATTAACCAGGCAACACATTTTACAAGGTACAACAAATCTCACCACCCTACCCAACCACCCCATCAATTTGTTGTTCAGTGCAAGACTCTCAAACAAAACCAGGTATAAAGAAAAAAAAAAAGTTGCATACATTTCTGATTCTGGTAAGCAGGAAGCTGCATTTCTGTCCACATGATTAAGCAAAGGAAATCACTAGAGATGAGCGAATCGAACATGGCGAAGTGGAATTCGTTTCGAATATTGGGAAATATTCGATTCGCGACGAATCCGAAGATTAGCCAACTTCGGATGCGCGAATCGAAATTTTCCCAAAAATGGCGGCGACATGTGTGGCGACGGAGCGGGGATCTCTGGGAAGGCGCGCAGACAAGGCGCGCTGACCCATAATGCATTCATTCATGACATGTGATCGCATTAGCCAATCAGCAGCCAGCCAGCACTGTGTAATGGTGGAGCTATAAATTGCGGCCATCTTACAATTCTCCATTTGCCTCCGGTCATTCAAGAGAGACAGACCTCTCTGTATTAGGGACAGAGTTAGGGCCACAGATATTTTAGGGACACAGAATCGTTACTTAGGGACACAGAATTGTTACTCAGGGACACAGAACTGTTACTCAGGGACACAGAACTGTTACTCAGGGACACAGAACTGTTACTCAGGGACAGACACAGAATTGTTACTGAGGGACACAGAATTGTTACTGAGGGACACAGAATTGTTACTGAGGGACACAGAATTGTTACTCAGGGACAGACACAGAATTGTTACTGAGGGACACAGAATTGTTACTGAGGGACACAGAACTGTTACTCAGGGACACAGAACTGTTACTCAGGGACACAGAACTGTTACTCAGGGACACAGAATTGTTACTCAGGGACAGACACAGAATTGTTACTGAGGGACACAGAATTGTTACTGAGGGACACAGAATTGTTACTGAGGGACACAGAATTGTTACTCAGGGACACAGAACTGTTACTCAGGGACACAGAACTGTTACTCAGAAACACAGAACTGTTACTCAGGGACAGACACAGAATTGTTACTGAGGGACACAGAATTGTTACTGAGGGACACAGAATTGTTACTGAGGGACACAGAATTGTTACTCAGGGACACAGAACTGTTACTCAGGGACACAGAACTGTTACTCAGGGACAGACACAGAATTGTTACTGAGGGACACAGAACTGTTACTCAGGGACACAGAACTGTTACTCAGGGACACAGAACTGTTACTCAGGGACACAGAATTGTTACTCAGGGACAGACACAGAATTGTTACTGAGGGACACAGAATTGTTACTGAGGGACACAGAATTGTTACTCAGGGACACAGAATTGTTACTCAGGGACACAGAATTGTTACTGAGGGACACAGAATTGTTACTCAGGGACACAGAACTGTTACTCAGGGACACAGAACTGTTACTCAGGGACACAGAACTGTTACTCAGAAACACAGAACTGTTACTCAGGGACAGACACAGAATTGTTACTGAGGGACACAGAATTGTTACTGAGGGACACAGAATTGTTACTGAGGGACACAGAATTGTTACTCAGGGACACAGAACTGTTACTCAGGGACAGACACAGAATTGTTACTGAGGGACACAGAACTGTTACTCAGGGACACAGAACTGTTACTCAGGGACACAGAATTGTTACTCAGGGACAGACACAGAATTGTTACTGAGGGACACAGAATTGTTACTGAGGGACACAGAATTGTTACTGAGGGACACAGAATTGTTACTCAGGGACACAGAATTGTTACTGAGGGACACAGAATTGTTACTCAAGGACACAGAACTGTTACTCAGGGACACAGAACTGTTATTCAGGGACACAGAATTGTTACTGAGGGACACAGAATTGTTACTCAGGGACACAGAACTGTTACTCAGGGACATAGAACTGTTACTCAGGGACACAGAACTGTTACTGAGGGACACAGAACTGTTACTCAGGGACACAGAATTGTTACTCAGGGACAGACACAGAATTGTTACTGAGGGACACAGAATTGTTACTGAGGGACACAGAATTGTTACTGAGGGACACAGAATTGTTACTCAGGGAAACAGAATTGTTACTCAGGGACACAGAACTGTTACTCAGGGACACATAATTGTTACTCAGGGACACAGAACTGTTACTCAGGGACACAGAATTGTTACTCAGGGACAGACACAGAATTGTTACTGAGGGACACAGAATTGTTACTGAGGGACACAGAATTGTTACTCAGGGACACAGAATTGTTACTCAGGGACACAGAACTGTTACTCAGGGACACAGAATTGTTACTCAGGGACACAGAACTGTTACTCAGGGACACAGAATTGTTACTCAGGGACAGACACAGAATTGTTACTGAGGGACACAGAATTGTTACTGAGGGACACAGAATTGTTACTCAGGGACACAGAACTGTTACTCAGGGACACAGAACTGTTACTCAGGGACACAGAATTGTTACTCAGGGACACAGAACTGTTACTCAGGGACACAGAATTGTTACTCAGGGACAGACACAGAATTGTTACTGAGGGACACAGAATTGTTACTGAGGGACACAGAATTGTTACTCAGGGAAAGACACAGAATTGTTACTGAGGGACACAGAATTGTTACTGAGGGACACAGAATTGTTACTCAGGGACACAGAATTGTTACTCAGGGACACAGAACTGTTACTCAGGGACACAGAATTGTTACTCAGGGACACAGAACTGTTACTCAGGGACACAGAATTGTTACTCAGGGACAGACACAGAATTGTTACTGAGGGACACAGAATTGTTACTGAGGGACACAGAATTGTTACTGAGGGACACAGAATTGTTACTGAGGGACACAGAATTGTTACTCAGGGACACAGAATTGTTACTCAGGGACACAGAACTGTTACTCAGGGACACAGAATCATTACTCAGGGACACAGAATCGTTGAATTAAAGAGTATGTCAGACAACACGCAGAGGAGTGGCAGAGGAGGCAATGTTTCAGGAGCGAGCAGACGTGGCAGCAGAGGAAGGGGTCGAGGCAGCACTAGTCGCAGCCAGAGGCCAGTGCTCCCGGTGTCATCCAGCGGTCGTGTCTCCACCGACAACCCTGCCGTCATCGATTGGTTGGCTCGGTCGTCTTCCTCTTCCCAGGTCACCTCTGACACCTACAGCCAACGGTCGGTGGGTACGTCAGACACAACCGTTAGTTGGCATGGCCCGGGAGCAAGCCCACTGAAATCACGTGTCCTCTACCTGCCCCTGTCCTTTGGTGTTCCCTCACCAAGCGAAGTATCGCATGCTGTGGGCTCAGCCCCACTGTACAGTGAGGAAGAGCTAACAGAGGGCGGTCAGGAACGGGGGGAGACATCCGCCTCTTCAGCAGCCAGGCGAAGAAGTACTGGCGAGGAGAGTGGCTCGGTAGGCGGTCTAGAGACAGGTCTGTCTCCTGACCCACACGCAGCCGAGGGGGCTAGTAGTGAGGCGGAGACCCTAATTGATGATGATGAGGCTGATCGCACTTGGCAGCCTCGTCGTCATCAGGCTATTGCTTCCGCATCATCAGGAGAAGAGGGTGCCAGCTTGGCAGCGAGCAAAACAGTCGGTGGGTTGCCCAGGAGGCAGCAGGGTCGCAGCAGTGTCAGTGGAGGCAAACGGCCACGGAGTAGAGCACCAGCTCCAGTTCTGGTGGGTTCCATTTTGTCATAGGGTGCTGGCAGATTACGGGCCTCCCATTGCTGCTGCCAGGCCCGTAATCTGCCATGGGCCCCTCTACCGCCTCCTCATGCTGCTGCCAGGTCCAGAGTGTGTCATGGGTCCCTGTACGGCCTCCCATTGCTGCTGTCTCCATCGCCACACTCTGCCATGTGCCACTTTCAGGTCTCCTCACACTGCTGGTGGGTTCCATTTTGTCATAGGGTGCTGGCAGATTACGGGCCTCCCATTGCTGCTGCCAGGCCCGTAATCTGCCATGGGCCCCTGTACCGCCTCCTCATGCTGCTGCCAGGTCCAGAGTGTCTCATGGGTCCCTGTACGGCCTCCCATTGCTGCTGTCTCCATCGCCACACTCTGCCATGTGCCACTTTCAGGTCTCCTCACACTGCTGGTGGGTTCCATTTTGTCATAGGGTGCTGGCAGATTACGGGCCTCCCATTGCTGCTGCCAGGCCCGTAATCTGCCATGGGCCCCTGTACCGCCTCCTCATGCTGCTGCCAGGTCCAGAGTGTCTCATGGGTCCCTGTACGGCCTCCCATTGCTGCTGTCTCCATCGCCACACTCTGCCATGTGCCACTTTCAGGTCTCCTCACACTGCTGGTGGGTTCCATTTTGTCATAGGGTGCTGGCAGATTACGGGCCTCCCATTGCTGCTGCCAGGCCCGTAATCTGCCATGGGCCCCTGTACCGCCTCCTCACGCTGCTGCCAGGCCCGTAATCTGCCATGGGCCCCTGTACCGACTCCTCATGCTGCTGCCAGGCCCGTAATCTGTAATGGGCCCCTGTACCGCCTCCTCATGCTGCTGCCAGGTCCAGAGTGTCTCATGGGTCCCTGTACGGCCTCCCATTGCTGCTGTCTCCATCGCCACACTCTGCCATGTGCCACTTTCAGGTCTCCTCACACTGCTGGTGGGTTCCATTTTGTCATAGGGTGCTGGCAGATTACGGGCCTCCCATTGCTGCTGCCAGGCCCGTAATCTGCCATGGGCCCCTGTACCGCCTCCTCATGCTGCTGCCAGGTCCAGAGTGTCTCATGGGTCCCTGTACGGCCTCCCATTGCTGCTGTCTCCATCGCCACACTCTGCCATGTGCCACTTTCAGGTCTCCTCACACTGCTGGTGGGTTCCATTTTGTCATAGGGTGCTGGCAGATTACGGGCCTCCCATTGCTGCTGCCAGGCCCGTAATCTGCCATGGGCCCCTGTACCGCCTCCTCATGCTGCTGCCAGGTCCAGAGTGTCTCATGGGTCCCTGTACGGCCTCCCATTGCTGCTGTCTCCATCGCCACACTCTGCCATGTGCCACTTTCAGGTCTCCTCACACTGCTGGTGGGTTCCATTTTGTCATAGGGTGCTGGCAGATTACGGGCCTCCCATTGCTGCTGCCAGGCCCGTAATCTGCCATGGGCCCCTGTACCGCCTCCTCATGCTGCTGCCAGGTCCAGAGTGTCTCATGGGTCCCTGTACGGCCTCCCATTGCTGCTGTCTCCATCGCCACACTCTGCCATGTGCCACTTTCAGGTCTCCTCACACTGCTGGTGGGTTCCATTTTGTCATAGGGTGCTGGCAGATTACGGGCCTCCCATTGCTGCTGCCAGGCCCGTAATCTGCCATGGGCCCCTGTACCGCCTCCTCATGCTGCTGCCAGGTCCAGAGTGTCTCATGGGTCCCTGTACGGCCTCCCATTGCTGCTGTCTCCATCGCCACACTCTGCCATGTGCCACTTTCAGGTCTCCTCACACTGCTGGTGGGTTCCATTTTGTCATAGGGTGCTGGCAGATTACGGGCCTCCCATTGCTGCTGCCAGGCCCGTAATCTGCCATGGGCCCCTGTACCGCCTCCTCATGCTGCTGCCAGGTCCAGAGTGTCTCATGGGTCCCTGTACGGCCTCCCATTGCTGCTGTCTCCATCGCCACACTCTGCCATGTGCCACTTTCAGGTCTCCTCACACTGCTGGTGGGTTCCATTTTGTCATAGGGTGCTGGCAGATTACGGGCCTCCCATTGCTGCTGCCAGGCCCGTAATCTGCCATGGGCCCCTGTACCGCCTCCTCATGCTGCTGCCAGGTCCAGAGTGTCTCATGGGTCCCTGTACGGCCTCCCATTGCTGCTGTCTCCATCGCCACACTCTGCCATGTGCCACTTTCAGGTCTCCTCACACTGCTGGTGGGTTCCATTTTGTCATAGGGTGCTGGCAGATTACGGGCCTCCCATTGCTGCTGCCAGGCCCGTAATCTGCCATGGGCCCCTGTACCGCCTCCTCATGCTGCTGCCAGGTCCAGAGTGTGTCATGGGTCCCTGTACGGCCTCCCATTGCTGCTGTCTCCATTGCCACACTCTGCCATGTGCCACTTTCAGGTCGCCTCACACTGCTGGTGGGTTCCATTTTGTCATAGGGTGCTGGCAGATTACGGGCCTCCCATTGCTGCTGCCAGGCCCGTAATCTGCCATGGGCCCCTGTACCGCCTCCTCATGCTGCTGCCAGGTCCAGAGTGTCTCATGGGTCCCTGTACGGCCTCCCATTGCTGCTGTCTCCATCGCCACACTCTGCCATGTGCCACTTTCAGGTCTCCTCACACTGCTGGTGGGTTCCATTTTGTCATAGGGTGCTGGCAGATTACGGGCCTCCCATTGCTGCTGCCAGGCCCGTAATCTGCCATGGGCCCCCGTACTGACTCCTCATGCTGCTGCCAGGCCCGTAATCTGTCATGGGCCCCTGTACCGCCTCCTCATGCTGCTTCCAGGTCCAGAGTGTCTCATGGGTCCCTGTACGGCCTCCCATTGCTGCTGTCTCCATCGCCACACTCTGCCATGTGCCACTTTCAGGTCTCCTCACACTGCTGGTGGGTTCCATTTTGTCATAGGGTGCTGGCAGATTACGGGCCTCCCATTGCTGCTGCCAGGCCCGTAATCTGCCATGGGCCCCCGTACTGACTCCTCATGCTGCTGCCAGGCCCGTAATCTGTCATGGGCCCCTGTACCGCCTCCTCATGCTGCTTCCAGGTCCAGAGTGTCTCATGGGTCCCTGTACGGCCTCCCATTGCTGCTGTCTCCATCGCCACACTCTGCCATGTGCCACTTTCAGGTCTCCTCACACTGCTGGTGGGTTCCATTTTGTCATAGGGTGCTGGCAGATTACGGGCCTCCCATTGCTGCTGCCAGGCCCGTAATCTGCCATGGGCCCCGTACCGCCTCCTCATGCTGCTGCCAGGTCCAGAGTGTCTCATGGGTCCCTGTACGGCCTCCCATTGCTGCTGTCTCCATCGCCACACTCTGCCATGTGCCACTTTCAGGTCTCCTCACACTGCTGGTGGGTTCCATTTTGTCATAGGGTGCTGGCAGATTACGGGCCTCCCATTGCTGCTGCCAGGCCCGTAATCTGCCATGGGCCCCCGTACCGACTCCTCATGCTGCTGCCAGGCCCGTAATCTGTCATGGGCCCCTGTACCGCCTCCTCATGCTGCTTCCAGGTCCAGAGTGTCTCATGGGTCCCTGTACGGCCTCCCATTGCTGCTGTCTCCATCGCCACACTCTGCCATGTGCCACTTTCAGGTCTCCTCACACTGCTGGTGGGTTCCATTTTGTCATAGGGTGCTGGCAGATTACGGGCCTCCCATTGCTGCTGCCAGGCCCGTAATCTGCCATGGGCCCCTGTACCGCCTCCTCATGCTGCTGCCAGGTCCAGAGTGTCTCATGGGTCCCTGTACGGCCTCCCATTGCTGCTGTCTCCATCGCCACACTCTGCCATGTGCCACTTTCAGGTCTCCTCACACTGCTGGTGGGTTCCATTTTGTCATAGGGTGCTGGCAGATTACGGGCCTCCCATTGCTGCTGCCAGGCCCGTAATCTGCCATGGGCCCCTGTACCGCCTCCTCATGCTGCTGCCAGGTCCAGAGTGTCTCATGGGTCCCTGTACGGCCTCCCATTGCTGCTGTCTCCATCGCCACACTCTGCCATGTGCCACTTTCAGGTCTCCTCACACTGCTGGTGGGTTCCATTTTGTCATAGGGTGCTGGCAGATTACGGGCCTCCCATTGCTGCTGCCAGGCCCGTAATCTGCCATGGGCCCCTGTACCGCCTCCTCATGCTGCTGCCAGGTCCAGAGTGTCTCATGGGTCCCTGTACGGCCTCCCATTGCTGCTGTCTCCATCGCCACACTCTGCCATGTGCCACTTTCAGGTCTCCTCACACTGCTGGTGGGTTCCATTTTGTCATAGGGTGCTGGCAGATTACGGGCCTCCCATTGCTGCTGCCAGGCCCGTAATCTGCCATGGGCCCCTGTACCGCCTCCTCATGCTGCTGCCAGGTCCAGAGTGTCTCATGGGTCCCTGTATGGCCTCCCATTGCTGCTGTCTCCATCGCCACACTCTGCCATGTGCCACTTTCAGGTCTCCTCACACTGCTGGTGGGTTCCATTTTGTCATAGGGTGCTGGCAGATTACGGGCCTCCCATTGCTGCTGCCAGGCCCGTAATCTGCCATGGGCCCCCGTACCGACTCCTCATGCTGTGACGTTGCAACAAGGTGGAATTCAACCCTACATATGTTAGACCGCCTTTACGAACAGCGAAAGGCCATCACCGATTTCCTGATGTTACAAGCGGATAAAGGTACTCCCCTGTGTAACTTAGATGTCAGCCATTGGCAGCTCATGCGTGACACCTGCCGCTTGCTCAGGCCCTTTGAGGAGGCCACGCTATTCGTGAGTCGGCAGGACTATGGGATGAACGACGTCATTCCTCTGTTGCACGTCCTGGAACAAATGCTGTTAACAATGGCTGGTCAGGGTGCGGTAGACGTGGCGCACAGATCTCAACGCCACATGACCCCTGTGGGGGCAGGACAGGAAGAAGAGGAGGAGGTAGAGGAGGACATTGGTGCTCAGGAATTATTGAGTGAAATGGGTGGTTTTTCCACTCAGCGGACAGGAGTGGAGGAGCAGGAGCATCTGGTAGAGGAGGAGGAGGAGGAGACAGAGGACCCAGACGCACCGTGGCAGTATGCTGTGGAGATGGAGGCAGGGAGTCCCTCGCATTCCTTGGCACAAATGGCCCATAGCATGCTCGGTTGCTTGCGTAGCGACAGCCGAATAATAACCATCAGACAGAGGGATGACTTTTGGCTGTCCACCTTGTTGGACCCTCGCTACCGTTCAAAAATGGTGGCCTTTTTCACACCTGCTGAGAGGGAGGCCAAAATAACGTACTATAAAAACCACCTATGTAGTCAGTTGGTCTCTGCCTTTCTGCGCCAACGTCCATCCTCAGACACTGTGGGCCCTGTGCGCTCGCGTTCCGCTGCCATGGCAGCAGGGGAGGGGTGGGGTGGTAGGAGCAGTGGCAGCTCCACCAGCAGCGGCTGCCTCAGTCTGCAGTCGATGATGAGTAGCTTTCTTCACCAGCGCAGTGAGGAAACTACTAACCAGCCGCAGCAGCAGCAGCATCAGGTGGACCTGGAGCAGGACCTCAAACAACAGGCTTGGGCCTACTTGGACAGCACCCTGCCAACCGAGGTAGACAATCCCCTTGACTACTGGGCAACGAAACTTGACCTTTGGCCCCAACTAGCTGAATTTGCCCTTGAAAGGCTGTCATGCCCGGCCAGTAGCGTGGCATCGGAGCGCGTGTTTAGTGCGGCAGGAGGTATTGTAACTCCGCGGAGGACACGACTGTCCACCCAAAGTGTGGAGAGACTCAGGTTTGTGAAAATGAATCAGGCGTGGATTAGTCTGGATTTCAAACCACCAGTTCCTGACACAACTGACTAAATCCGCCATGAATCATGCCCCAAACATGTTATTATTTTTAACATAGGCCTCTGTATGGCCTTCAATTTAAGCTGCTTACGCTTCGCCACTCTGCCATGGGCCCCTGTACCGCCTCCTCTTGCTGCTGCCAGGTCCAGAGTGTGTCATGGGTCCCTGTACGGCCTCCCTTTGCTGCTGTCTCCATCGCCACACTCTGCCATGTGCCACTTTCAGGTCTCCTCACACTGCTGGTGGGTTCCATTTTGTCATAGGGTGCTGGCAGATTACGGGCCTCCCATTGCTGCTGCCAGGCCCGTAATCTGCCATGGGCCCCTGTACCGCCTCCTCATGCTGCTGCCAGGTCCAGAGTGTCTCATGGGTCCCTGTACGGCCTCCCATTGCTGCTGTCTCCATCGCCACACTCTGCCATGTGCCACTTTCAGGTCTCCTCACACTGCTGGTGGGTTCCATTTTGTCATAGGGTGCTGTATGGCCTCCCATTGCTGCTGCCAGGCCCGTAATCTGCCATGGGCCCCCGTACCGACTCCTCATGCTGCTGCCAGGCCCGTAATCTGTCATGGGCCCCTGTACCGCCTCCTCATGCTGCTGCCAGGTCCAGAGTGTGTCATGGGTCCCTGTACGGCCTCCCATTGCTGCTGTCTCCATCGCCACACTCTGCCATGTGCCACTTTCAGGTCTCTTCACACTGCTGGTGGGTTCCATTTTGTCATAGGGTGCTGGCAGATTACGGGCCTCCCATTGCTGCTGCCAGGCCCGTAATCTGCCATGGGCCCCTGTACCGCCTCCTCATGCTGCTGCCAGGTCCAGAGTGTCTCATGGGTCCCTGTACGGCCTCCCATTGCTGCTGTCTCCATCGCCACACTCTGCCATGTGCCACTTTCAGGTCTCCTCACACTGCTGGTGGGTTCCATTTTGTCATAGGGTGCTGGCAGATTACGGGCCTCCCATTGCTGCTGCCAGGCCCGTAATCTGCCATGGGCCCCTGTACCGCCTCCTCATGCTGCTGCCAGGTCCAGAGTGTGTCATGGGTCCCTGTACGGCCTCCCATTGCTGCTGTCTCCATCGCCACACTCTGCCATGTGCCACTTTCAGGTCTCCTCACACTGCTGGTGGGTTCCATTTTGTCATAGGGTGCTGTATGGCCTTCCATTGCTGCTGCCAGGCCCGTAATCTGCCATGGGCCCCCGTACCGACTCCTCATGCTGCTGCCAGGCCCGTAATCTGTCATGGGCCCCTTTACCGCCTCCTCATGCTGCTGCCAGGTCCAGAGTGTGTCATGGGTCCCTGTACGGCCTCCCATTGCTGCTGTCTCCATCGCCACACTCTGCCATGTGCCACTTTCAGGTCTCCTCACACTGCTGGTGGGTTCCATTTTGTCATAGGGTGCTGTATGGCCTCCCATTGCTGCTGCCAGGCCCGTAATCTGCCATGGGCCCCCGTACCGACTCCTCATGCTGCTGCCAGGCCCGTAATCTGTCATGGGCCCCTGTACCGCCTCCTCATGCTGCTGCCAGGTCCAGAGTGTGTCATGGGTCCCTGTACGGCCTCCCATTGCTGCTGTCTCCATCGCCACACTCTGCCATGTGCCACTTTCAGGTCTCCTCACACTGCTGGTGGGTTCCATTTTGTCATAGGGTGCTGGCAGATTACGGGCCTCCCATTGCTGCTGCCAGGCCCGTAATCTGCCATGGGCCCCTTTACCACTTCCTCATGCTGCTGCCAGGTCCAGAGTGTGTCATGGGTCCCTGTACGGCCTCCCATTGCTGCTGTCTCCATCGCCACACTCTGCCATGTGCCACTTTCAGGTCTCCTCACACTGCTGGTGGGTTCCATTTTGTCATAGGGTGCTGTATGGCCTCCCATTGCTGCTGCCAGGCCCGTAATCTGCCATGGGCCCCTGTACCGACTCCTCATGCTGCTGCCAGGCCCGTAATCTGTCATGGGCCCCTGTACCGCCTCCTCATGCTGCTGCCAGGTCCAGAGTGTGTCATGGGTCCCTGTACGGCCTCCCATTGCTGCTGCCTCCATCGCCACACTCTGCCATGTGCCACTTTCAGGTCTTCTCACACTGCTGGTGGGTTCCATTTTGTCATAGGGTGTTGTATGGCCTCCCATTGCTGCTGCCAGGCCCGTAATCTGCCATGGGCCCCCGTACCGACTCCTCATGCTGCTGCCAGGCCCGTAATCTGTCATGGGCCCCTGTACCGCCTCCTCATGCTGCTGCCAGGTCCAGAGTGTGTCATGGGTCCCTGTACGGCCTCCCATTGCTGCTGTCTCCATCGCCACACTCTGCCATGTGCCACTTTCAGGTCTCTTCACACTGCTGGTGGGTTCCATTTTGTCATAGGGTGCTGGCAGATTACGGGCCTCCCATTGCTGCTGCCAGGCCCGTAATCTGCCATGGGCCCCTGTACCGCCTCCTCATGCTGCTGCCAGGTCCAGAGTGTCTCATGGGTCCCTGTACGGCCTCCCATTGCTGCTGTCTCCATCGCCACACTCTGCCATGTGCCACTTTCAGGTCTCCTCACACTGCTGGTGGGTTCCATTTTGTCATAGGGTGCTGGCAGATTACGGGCCTCCCATTGCTGCTGCCAGGCCCGTAATCTGCCATGGGCCCCTGTACCGCCTCCTCATGCTGCTGCCAGGTCCAGAGTGTCTCATGGGTCCCTGTACGGCCTCCCATTGCTGCTGTCTCCATCGCCACACTCTGCCATGTGCCACTTTCAGGTCTCCTCACACTGCTGGTGGGTTCCATTTTGTCATAGGGTGCTGGCAGATTACGGGCCTCCCATTGCTGCTGCCAGGCCCGTAATCTGCCATGGGCCCCTGTACCGCCTCCTCATGCTGCTGCCAGGTCCAGAGTGTGTCATGGGTCCCTGTACGGCCTCCCATTGCTGCTGTCTCCATCGCCACACTCTGCCATGTGCCACTTTCAGGTCTCCTCACACTGCTGGTGGGTTCCATTTTGTCATAGGGTGCTGTATGGCCTCCCATTGCTGCTGCCAGGCCCGTAATCTGCCATGGGCCCCCGTACCGACTCCTCATGCTGCTGCCAGGCCCGTAATCTGTCATGGGCCCCTTTACCGCCTCCTCATGCTGCTGCCAGGTCCAGAGTGTGTCATGGGTCCCTGTACGGCCTCCCATTGCTGCTGTCTCCATCGCCACACTCTGCCATGTGCCACTTTCAGGTCTCCTCACACTGCTGGTGGGTTCCATTTTGTCATAGGGTGCTGTATGGCCTCCCATTGCTGCTGCCAGGCCCGTAATCTGCCATGGGCCCCCGTACCGACTCCTCATGCTGCTGCCAGGCCCGTAAGCTGTCATGGGCCCCTGTACCGCCTCCTCATGCTGCTGCCAGGTCCAGAGTGTGTCATGGGTCCCTGTACGGCCTCCCATTGCTGCTGTCTCCATCGCCACACTCTGCCATGTGCCACTTTCAGGTCTCCTCACACTGCTGGTGGGTTCCATTTTGTCATAGGGTGCTGTATGGCCTCCCATTGCTGCTGCCAGGCCCGTAATCTGCCATGGGCCCCTGTACCGACTCCTCATGCTGCTGCCAGGCCCGTAATCTGTCATGGGCCCCTGTACCGCCTCCTCATGCTGCTGCCAGGTCCAGAGTGTGTCATGGGTCCCTGTACGGCCTCCCATTGCTGCTGCCTCCATCGCCACACTCTGCCATGTGCCACTTTCAGGTCTTCTCACACTGCTGGTGGGTTCCATTTTGTCATAGGGTGTTGTATGGCCTCCCATTGCTGCTGCCAGGCCCGTAATCTGCCATGGGCCCCCGTACCGACTCCTCATGCTGCTGCCAGGCCCGTAATCTGTCATGGGCCCCTGTACCGCCTCCTCATGCTGCTGCCAGGTCCAGAGTGTGTCATGGGTCCCTGTACGGCCTCCCATTGCTGCTGTCTCCATCGCCACACTCTGCCATGTGCCACTTTCAGGTCTCCTCACACTGCTGGTGGGTTCCATTTTGTCATAGGGTGCTGGCAGATTACGGGCCTCCCATTGCTGCTGCCAGGCCTGTAATCTGCCATGGGCCCCTGTACTGCCTCCTCATGCTGCTGCCAGGTCCAGAGTGTCTCATGGGTCCCTGTACGGCCTCCCATTGCTGCTGTCTCCATCGCCACACTCTGCCATGTGCCACTTTCAGGTCTCCTCACACTGCTGGTGGGTTCCATTTTGTCATAGGGTGCTGTATGGCCTCCCATTGCTGCTGCCTCCACCGCCACACTGTGGCTCCAAACACTGGTTTTGGCCCCGTGACTGCCCAAATGAGTTAAATGTGCGGTGATTCTAAGATCGACGGCACTCATCTGCATGTCATACTGACTGACAGTATTATTTCTCTTCCCCAGCAGACTCCAAGGGCATTTAAATTAAAGGTACAGTGTTCTGCACTAATATAAAGGCTCTCTGAAGCCTAGAAACACCCTTTTTATAAGTTAAATTCGCAGCGAATATATTCGACTCGAATTTATTCCTCGAATTCGCCGAATCAGCCGAATCGAATTTTTGAATACTTCGCTCATCTCTAGATATCACAGTTAGGAGTTGTAGGAGGAGAACAATTGACATTTGTTAGTAACAACAAGGGTTAGCAGATGCTCCCAAACCATAAACACATGGTCAGACTGGAAAAATACACACAAAATTGAAGCCATGCCCACAAAAACCCACTTTTGGGAGACAAATGCACAAAAATTGCATAAACATAAAAAGGTGCAGCGCTAAAATATATCAATATATAATAAAATTCAGTGAAATGGACTTCCAGGTGGATATGGTGCTTAATCAGGCGCACAAATGAGAAATAATATTGCACAGTCTAATGAGTAGAGATGTGTTCAGAAAGAAGTGCAGGCTTGACTTGGTTATGTCAGTAATACAAGTGGATAAACTTCAACTTCATAGGTATTTCCCATAATAAAATCCTTGTGATGTGAATCCGTGCAGCAATATATAAAATGCGCACTCACCAGATGCACATAGGTTATGCTCATTGAACCAATATGACTCTGTAGGGGCACCTTTAAAGGGAACAGCCAGCCAGCCAGCCTGGAGCAAAGATCCCTCATCTGGACACCAGCTTCACATGCAGCCACGCTTCCTCTGGGGGTCTCTATGAGCAGTTAGCTCAGAGCCAGGTAATATATAAAAAGCTGTATAGTGTAGTATATTTTTAAAACAGTTTTAATTTATTAAATATAAGAATGATCATCTAGAAGTTTACAATAAAACATTCCCAAAAAGTTTCCAGAAAAAATATAATATGATAAAAGCTTATGTGGCTGATCAGCCACTCTCCAAAATGGCCGCTGGACCTCCGTATGGCTCCGGTGGAGAGACGTCACGACGTTAGGGCTCCTACTTGACGCGTTCTCAAAAGGGGTGTGCCCACTTTTGGGAGCTAAATGTATAAAAAAATTACAGCAAACTTGGGGTGTTGGTCATCATGCACAATATCCCCCCCCCCCAAAAAAAAAACCCTCACCAAGGGCTGACAACAAATAATCTGTCCTCCTTTCAGGCCAAGCAAACCCCCATTACTGCTGTCCCTTATATAGCATAGGTTGTATTGTTGGCACGCCCAATGAAGGACACGCCCATTCAATCCATTTCTTCATGAATGCCTCAAGTGATTGCACCCGATTAGCAGGCAAATACTCCTCCCAGATGTGTTGGCTATGTGCATCAATTCATAGACTAAGCCCTGGTTCACACTGATGCGGTCTGGAATTCTTCACCGCATCAGAATCGCACCCCGTTCAGGCAAACCACTGCGGGTGTATATGTTAACAACACCCTGAAATCGGTCTGTAAAACTCGGTGCGGTGTACAGAATCGGATTGCATAGGTGTGACTACCCATGCTATCTGATTCTAGTGCGAACCAAAAAAAGGGTCCTTCATGTTTTTGGTGTGGGTGCAATGCGATTAGAGCCATACAAAATGCGAATCACATACGATATACCACACAGCATATATGTGAAACCAGGCTGAATATAGACACAAAACTATGCGCAAAGGTTCTGGCAAAGAGGATGAAAGAGTTGATGCCGGTTTGGATTCACTTAGACCAGGTGGGCCAATGAATTAAGATTGTTGCTCCTCTTGCAAAAGAGTAAGAAAAAGAACCAGTTGGTGTTAGATTGACACAGAAAAAGCCTTCAATAGAGTAGACTGGGAAATTATGTTTGGCACACTGAAAGCATTAGGAATTGGACCCAGAATGTTGCAATGGATAAAAAAATTATATAGTTCTCCATCAGCAGCGGTGAAAGTAAATGGCTCATTGTATAATAAAAAAAACAGGTTGCGCTAATTATAAGTGTCCAAAAGTGTAGAATATAACTTAAAAAAAACATATAAAGTCCAATAAAATGTGTTGCAATAAAAAGTGATGCAATAAAAAGTGTCCAACAAATTCCACCACGTGCCAATCCACCACCAGATAAATTAAATGAACTCACCAGAGCAATGCATGGCAAGGCTGGGTTCCTTTTATTTATTATCATCACGCTGTTTGTGCTGGGACACCATTTTTGTAAGTGCAATGTGTTTTAATAAAATAAGAAGTTTTATAAGGTACTGCACCATGAGTTTCTGTTCTCTTATATCCTGAGTGGTGGTCTGAACATCTAAAGGAAGTGGTGGTTGAAGAAGCGGATCCATATGGTTATACATTCCCTGCAGAGTATTGCTCCCTGGATATTGGATATCAAGTTTGTGTTGTCCCATCATCTTGCAGAGTATCGCTCCCAGAGAAGAAAGCATTTATGCTGATTTATAACTTGATCAGCATATTGCTCTGGTGAGATCATTTAATTTATCTGGTGGTGGATTGGCACATGGTGGAATTTGTTGGACACTTTATTGCAACACATTTTTTTGGACTTTATATGGGTTTTTTTTTAGTTATATTCTACACTTTTAAATTTTGGACACTTATAATTAGCGCAACCTGTTTTTTTATACACCTTATTTATATACTGTAGGTCAGGTTTTCAGCTTTTTTTTTTTATATAAAAAAAAAATTTAGTTTTGTTTTACCCCTTTCTAGTAAATATAAATTTCTTTCGTGGCGCTATCTAAATAATATTGTTAAATGGCTTGTTGTCCAGTCCTTCAAAATGTACAACAGAACAAGGCAGGGGTGCTCACTTTCACTGCTACTTTTTGTTACATCTTTGGAACCGATTTTAGGTCTGTACAAAAGGTATATAAAGGGAATTAGGGTAGGAGATGAGGAACATAAAGTTGCAGCCAGGGGCAGACTGACAACTCATGGGGTCCCCGGGCAATAGGTGACCATGGGGCCCCTGTGTCCTCACCCACACCCAAAAAAAGCCTATGAAAGGTACTAGAGGCATCTCATGGGGCCCCCTAGTGACCCTGGGCCCTCGGGCAGTGCCTGAGTAACCAAAATGGTCAGTTTGCCCCTGGTTGCAGCATATGCCGATATGTTATTCTATATTATAAATCCCAGAGTGACATTACCCATGCTAATGAAAAACTTAAACACTACGGAGCGATAACAAATTTGAAAATTAACCCTATGAAATCTGAGAAATATGAATGTTTTGAGGGGAAAAAATAAACGGACTTTACAGAAAACCTTCCCCTTTGTATGGAGAGAAAAGGAACTGAACTATTTAGGTATAAAGTTACTCCTTCCTTAAAGAATATATACCAGAAAAATTCCATCCCATTGATAAATGAGTTGAAGGAAGAACTGAGGAGACTAGCAAAAGGATCACTCTTGTGGATAGGATGTAAGAACATGATCAAGATGGTGATAGTCCCAAAGATTTTGTATAAATTTCACATTCTCCCAATATATCTTCTGGGGTAATTTTTTCAGATCATAAAAAAGATACTCAAATATATATATATTTTTTTATGTGTGTGGAAAAAAAAAACAAGAGTTAAATATGAACTACTATGTAGAGACAGAATTAATGGGGGACTAAATGTACTGGATTATAGAAGATATTGTTCTGTGATGATTTCATGAATAGCAGACTGGATTTACAACCCAGGGAGGAAAAGTTGGATAAAGATAGAAAATACACTGAGCGGGATACAATTAGATAATATTTAGCTTCCTCAACAGCATCAAAATTTTTCAGACAACACAAGTATTTTAAAATGGTATGTTTTTAGGCTATGGAACAGAATTCACAAACAAAAAGGGGTGGAAGTACAATTGTTAATACCACTTGGGGGAACTGAATTTTTTTTCCCCCCGGGGAAAGAAAATAGAGCAGGTAAATGTATAAAAATGCACATCTAAAAGACACTGATAATGGGCATTTGTGTTAGATTTAAAGAAGAAAAATATTTTCTATGTTGGATGAGTGGCATTACTATCAATTGAGACATTTTGTTGCAATGCTCCCTCAGCCACTAAGAATGGAGAAGGACATGTATCCAGTTGAAAAACTCTTTAGTCTGGATACTATGTGAAAGCAAGTTACTAAATATATATATATATATATATATATATATATATATATATATATATATATATAATAAAATCCTCATTTATCCTGCCACCGTTTATGGATAAAAAGGGGAAGGAACTTTGAGCAAAATTAAATTAAGAGGAAAATGAAAAATATTTAAATTAGTACACAGTGCAGTGGATATGAATATAGTAGAAAGAAATTGAATGTTTAGCAAGGTGATATTATCCCTAGTGTGGCACATAAGTGAATTCTCCAATTTTAAATTATGTTGGAGGGGTTGTGGGATGAAAGGAACAAATGGCACAGATTTGGTGGGAGTCTCCTAAAATTACAAGGAGTAATACAGGACATAACAAGGATTAGTGTATTGAAAGATCCTTGGGTTTGCTTCTTCCATAATTCTGACTCAACGGTGAAACAATGATATTTATTCATTAAATGTGGCTATAGGTGTGATCCCTAGATTCTGGCAGAAACAGGAAACCCCAAAAATAAGAGACTGGATAAATAGAGTGGAGGATATATACAAGATGGAAGAACTATATCATGAAGCAGAGGATAAGATTGAAAAATTCAAGAATACAGAATAGATGGAAGGATTTTAACACATCCAAGAGAAATATAGAACTGATTGGACTGTAAAAAAAAAAAAGGAAGAGCTGAGGACAGGAATATCTATTTAAGGGACAAAAAGTAAGATGGTAGGACCAAACAGTGGAACAGAAAAGGAAAAAAAAAAAAAAGGAAAAAAAAAAAAAAGGAATTAAGGGAATAGGTGGTGACAAAGGGTGGGGAGAAGGGTAATATGGAAAATTTGTAGTGGAAAGGTTTGATAGCGAGGGAATTAAAAAACAAACAAAAAAAAAATTCTGCATGATTTATCCATTAGCATTCTAAACATTAATGAATGATAAGTGAATCATCACTACTACTTTAGATGCTACAAACACCCCCCCTTCCCCATCTATTAATGTGGCCACCTGCTTGGGTGACTAGACTACATTACCTTTAATTTTGTGAGGCAAATGTTAGCATTTTAGCTCACTTTTGTACATTTGACTATACATATTTTCAATAAAGCCACTGTTTAAGCTGCATGGTTCAATTTGACATTTCTTTAATGGGGATCTCTTTATCCTTGTTCTCTATGAATTGCTTGAGTGACAGTGATCACACCTGTTTTTCTACATTGGGTGGAGTCAGCAACAATTTGGCATCTGATATGATTACAGGTTATCCTGCATCTATCATTTATTGGCTATAGAGGCCCCCCCAATGTATTAAGCATTTGATTTAAGCCTCATAAGCTCACCTGTAGGTACATGTTAAAGTGGCCTTCATTTGTGACCCACAGGAAGCCACGCAAGAGCACATGGCAGCTCAAGGCATCCAGTTCCATCATTACATATCCTTCACATGTGCCACAAGCCTTGGGACCAAGCTAGGTCACATACCTCTGGGTACTGGTATCTGGGACACCTGTGTATGCATGGTTATTCCCTCCCATGTGCATGCATCCTTCAGGAGGGGGAAACAAAAAACCTACCTCCTGGATGTGGGCTTCCCAGGTGGTAGTGGGCAGGGCAGCTGTTAGAAGCCACAGGGCCCCATACAACCAACATGACAGGGCCTCCCTCCATCCAAAATAAAGCCATACGATTCATTCCTGAATGCACAGTTACTGATCACCCAGTGTTTGTTCAGGAATGACGTGGCAGGCAAATGTGACATGTACTAGACCAGCAAGGTGGGGGGGTGTGGAACATTTACTAGCAGGGTGTTAAACTGGTGGCCCCCCAGCTGTTGGAAAACTACAAATCCCATCATGCCTCTAACTTTGGGAGTCACTTAACTATCAATCTTGCAATGCCTCATGGGACTTGTAGTTTGGCAACAGCTGGAGGGCCACCAGTTTGACATCTGAATTGCTGGAACTGATCCCATTGGCTCTCTACAACAGCTGAAAGCCAGCAGGCAATAAAGAAGCCAGCTTTCAGCTGCTGCTGAGAGCCAACAGGATCAGTTCCACTAATTATTCCCCCAAAGTCACCCTCCCTGCCCACATCAGATTCACCCAGCTGCCTGGACCCTCCCTGCTGGCCTGGGCCCCCATACAGGAGGGCTGGTGGTAACCCCTTATCCATGGCCCTGTAGTGGGATCCTAGGCAAGAATAGCAGGAGCACTTTGGCAGCACTAGATGTAATAAAAAGCAGCATTTCACTTATGCAAGGAGGGGGGGGACCAGAATAAAGTGGAGAACTCAGTTTAAGGTTTGCACTTAGAGGTGCATGAATGTGCAGTGCGGCTTTATATATTGGCAAATTTAGGTAACAAACCTTTTCCCAAAATATTTTATTGTACTTTTCAGAGTTCTCATTACAAGTTAAACACTGAACAGGATTTTACAAATGGATACAGATCAATGTTATAGCCACCATTAGAGTTGAGGTGTGAAGTCAGGACATCTCCATCCACAAATGTTGTGCATTTCTGGAAGATCAGATCTGTACTTTCAGGTTCTTTAGCTCCTTCTTGGAGCTTTTGAGTTTTTGAAGATGTGGTGGCATTCCTGATCATGCGACCACTACATGGTTCTCATCCCCATCCTAGAAATATTCCAGTTGATCGTCCTTTTTCTTATCTGGCTGGAAAGACACCAAAGTCGGTCCCTCCCCTGTAATAGGCAGAGGTACGAAGACTCGAGCGTGGATATAAGTGTCCTCTCCAATGTCCACCTGGAAAGAGCAGAAAAGTTAATTCCACCTTAATATAATGCCCAATATCAGTGAGAACACAAAATTTAAGCGTTCTACCAGAAGAACAGTTCCAAGATATCTGGGGGCGACTTTAGATTGCAAGCTCCTGTGGGGCAAGGACTGACAACTGCTGGAATGTTGTCTGTACAGCGCTGTGGAATAGGTCAGCTATAAAAATGAAAGTGCAACTCTGGGGGATACAATAGAGTAAGCTCTGAGGATAAAAGTCAGAAGCATTAATAGTGTATGACTGATGCAGACATTAGAGTGTAAGCTCCTCTGGTGCAGTCATCTGACAGTCAGTGTTCTCTATACAGCACTGTGGTATATGTCAGCATTAGAAATGTATAATAGTGTGTGTTGAGGGGGAGGGGGGTTGGGACATTTGATATGACTGGCTCAGTGTTATCTGTACAGCACTGCAGTATATGTCAGAGCTATACAAATGCCCAATAGTGTGACTGTGGGGAGACAGAGTGTAAGCTCCTCTGGTACAGAGACTGATATGACTGGATCAGTGTTCTGTCTACAGCACTGTGGTATATGTTATAGCCATTTGCAGTCCAGGAGGGTGGGCGGGGGGGTGTAGTGAAGTGCAGAAATCAGGTGGTGTGGGGGCTGCAACTGGGGTTGTAGACTGAGGAATGGGGGCAGAAGTATGAGATTAGAGAGTGGAAGTCTGCAGTGTGGGATGGGGTAAGGTGTGGGGTACTGCAGCATGAGGGAGGATGTGGGGCAGTGCCCAGCAGCACAAAGTGGTGATGAGTGTGGGATGGGGGTGAGGAGCAGAGGACAGTAGCTCAGGATGGGGGGGGGGGAAGAATAAGGGGACCACAATGTTAGTTGCTGAAGTGGAGAAGGGACCAAAACCTAATGGAGGTGTGTGGAGCAATGATTGCAGGGGCCAGGCTGGAGCATCTGATGGGGGTGAAGTTGGGGCAGCAGGGTGGGATGGGGGTTAGGAGTATGGGGGCAGCACTAGTTTGTCTGGATATGGTTGCAGAGGAGAGCACTGGAGGCAGAGAGATCAGACAGCAGGAGGTGGTGGGACGTGTCCTAGGGAGAGCACTGGAGCTGGAGGCAGCAGGGGCAATTGTGTACTATATGGTGGTTGTCATGATCCAGCCAAGTTGGAGAACATCTGGATCACATTTTGTGGTTTTCATAAACACCAGTCATTGTCTGCCCAAATACGTTGTTTCAGAACACAGGAGATCATGATACCATGTCTGGCGTTAAATATGAAACTCAAAACCAAATATATTGCAGTTTACCAATCTTTAAGAAATGGTGGCTGCATTAGTTTAGGCTTTCCCCCTCAGTTTTCATCACCAGTAACACCTCCCTTATTAGAGCACTCTGCAAGAGCTTCTGAGGGGGGGGGTGACAGACTTTCTGGCTAGATCACCAGGTGAAAGCCTAAGGATACCAATTAAGCCACCACATTAGATTTGTTAAGCTGTAAAATAAAGGTTTGCCTTTGGGTTCAATACTGGTTTAACTTTTCCTGGCTTATACCTGGAGAAAACAAAAACACCTGATCCAGGATAGGTCCAAACTGTCTGAATCATGAGTGTTACACTGAGTGGCATATTGGGGCAGTGCTGGGGGTGCAGAGGGGAGAAGTGACAGCCAGGAGACCAAATGCTTCTGCTAGACTCCAAGGGAGAATATAGCAGCCAGGCAGTCTTTAGAAACAGTCTTTTCCTGCTGAATTCTAGCCAACTGCCATTTTCTTCTGATGAATAGAGAAGAATTTAGAGATTGTGGGCTGTAGGTGCTGAGGCTGTGCAGTGGGGGAGATTTACTAAAACTGGTGCGCATAGAATCTGGTGCAGCTGTGCATGGCAGCCAATCAGCTTTAACTTGTTCAATTAGACTGACAAACCTGGAAGCCGATTGGTTACTATGCACAGATGCACCAGACCACCATTTTTAGTAAATCTCCCACATCCATTTTGCCTGTAGGAAGGGGCGGACTGACCATTTGGAAACTTGGGTACTGCCTGAGGGCCCAGGTCAGTAGGGGCCCCATGAGATGCTCCCGATACCTTTTTTTATAGGCATTTGAGTTTGGGCAAGGACACAGGGGTCCCCATGATCCCCTATTGCCCAGGGGCCCCATGTGTTGTCAGTCCACTCTTGCCTGTAGGGCACCAGAATGTGCGCTTCTGCCCCCCAGTGGCAAGACAGACATTGGATATTTCCGAAATCTAAACCAATTTCCCACCTGTAGGATGTCATAATGTCCACTGGTTAAGGTGGTTATACTGGACAAAGCCTGCACCAGGCAATTTTCTGCCCCCAATTCTCTAGCAGGAGTGATTCACTCACTTCTACAGGTAGAGTGGTGTAACCCCCCCCCCCCCCCACCTTTCTTGGGTTCCCCCATCCACATGGGAAACCCTGGACCACTGCAAATGGTGGCACTACAGAGGAGCTGATGTTCCTCTCTGAACTAGGATTTTGACACTTGACAATCGGTCTGGCTGCTAAGTAAACAGAGCTTGGTGTCCGCTCTGCTGCATTGGAGGCCAGGACAGATTTTAGGTCTAAGACCCCATATATCTCCATAAAGGAGGACCTGTCATGGCCCATGCTGTCACATCCCTTGTGAAAGCAATACTCATGCACAAGCGCATATACAAGTACCAACCACATATGTAAGCTGATTGTTCTTGCTATGACTCAATGCCAATGTGTGGTGCAATCATTTTAGCTCCAGACCTCCCATGCAACTCTAAACTGGTAACCTGCAAAGGATTTTTAAAAGCATAATCTGAAATATTTTCAGTGTTTTAGTTTGGTGCCGTTCCATTGGTGTACTCAAATTTTAAAGCACATGTTAAAACAGCCATTTACTTGGCACATCTTATTTAAACAAATTAGTGTCTGCAAAATAAAGTTTCCAAAAAAGTTGCATTTAAACACTACAAAGTTTAAAAAAAAAAAAGTCAGAATTGGCCCAGTAGGGACCTGGTTAAGGAAGGATAGTATGATAGGTGAGCTCCTCTGTTGCAAAGACTGAAAGGTTCAGCCAGAGCTATAAACTGACATAGTGACCAGTGGGACATTAGGGTGTTATGCCAAAAAACCAACAATGTTCCATAAAACCCAAAGCATTACCTTGAAAAAGTAATTTGTTCCGGCAACAACCTGAGTACTGACGAGGATCGCCTTAAATTCCTTGGGGTTTGTCCCAGACTGTTTCTCATACTGTTCTTTCACCTGAAAAAAGGAAAAAGTTCAGGTTGGGAATGGCCCAGATATAGACCTGCACTCAGTCTGATCCTCTGCAGCAATCACGATTACAGCTGGTACCAAGCATTCACTGCAGGCCAGGGGCTGGATGTGGCCATTGGCTTGCCTTTATCTGCTCCTTGAGGCACCATTCCACCAACTGGGCACCATTTACCTATTGATACCCACAAATGGACAGTTGGTTTACACCAATGACTGGGAACAGTTTATAGCCACTGATGCTGGGGCATTTACTACTCCCATTGGCCACAGTCTAGCCCCTCCAAAGTCTGAAGGACAGTAAACTGTCCCTTTGTGTAGGAAGTGGAGACCTCTACTATAGAGAATTGCAATTTTTGTATTTTTTGCATGCCATTTTACCTCATTCTCATGGTGGTCATTGTTTATTAAGGGCAGATGGATCCATCTGCTTCCTGAAACCCTACCTAGAACATGGCAGGAAGTCCCCAGGATGCAGCTGTGAGGCCAGGAGCTACATCACCAGTGCCTCACCCAACCAGAAAATGGAAAGGATTGAAAGACAAAAAAAAAAGCTTACCTAGCGATTGTACAGTTATGCATACTGATATAAATGTTACAGTGCTGAAATTTAGTGGAGGATGTCAAATTTAATTTGTCATTTTTAATGTTAAATTATAGTTTATATCCATTATCAAAAAAGTGTTGAATTATGGAGGCAGTCATATGCAGCATCTGGTTGTGCTTTACTCTGTTCTGTTAAATGTACAGAGCTGTGCTTTACAATTGTCATTTGAGGCTGGGCCAGTTGCATGACGAGTGCAGAGTTCTCTCTACAGCATTGAGCAGACAGAACATCTATGAGATCACACAGCCTGCAATACATTACATGACCAATGATGGCGCTGTGGAGTAGACACTGCAGTGTCCAGTGGATAGCAATACGCACTTTCCTACAGGCCCTTATGAATCAGCCGACTCATTTAAGACAACGTCCGCCCTTGGAAGCTCAGACACCTCAATTGCCATTGTGCAACAAGGCAGGGTGATTGAAGGCCAAGTGTGTTCCTCCTCTTGTGGCTCACCTATAAATCTGTTTTGAGTTGGCGGGCATTGGATCTACTTCAAGGGACTTTGATTTTAATTTAAAAATAAAAAAAAAAAAACCACACACAACTTGTTAAAAACCAGACTTTGTTTACAGTACACTTTTGTGACCGAGTAGCTGTACCATGTACCCCATACTCACATGGGGGACTGGGATCTGGGGGCACCTTTGGTAAAGCTTCCAGATTACAATAATACCCCTACAACAGAGTTGTGGTGAAGAGGTCCTTATCCCCCATCAACATGGGTGTAACGGAACCAGACCCCTACTGCACTAGGGTATTTCCATTAGACTCCTGCTTCCTCGTCTGAACACAGATCCATGGACACCACCGCTGACCAAACAAGACAGCACCAGGACTTTTCTTAAAACAGGAAGTGGGCTGCTTTATTTTAAAACAGATACAAGATCTATACACAGGGCAGGCAAAACATTTAGTAACAAGAGACCCCCCACCAAGCCAATATACAGACACCTACATCCCATAATAGTTTGCTCCCAAGCCAGACACAATAGAACAATGGGACAACCAGGTGGCATTAAACAACCCCCACCTATCTCCTATACATGCCTACAGAATATCAGGACATGTCACCCTGCACCCCTAACAGACACATGAGAGGGATATGGAAAGCTGACACAGGGGTCTCCCCACCTCTCCAAAGGGGGCTATGTTCCATGGGCCCCCCCAACCAAAGTCACTCCCTTCACAATTGGGACAAGGTGCTTCTGCCCCCCAAAGCAAGCAAACACCCCCATGTTGCCTGATATGGTTCAGGGGCAGCTTGGAACACTTAGGTGTTAACCACCCCCCCCCCCAATCTTTTCTGACCTGCACTACATGCTCAGATAAGGGTCTGGCATGGATTTGCAGGCAGACCACCACACCAAGAAAAAAAAAAAGTTTGGCATGGGGTTGCCCTAAAAATCCATACTACACCTGAAGAGCAATTCTTTTTACATTCAAGATTCTGTGGGGAACCCCACTGACAACTGAAAAAGGTTTTTACTAAAATACCACATGACTTATTACAAGTCACATGGTATTTTAGTAGCTGCATGCCATCTTACCCCATACTCAGATGCAGCAAGAAACCACTTAGTAAAATTGTCCCTCTGATGTTCAAGCTTTCATTAGATCAAAATGTTGACCATGAACCTAACTTGGGGGAAGATGTTCAGCCCTTCACTAATAGTAACCAATCAGCATCTAACATTCATTGTCAAGATGCAACTGAACAAGTTGAAGATGGAAGCTGATTGGTTGCCATGCACAACTGCACCAGGTTTGATCATTTCACTTCATTGGGGTTTACATTTCAGGGATCTGGAGAAGGAGGGGGTGTCTCAAGAAGCTTCTTATTAAAAAGGACCATCCATGTCCACCATACATTGGCAGCTTTTGGGAATTGCAGCTTCTGCCATTGTAAACTATATAGGGGACTACAAGACTAATTCACAATGTCACACTAATAAAGAGTACATTGGAGCTCCCTCATGGGGCCCATTTATACCAGCAGGTGCACAACATGCAGACTGGGTTACATTGTTCAATGCATTGCAGAGTTTACTTTGAATTCATACAGCTCTAAGCTGACCCAATGTGATGCAGTTTAATGAACACACTTGTATGGTGTAAACACAACACAGGTCAATGGCTTCTCAGGGTCCCAATGCAGATAATCACACCTGACATGAACCAGTCCTTAGGATTGGATCCCCCAACCACTTACCTCATCAAGGATGGCCTGATCTTCTGCAGTAGGTTCCCTGGGCTCACTCAGTCCCCCAGGCTTACTCAGTCCCCCAATTGTTGCTTGTGCAGCCTCAGCCATCTTTGTAAAGTTCTCAGTAGACTAATACAGATCACCCAGTACCTGGGCTTATATACCTGTGGGCTGTACCATTCCACAGAGAGGGTGGGGGTGTTCAGTAATGACTACACCCTGCATGTGATGGGCCATTCTCAGGAGAAAACTGATACTAGGCATTGGAAATGATGTCATACAAATCAAAGTCTGTGCTAAGAAAATCAGTGGAATGGTATGAGGAACCTATGGATCCCTGGAGGTAAATCTGAGGTCTCTGGTATTACATCCTTCTTTTCCTGACCGCCCACCTAAAGGAAAACATGATGCAGGTGCCACTTGATGCCGCAAAAATTACCCCCCCCCCCCATTTGTAGTAATACTATTGCCAAACGTGAGCCATCCAGGTGAATGGGAACCGCGCCCACAACCACCCTGAAACCTGCGATGGTTCAGCCCTTTCAGGGTTAAATCAGACAGACCGCCCACCTAAAGGAAAACATGATGCATGATGACACCATTCAGACACCTAGACTTGAGTTCAGAGGGACCTAAGCCTCGTTTAGACTTGCGCTTGGAGGGTGGTAAAAATTAGTGGTTGAGCCACATTTTTGCCGCCTACCACCCGCCCCTATTGAGCTACAATTAGTAGCAGATGGGGGTGTTTACATGTACTGGCCGTGAGGCTTCATTTTGCCCCCACTGCAAAGTTGACCCGACTTGTAGTGATTGTCAGGGGCTACACATTGAAGTGAATGGGGAAGCACTGCAAACGCCCCCATTGCACGCAGTTGCAAGGCATTTGTTGGCAAAAATGGGGTAAAAACAAGTGGCACGGAGGCGTCAAATCGCTTCCTCGTTGCCTGTCAGTGCGATCCGAACACGGAACAGGCTTCAGGGGCCAGGGAGATGTAGATGTACGTCTAGATCTACCCTTACTTCCGAGCTCTCCAGTGCCAGATTTAGGCCCCGTGTACTGGCCAGTAAGGCTTGGTTCACATATTAGTATTTTACGTTTGATGCTTCTTCCAGTGCTTTTTGCATTTTATTTTGTGTTTTTCTACACACATTTTTGCTGCCGTTTTGCATTTTTGTTCAGTTCTTTTTTTTTATTTTTTATTAAAGTATAATTTATTTTGTTGCTGGGCAGAGTAAAAATGCAAAACGTGGCAAAAATGCACTACCATGCATTTCAGCCGCTTCTCCATTGACCTCTATTGTAGCAAAAACGCTGCTTTTTGCTTTTAAAATAATGTCCCCGACCCTTTCCAAAGACACAGCAGCTCAAAAAAGCGTAAATGTGAACGTGTTCCATAGGAAACCATGTTACATGAACTGTAGTGCGTTTCTACAAAAAGCAGTAAAAAAACGCATTGCTGAGAACAAAGCCAATGTCTAGGTTCACACCTATGCAGGATGCGTTTGAGAGGTTTCTGCATTGCGCCTTGGGTTGCATTTTGCATTTTTGTACTTGTGTTTTTGCTGCATTTTTTATGTGTTTTGCGGGGGGGGGTGTTCATTTTTTTACATTTTTTCTTGTTGCTAGACAGAGTTTAAACGCAAAACACATAAAAAACGTGGCACAAACGCAATACATGCATTCCCATTGAAGTCTATAGAACCAAAACAACATTTTGCATTCAAAAAAGCCCCTGACCCTTTCCAAAAAAACGCACCTGGTGAAAACGCGGAGATATGTACGTGTCCCATAGGAAATCATGCATTTCTGAAAAAAGAAAAATCGCTGTAGAAAATACTTAGGTGTGAACCTGGGGTAAGGGAGAGGTTGACAAAGACTGCCAAACCATTGTCCCAGCATCGCCCCCTAGACAGCACCTTCCCCAGTATAAGGATTGGGGGTCATTCACTGGATTAATACCAATTATATACATTCATTTACAACTGTTGCACATACTTGATGTGATTGCTGCCATTTTCCCTTTCTTTGGTTCTCGTAGTATTCCATATATTATTCCAATAACTATCCCCTCCTCAGCCCGGGTGTGTCGGAGAGCATGGTGCTGCTTACACAGTCATGGGCCCTGGGAACTGGGGGCCCGAGAAAATACTGGCTCTTTATCAGTGATGTGATCTGTATATTATTGTATTGTTTCTTTGCAGCTACAGCTACCTGCACCCCCTGAACCCCTGAAAAAGCGATATGTGAAACGCGTTGGTACAACATCTTTCCCCATATTTGTGGTCCCCCCCCCCCACCATCTATATGTCATGTTGTGACTTGGTTTCTCAAGATATGATCAGTCTATGTGGGGAAATGATGCTGACAGGGGTGGCTGAGCCGCTTATCTTACAAATAAATGTTTTTAGGGGTTCAGGCCCCCCAAGGTGTTTTAGTAATTTTGTAATGAAAGTTTTTGTTTTCCAAAACATTTTATGAGTTGTATTTCTGAAGGGAGGCTTTCAGCACCGTTAGAAAATCCCACTGTTGTTCTTTTTGTTCACACTATTTATTACAGGTACTTATATAGTGCTGTCATTTTACGCAGCGCTTTACATATATATTGTACATTCACATCAGTCCCCGCCCCTGAGGAGCTTACAATCTAAGGTACTATATGCATTCTTGGGATTAGGAGCTGAGTGAGTCCAATGGGTCTATTATTTGGTTTTAGATTCAGTACCGATCATCTTTCCTCATAGCTGAGCTCCTCCCGGCCTCTTCTTTGTTTAAAGTGATTGTAGAGGCAGATTATTGTAAAACAAAATACCAAATATGTTATACTTACCTTCTCTGTGCAGTGATTTTGATCCTCCTTTTCACGGATTCCCCGCCAGTGCTCTTGGCTCCTCCTTCCTGCCAAGCTGCTTGCTATGGAGGTATCCAAGCAGGCTCATTTCAGAGTCGCTGCTCTTTGTGTCCATTCACACACAGATGTGGCTTGTCCCCGCCCCCACTCTCTCCTCATTGGCTAACTGGCTGTGATTGACAGTAGACCCGGGACAGCCGAGGCTCTGGTGCACATCGCTGGATCGAGATGGGGCTTGTTGTGGGCTTTTGAATCATGTCTCAAGAATATGACTTTTATCAAGACATAGTATTATATGGCAAACAGCTCAGCATAACCGGATGTTAAGAGTTAATTTTGTCTTGGTTGAACCACCAAGAATTCTAGTTAAAGAACTGGAGAGAATGGGTGAAGGGATTGTTTTTCTTTCCTCCTAGAGACAATACTATTTTAAAGTTCTACAGGTGATCAAACACCATTATTCAGACTTCAATAAGCAGGTAAACATATACAAGGTCTGGACAGGACAATAGAGGAACCAAACTGATTGTCTGAGAGCTTACCCAAACCTTGTAGAGTGTGATGAACCAACAGACCTCTGAAACTATTACCATATACTATTGTTCACCAAGGGTGAAAGCATTAACAATTGTTTACCATGAGCCCAATACAAGGGCCATGCAAATAGAGAGTTTTTTCCCTACACAGAGAAAAATGTTGATTCTGAAACAAAGGGGTGAAATTCAGGACATTTAAGTCTAAAAGTTCACTGTATATCATTACAAAAATGTATTACAAAAACAGATTATAAATAAGATGTCATAGACTTTAAACACCACTAAATACTCAGCAATGGGAACTATATATCACTAACTTGAGTATTGAGATGATGGGAAGTAAGATGTATTATAAACTAGCATTAGTTACATGTCTTATCAGGAAACAAACAGGATGGTACTTCAAGGAGGAATAACCGAATATACACCTATATTCCATGGTCCCTATTTAGAATAATATAGGTATCACTGCTATATCTGGAAAGAGCCGTATATTTTATTCCTGAAATTACCTGAAGATTCCACCCAAGGTATGAGTCATCTCAAATACTCACATTGTTCTGTGATACATGACCGCCACCTGGCGGGCAGGTGAGAAATAGCTTATGTACACACATTTCTCAACTAGCCAATCAGGAAGCCTGGTGGGAAGGTATCTTAGAACAATGGACTAGTGGATATAAAAGCCCATGTGCTTTAAGAAAAAGAGGAACCCTCATAAAGACCTCATGGAAAGACCTGACATCTGAAGAAGATCTCTGCTGAAATAACTACTCTTCCATCTTTTCAAACTTCCTAAAACTTTAAACCTCTAAACTTATAACTTCCTACATTCTCCCCTATTGAATCTATCACTTGCCTATATATCAGTCTAAAGGCGTTCCACTGCCAGCTAAATCCACGGGAGAGTTGCCTAGTCTGACGTCCGGGTGTGGTGAGATGTTTATTTGATTTTGTATTAATTACTTTCTCTGTTGTGTAGAATCATAAAATTACCCTAGTGTATTACAACAATATTGGGTAGTTAGATATATGTAGAAAGATACTGTGTTACCGTTAAAAATTGTTTATTGCCATATTATAAATTTTTCCATATTTCATAATTTATTGAATATTAATAACCAGAGTATCACATATCAAGGGCTTACTTCTTGCAATCCTATGGCCACGGCATGCGAGAATATAACCTTTGAGATATTCGAAATTATTAATTATTAATAAATTTAATAAATATCATATCATTTAAAATTTGTGATGGATGTAATTAGTTAGAGACATTATTAGTGTGTCTTACATTGGTAGGATATATTTTTGATTGTGTGTACCAATATTCATTTATCACCAGTCTTTTGCGTTTTGTGTTAATGTATATATAATTTTTGTACATAAATAAATTGTTATATTTATCTATTATAAGGCAAATTTTGTGTGTATGGTACGAAATCATATTGGCTAAAAGAATTCAAGGTATAATAATAAGTGGTGATCAAATTATCAAAGTGTCCAAATTATTGGTTTACTAAATATTTGCCGTATTTTAACGGCTGGAGGCACTGTAATATTTCATCTAAGGGAAAGGGACACGCCCTTTATAAATAATATATATCCTTACATAAACCACCACAACATAAATTTGGAGGCACTGCTGAGATCCATAGAAATCGTACCATAACACAAAACGCACTGGTGATTGTATATTTGTACACTTTATCAAACATATATTTTGTATCAAAATGGCATCCAGTAATCACGGATCCACCTCTTCCAAGCATAACGAGGAAAATATGGCGGCTCAAGGCAGTGAGCAAGAAGCTATGAAGCCAGCTCGGAAAGCTGCCGGTGCTTGGCAGAAGTATGTTGAAAATGAAGTAATAGATTATCTCCGCAAGAGATTAAGTTTGGGGGATAGCAATAAGGAATTTGTGGATGAAGAGAAAAAGCAGGCTATTAGCACTTTTGAGGACCTGTTCAACCAAAAGGGCCAGGTTGTTGGGTTTTTAATAGCATTTGCTGGAGCAGAAAGTGATAGAAGCCGTGACAGACTTCTCCTAGAAGCTTGGCCCATGTTATGGTTCATGACCGCTGGAGCTGCCCAGTGTTGTGGTGGTTTATGTAAGGATATATATTATTTATAAAGGGCGTGTCCCTTTCCCTTAGATGAAATATTACAGTGCCTCCAGCCGTTAAAATACGGCAAATATTTAGTAAACCAATAATTTGGACACCTTGATAATTTGATCACCACTTATTATTATACCTTGAATTCTTTTAGCCAATATGATTTCGTACCATACACACAAAATTTGCCTTATAATAGATAAATATAAAAATTTATTTATGTACAAAAATTATATATATATTAACACAAAACACAAAAGACTGGTGATAAATGAATATTGGTACACACAATCAAAAATATATCCTACCAATGTAAGACACACTAATAATGTCTCTAACTAATTACATCAATTACAATTTTTAAATGATATGATATTTATTAAATTTATTAATAATTAATAATTTCGAATATCTCAAAGGTTATATTCTTACACGCCGTGGCCATAGGCCTGCAAGAAGTAAGCCCTTGATATATGATACTCTGGTTATTAATATTCAATAAATTATGAAATATGGAAAAATTTATAATATGGCAATAAACAATTTTTTTTTAACAGTAACACAGTATCTGACTACATATATCTAACTATCCAATATTGTTGTAATACCCTAAGGTAATTTTATGATTCTACACAACAGAGAAAGTAATTAATACAAAATCAAATAAACATCTCACCACACCCGGACGTCAGACTAGGCAACTCTCCCGTGGATTTAGCTGGCAGTGGAACGCCGTTAGACTGATATATAGGCAAGTGATAGATTCAATAGGGGAGAATGTAGGAAGTTATAAGTTTAGAGGTTTAAAGTTTTAGGAAGTTTGAAAAGATGGAAGAGTAGTTATTTCAGCAGAGATCTTCTTCAGATGTCAGGTCTTTCCATGAGGTCTTTATGAGGGTTTTTCTTCTTTTCATGAGGTTTTTTTTTTTCTATGTTACAGCACATGGGCTTTTTATATCCACTAGTCCATTGTTCTAAGATACCTTCCCACCAGGCTTCCTGATTGGCTAGTTGAGAAATGTGTGTACATAAGCTATTTCTCACCTGCCCGCCAGGTGGCGGTCATGTATCACAGAACAATGTGAGTATTTGAGATGACTCATACCTTGGGTGGAATCTTCAGGTAATTTCAGGAATAAAATATACGGCTCTATCCAGATATAGCAGTGATCATACCTATGATATTCTAAATAGGGACCATGGAATATAGGTGTATATTCGGTTATTCCTCCTTGAAGTATCATCCTGTTTGTTTCCTGATAAGACATGTAACTAATGCTAGTTTATAATACATCTTACTTCCCATCATCTCAATACTCAAGTTAGTGATATATAGTTCCCATTGCTGAGTATTTAGTGGTGTTTAAAGTCTATGACATCTTATTTATAATCTGTTTTTGTAGTACATTTTTGTAATGATATACAGTGAACTTTTAAACTTAAATGTCCTGAATTTCACCCCTTGGTTTCAGCATCAACATTTCCTCTGTGTAGGGAAAAAATCTCTGTTTGCCTAGCCCTTGTATCGGACTCATGGTAAACAATTGTTAATGCTTTCACCCTTGGTGAACAATAGTAGATAGTAATAGTTTCAGAGGTTTGTTGGTTCATCACACTCTACAGGTTTTGGTTAAGCTTTCAAACAGTTGAGTTCCCGTCTCATTATTGTTGAAATGTTTACAAGTCAGAGTCCTATGTGTTTGACTTTCTGTAGATGCATTCTTCTCACTTCCATATACAAATAGTCCTTGTTGACAGTTTAAACAATCCCATTGTCTTGGAAAAGTCTTAATTCCCTGTTCTCTTCAGTTCTTTAACTAGAATTCTTGAAGGTTTAACCAAGACAAAATTAACTCTTAACATCCGGTTCTGCTGAGCTGTTTGCTATATAACATTATGTCTTGATAAAAGTCATATTTTTGACATGATTCCAAAAGCCCACAACAAAATCCCCCTTTGTTTTTTGGGGTACAGGCACGCGTAGAGGGGTGTCTGTATCGAAAAAACATGAGTGAGGCTTTTGGCTAGAGTGATTGTTCGTCTTCTCCGGTGAAGGGACTGAAATAATAAAAAAAAAATTTTCCGATAATAAAATGGCAGCGGTCATGCTGGTTGTTCCTCAACTTGACTCGGCGTCTTTAGATGGACACTTCCGATGACGATCCTGGTCTTGTGATGAGGCCGGCCTGGCCTGGCACATCCACCTTGGGGTCCATGGGTCCTCCGCACGACAGGTCTCTTAGACGGTCTCCTAGGCGGGTCTTTTCCTCTGGACTAGCCCTTGGTGGCCTGGGACATCAGGTTATCGTCTCCGGATCGATCTCTGGCATCTGGTCTTTCCCACAGGACATTATAGCTTCCTTCTAGGGTCCGGTCATTGACACCTCCGATCGCCGGTCTGGTCATAGTCTGGGCCTTTCTTTCTAAATTATTAATATGAACAGTTTGAGTAATGGATAACATAAAATTATATTACTGGATCCTGTAAGGCAAAAGATGAATTATATGTTTAAAGGAAATTTAATAATGATCTCAATATCTCCAGATAGGAATTGGTGGGTTAGTCTTCCAACAACTGCAATTGAGACTTCGGATGGCAAGCACGTAATTGGTTGATGTGCACCCATCTATCACTGATTTCACCATACCGGGTAACCTGCAATTTATATGCGACCGGAGAGATTTTATCAATGATAGAGAACGGACCTTTCCAAGATGGAAGGAATTTCCGTTCCTTGATCTGGTCTCTTGCAAAGTTGTATAGATAGACCTTGTCACCAATCTCATATTCCTTCTTGGAGGTTTTGAGATCATAGTATGTCTTAGCACTAGTTGCAGCTCTTTCCAAATTTCGCTGGGCAAAGGCAAAAGCATATTGCAGATGTTTACGTAAATCCTCTATGTACTGGTGTGTGGTGGTAGCATTGATCAAATTTTGATCTGTAGTGCGATACAATAAGTGCTGGGGCAGTACCATCCGTCTACCTGTCATCAGTTCAAAAGATGACATTTTTGTAACTGTATTCGGAGTAGCCCTCAACGCCATCAGGACCAGCGGGAGTTTGACATCCCAATCTTTACCTGTTTCCTTAACAAATTTCTTAAGGACATTAACGATGGTCTGATTGTATCGTTCTACACCACCACTAGAGGCTGGCCGATAGGCGATATGCAATTTCCTTTTAACCCCCAAAATTTTCCACAATTTGGCCATCACTTCGCTAGTGAAGTGCGATCCTCTATCAGACTCTATCCTCTGAGGTAAACCAAAACGGGAAAATACATGATTTATTAGCAATGCAGCACATGTCTCGGAGCTGTTATTTGGTGCTGGTATACATTCGACATACTTGGTGAATAAACATGTAACTGTTAACATATACCGATTTCCTCGTGAAGATTTTGTTACTGGCCCAATAAAATCCATCTGAAGGTCTGACCAAGGCATACATATCCCCCTCTTCTGGAGAGGTGCTCTGTGAGTTGGCTTGGTAGGTTGAAATTGGGGACATATTAGGCAACCTTGGCAGTACTCCTTCACATCACGTAACATATGAGGCCAGTAGGCATAATCCCGCAGGATCTCATACGTGATCTTCTCTCCACGATGACCGGAAGTGGGAGCATCATGGGCATGCTGTAGCATCAAACCTCTAAATTTAAGTGGGACGACCCATTGTTGTACGCCACCCTTTGAGGTTCGTATCAACAATCCCTGGTATAAAGAGAATTGGGATTTGGATTTCATTAAGATACGTAAATCCTCCTTCCCACTACATACTTCCTTATTTATGGGATTTTGGTTGGGATCTTCTATATGACTATAAAACAAGCCAATTATTGGGTCTTCTTTTTGGGCAGTAATTAAATCCTCACTAGGAGAATCGTGACTCCACTGTATTGCATTTGGATCACCAGCTGTTCTGGCCTGTTGCCTGGTGACAGCTTCAACCTGTACGGTACCTAAAAATTGATCAATGTCTAACAGTTCACCGGTGATTGCCCCTTCCTTGGCTAGAGAATCGGCCAGATCGTTCCCTTCTTTCTCGGCACCTAGAACCTTGGAGTGGCCTTTGGTCTTCTTGAAGTGCAGAGTGAGATCATTGGACCTTACCAGTTCATCAATGTGACAAAAGAGTTTACCATGTTTCACGGGTTTGTGATTACTCTTGTTCATGTTGTTTCGCTTCCACCTAGGAAAATACTCCACAAAACTATTCCTGACATAATTGGAATCGGTTATGATGGCACACTCTTTAATGTTGAACTCTATAGCCATCTCAACTGCTCTAAGAATTGCAGTAAGTTCAGCAACCTGACTGCTTTTTGGTCCAAGTTTGTATCCCACAGAAATTGGGATGACACCTTGGGTCCAAACGATTCCAATACCTGCCACTAGTTGGAGCTGTTCCCCATCCTTGTGATGAAAAGCACAACCATCCACATATACACACGGCAGCTGTTTACAGTATTCTTCATCGTAAACCTTGTAGGGAGAGAACAGTTGTTCTTCCAGAAAGTCAGTGTCCGGGGCCTCCATAGCAGGCGTAGTTGCGGAACAATCATGGAGCTCGGCTAGGCCCTGGGCTACTGGACTTTCCTTGTTCTGTTTGTACCGAATTTCAAGAGGCCACCCTTGCAAAGACAAAGTCCAAGCAGTGATGCGGCTATTAGACACATTTCCTCCCTTGATACGTTCACTCTTTAAATACTGTAAAGGCTGGTGTGCCGTTTCAACAATGATTCTCTCTCCCTGAATGTAACTGCGGAAATTCTGTAATGCCCACACGGTGGACAATAGAGCTTTTTCACAGTCACTGAACTTTACTTCAACCGGGGACAAAGTTTTACTGGCATAGGCAATCACCTTACTGACATCATCACGTTTCTGGTAAAGAACAGAACTCATACTTACCTGCGTAAACCCTGTCTCTAGATAGAAATTTTTACCCCCTTCGGGATATCCGAGACACGGCGCTTGTGTGAGACGTTCCTTTAATTCCTTCATGGCGTCCTCCTGTTTCTTACCCCACGACCATTCGACATCCTTCTTCAGTAGGTGAAGCAGTGGCTTGCTTATCTCGGCGTAATTGTCAATAAACTTACGCGAGTAGTTTACCATACCTAGGAATGATCTCAATTCTTTAAGGTTAGTAGGGACTTTACAGTTCAGAACCGCCTCAACTTTCTTCTTTTGTGGGTTCAAACCTTCAGCAGTAACCTCATGGCCTAGGAAGTTTACCTTCGTGCGACACCACTGGGCTTTTTGTAAGGACAGTTTAACTCCTGCTGCTTTTAATTGGCCCAGGACATGCCGAAGTTCTGTAATGTGTTTGGCCATATCAGTACTTTTGATCAGGATATCGTCCACATATGCCAACGTCCCCCTTTCGAAGGCGTCTGGCATGGCCTTGTGCATGAACACAGCAAATTCATGTCCGGAATTTATGAATCCGAAAGGCATTCGTACCCAACAATATTGTCGATTCCCAAAACTGAAGGCCAGTTTGTATTGGTCTTCCTCACTCACCTTTATGGTCCAATACCCCTGTGCACAATCCAAAGCTGTGAAAACTTGGGATCCTTGGAGCTGGGCGAGACACTGGTCTATGTATGGGACAGGCCATCCTGACATGTACACACGTTTGTTTAGCTGACGGAGATCAGCGCACAAACGCCATTGTCCATTGGGTTTTAAGATACCCAGGATCGGGTGGTTGTAGGAGCTGTGGATGGGCCTAATTATACCCCTTTCATGTAACTTCCTGATAATCTCAGCTAGAGATTCATAGGAAGCTAATGGTAACCTATACTGTCTTACGAATACTGGTGGGGCATCTGGATCTGTTTGGATCCTAGCGATGTGTAGGTCAGTAGTCCCACAATCGTAAGAATCCTTGGCAAAGATCTCTTGGAATTCAAGGAGAAGCTCTCGGAGCAATTGTCGGTCGAGATCACTGGCACACGCGTCGGCGAGGGCCACCATCTCTTCCACTAACTCCTTGAATCCAGGAAAGCTTTCCGGCTGACCTATCTCATATGCCTCTTCAAGTTTCGTGGTGAGGTCATTGGGTATGTGATGTGTGTGTGTGTTCTCCTGCCATCCAGGTTCTTTGGGGTACTCTTGTTCTTTGATTGGGTGATCAAAGACAATTGATGTCTCTTCGATTCGACAGGTGCCATCTTTAGAATCGAATGGATAAATGGACTCTATGGTGAAAATACCCTCTGGTAATGAATGGAATGTTTGTTCAATTAATTGTTCCTCCGACAAATATTCATCGGGGATGAGTCCAATCACCTGGTTAGTAACCCCAAAGGTATAATATTCAGTCTCTACCGCTAGACCAATAAGGGTCTCTTTGGGTAAGACGATGTCCTGATTGGACAGATTATGTACGTAAATGTACATCGGGGATTGATGTGTGTTGACTAAGGGCGTGTGTGTAATGTTCAGTCCCTCCCCCTGCATTTTATGGGAGAGGCATACTAATGCATCTGACCCCTTCAGTCTATGTCCCTTTTTAACTTGGATGGGGAGTATGAAGTTATTTATGCCCTTAGGAATTGTAATCCTCTGGGCTACCTGGACTTCAACAGCATAAGGCATCTGTTGCTGGGATTTTAAAGCTAAGTCCAGATTTTGGTATTTTTCGGGGTCCCCCTTTAGTCGACTCCATAAACAGTCATTAATTAGGTCGACTTGCATTGCAAAGCGATGTAATACATCGTTGCCAAAATAAATTTTGGTTTGGGGATTATCCAAGACTAGGAACACATGGGTGGCTGTTTTGTTTCCTACAGTGACGTTTAAGAGACACCTAGCCATTGAATTGTGATCATCAGAGTCATCAAGGGAGTCTGAAATCCAATGACGCTGAGGTGTGGAGAAACGGATCATTTCCATTTCGGTCAGGTGTTTTATCAACCCATGGCTTACAAAGCTGTGTTCCTGTCTCAAATCTAGTTTGGCATATTTTGACCTATTAAGACCATTTATCCGGATGGGGATAAACAAGTCGCTGTTAACCCTTTCAATACCTGTCAAGAATTGGGTGTGATCTCCCCCTTTTCTTGGTTTATCCTCCTGATGAAAAGATATCGTAAGGATGTCATCTTGGAGGGAAATATCTTTGATTTTATCTTGGGGAATTCTATAAATGTGTTCCTCATCTCTTCTGATAGGGTTACAGTCATCAGGTTTGATAACCGTTACATCAGGAAGTTGGCTGTTCCTGAAATGGATTTCTAATGATCCAGGCCTTTCTTCCACCAGGTGGCAGTGTTGTCGGGAATGGAGAGTTTTAAGTTTCCCATATTTAATTGGGGTATTTACCTGTGACCACAGGACTTGGTTCACACAGTCAACTATGGTGTTCAGCCTTTTTAGGAAGTCCATTCCAATTATCATGTGGTGCTGGGATATGCTGGCAATGATGATGGGGTGTCTCAGTTCCTTATTACCCAGTTTCAGTTTAAGCCAGGCGGTACCCATGACTTGTAAAGGGTCTCCACCTACACCAATCAATGAGCTGTCAAAACTTTTAAGTCTTGGCTTGGTGGGCATGACATTCGCCACTTTGTCAAAATGCTCCTGTGACATGATGGTTGCTTGGGATCCAGTGTCTATTAAGCCGACAATCGAAAGATCACTGGCATCCTGCACCTGCACCGTGGCATAATATCTCCCATCAGATTCAGTCAGCTCACACATGAAATTAGTGTGGTTGAAGATCTGTGGGCCCTTCAATAACATATGACTGGCTCTTATCTCACCGCATGTGGTGGACACATTACCCTTATCCTCCCTGGTGGGATTCTTGGACTGTCTCAAGACAGAAGCACAACTAGAAGTTGGTGCTCCGTCTGGCTTGTCAATCCCGACGACTTCCGATGCCGCGACTATATTAGGGGCAATAGATGGACACTGAAAAACAGGAGAATCATTAATAACCAACAACTGGTCCCCCTTTGCCTGAGAACTAGCTTCTCCATTAGTAGGCGTGTCAGGGACGGGGCACACATCTCCTGTCATTTGACTCAGTGTCCTCCCCTGTTGGTTTAAGGCTTGGTTGCCTGTTAATTCTGTGACCCTTGGTTGGTCACAGGAGCTGCTCCTAAAAAAGGATTGGATGGAAATTGAGTGACAAGCCTGTCCATTTGTTCAGCCATTTTGCTGACCTGTGCCTCTATTTGTCCAATACGCTCAGAGGAGTCATTCTGTTGATTCTCCCTTTTCCTATACTTGCGCTTGTATTTTGGACGAGACTGGTAATGAGACTCAGAGTCAGAACTACTGCTCTGGTCCCGACGCCATTGTTCTCTCTGAGGTTTTGGGGTCTCCCTGTTATTAAAGGGAACCTGGGGTACTGTATCCCCCCTTTGAGCTTGAGGGTGTTCTTGGCGTGGAGGAAATCTTTGGAAGTCGGAGTTTTTATTAAAATTGGGATTCTTATTGTAATTATGGGGCCTGTTGAAATTGGGGTTCCCATAAAAATTCCCATGTTGGTTTTGGCGAGGATAATAGAACCTCTGAGGATACCATTGCCTCCTTTGATTCTCATCACTGTACTGCCCTTTACCATACTTTTTATTCTTCTCACTTCCACTACCGTAGTTTCCTGGCTTTTGTCTATTCTTTCTCACCCACTGGTTTTGGGGTGCAAAGTTTTGGACCTCCTTCACTTGCTGGGCTTGAGGTACAAATCTAGGGGAACCATTGGTTTTACCCCCACGGACTACTTCCGCATATGATTTCTTCTCTGCCTGCAAATTTGGATTTGGAGGGGAGACGGTAGTGGCTGCTACTATCTTGGGGCTATTTTTGGGTTCTCTTTTTATCCCGCCCTCACTGGACTGTTGGATCGAGAATAAATAGTCACTCTCTCTCACCAACCAATCAAGAGAGCATCCCTTTCTGTAATCCTTTGCAAGTCCCAATTTTATGTAAGCAGGTAATGCTTCATAGAATAGTGTCTTGAATTCTGGCTGGTTAGGATTGGGATCCTTTTCAGCCAGGAAATAGGCATTTCTGAGGACAGCCAGAAATTCTGCAGGGCTTTGGTGAGGACCACACTTTAAATTGTAGGCCGCAGCCTTGGCAGAGGTTACAGTTTTATAAGGCCCAAATTCCATGTGGCACTTATGTTTAACCTCTCTCCAGGACTGATTGGAATAGGCCCTCAAGGTCTCAAAGAATTGCCGGTATTTCTCTTCAAACACCCATGGCAGCAATTCTATTTTGGTGTGGTCATCTCTAATGCCCAGAATCTCTAACGTCTGTTCATATGTTCTCATGTGTTCGGTGATCTCAAGGGACCCTTTCTTAGAAAACATAGGAACAGTGTCCTTCAGGAACTTAATAACCTTTGGGGTGTCATATCTCCTGAATGACCCCTGGGATTTCCCTTCCTGCCTATATGAAACCTCATATTTTTCTTCAGAGCGCTCTGGAGTGTATCTTGAAAGCCTAGGAGGTGACCTATATTCTGACCCTGACTCACTATCAGATACTTCGCTGTGATGCGGGTATCTCCGCTCATCAGCCTCTGGCTTGACTGGGTTAGTCCGTCTTTGGACCCCAGAATTTATTTGGGCCGTCAACCTTATAATCTGCTCCTCCAGAGTTTTCTGCTCAGATTTTATCAAGGTAAGTTCTGACTGGTCATGCTTATCCCCTGGGTGAACTTTAATTTTGACAGGAGATAACCTCTCTGATCTGAAGTACTTCACCTCATCTTTTAAGTCCTGATACTTCTCTTGAAGTTGTTTTAATTCCTGAAAGTTTCTTTCATATAGGTCCTGAGCACTTCGAAAGTCTCCGACCAATCTATCATAATGTTTCTCGGATTCGTCTAAACGAACACCGGCATGACCAAGCTTCCCTTTCAAAGACTCAATGTCCTGATTTTTGCTTTCTAACAAGAGGCGGGCCTCTGACAACTCTTCCCTTAGAATCCTGGTCTGCTGGGCAGCTCCAGCGGTCATGAACCATAACATGGGCCAAGCTTCTAGGAGAAGTCTGTCACGGCCTCTATCACTTTCTGCTCCAGCAAATGCCATTAAAAACCCAACAACCTGGCCCTTTTGGTTAAACAGGTCCTCAAAGGTGCCCATGGCCTGCTCTTTCTCTTCATCCACAAATTCATTATTACTATCCCCCAAATTCAATCTCTTGCGGAGATAATTTATTACTTCATTTTCAACATACTTCTGCCAAGCACCGGCAGCTTTCCGAGCTGGCTTCATAACTTCCTGCTCAATGCCTTGAGCCGCCATATTTTCCTCGTTATGCTTGGAAGAGGTGGATCCGTGATTACTGGATGCCATTTTGATACAAAATATATGTTTGATAACGTGTACAAATATACAATCACCAGTGCGTTTTGTGTTATGGTACGATTTCTATGGATCTCAGCAGTGCCTCCAAATTTATGTTGTGGTGGTTTATGTAAGGATATATATTATTTATAAAGGGCGTGTCCCTTTCCCTTAGATGAAATATTACAGTGCCTCCAGCCGTTAAAATACGGCAAATATTTAGTAAACCAATAATTTGGACACCTTGATAATTTGATCACCACTTATTATTATACCTTGAATTCTTTTAGCCAATATGATTTCGTACCATACACACAAAATTTGCCTTATAATAGATAAATATAAAAATTTATTTATGTACAAAAATTATATATATATTAACACAAAACACAAAAGACTGGTGATAAATGAATATTGGTACACACAATCAAAAATATATCCTACCAATGTAAGACACACTAATAATGTCTCTAACTAATTACATCAATTACAATTTTTAAATGATATGATATTTATTAAATTTATTAATAATTAATAATTTCGAATATCTCAAAGGTTATATTCTTACACGCCGTGGCCATAGGCCTGCAAGAAGTAAGCCCTTGATATATGATACTCTGGTTATTAATATTCAATAAATTATGAAATATGGAAAAATTTATAATATGGCAATAAACAATTTTTTTTTAACAGTAACACAGTATCTGACTACATATATCTAACTATCCAATATTGTTGTAATACCCTAAGGTAATTTTATGATTCTACACACAGAGAAAGTAATTAATACAAAATCAAATAAACATCTCACCACACCCGGACGTCAGACTAGGCAACTCTCCCGTGGATTTAGCTGGCAGTGGAACGCCGTTAGACTGATATATAGGCAAGTGATAGATTCAATAGGGGAGAATGTAGGAAGTTATAAGTTTAGAGGTTTAAAGTTTTAGGAAGTTTGAAAAGATGGAAGAGTAGTTATTTCAGCAGAGATCTTCTTCAGATGTCAGGTCTTTCCATGAGGTCTTTATGAGGGTTTTTCTTCTTTTCATGAGGTTTTTTTTTTTCTATGTTACAGCACATGGGCTTTTTATATCCACTAGTCCATTGTTCTAAGATACCTTCCCACCAGGCTTCCTGATTGGCTAGTTGAGAAATGTGTGTACATAAGCTATTTCTCACCTGCCCGCCAGGTGGCGGTCATGTATCACAGAACAATGTGAGTATTTGAGATGACTCATACCTTGGGTGGAATCTTCAGGTAATTTCAGGAATAAAATATACGGCTCTATCCAGATATAGCAGTGATCATACCTATGATATTCTAAATAGGGACCATGGAATATAGGTGTATATTCGGTTATTCCTCCTTGAAGTATCATCCTGTTTGTTTCCTGATAAGACATGTAACTAATGCTAGTTTATAATACATCTTACTTCCCATCATCTCAATACTCAAGTTAGTGATATATAGTTCCCATTGCTGAGTATTTAGTGGTGTTTAAAGTCTATGACATCTTATTTATAATCTGTTTTTGTAGTACATTTTTGTAATGATATACAGTGAACTTTTAAACTTAAATGTCCTGAATTTCACCCCTTGGTTTCAGCATCAACATTTCCTCTGTGTAGGGAAAAAATCTCTGTTTGCCTAGCCCTTGTATCGGACTCATGGTAAACAATTGTTAATGCTTTCACCCTTGGTGAACAATAGTAGATAGTAATAGTTTCAGAGGTTTGTTGGTTCATCACACTCTACAGGTTTTGGTTAAGCTTTCAAACAGTTGAGTTCCCGTCTCATTATTGTTGAAATGTTTACAAGTCAGAGTCCTATGTGTTTGACTTTCTGTAGATGCATTCTTCTCACTTCCATATACAAATAGTCCTTGTTGACAGTTTAAACAATCCCATTGTCTTGGAAAAGTCTTAATTCCCTGTTCTCTTCAGTTCTTTAACTAGAATTCTTGAAGGTTTAACCAAGACAAAATTAACTCTTAACATCCGGTTCTGCTGAGCTGTTTGCTATATAACATTATGTCTTGATAAAAGTCATATTTTTGACATGATTCCAAAAGCCCACAACACCAGCAGACCATGACTCTAAGGGAAGAGTTGTCAGAGGCCCGCCTCTTGTTAGAAAGCAAAAATCAGGACATTGAGTCTTTGAAAGGGAAGCTTGGTCATGCCGGTGTTCGTTTAGACGAATCCGAGAAACATTATGATAGATTGGTCGGAGACTTTCGAAGTGCTCAGGACCTATATGAAAGAAACTTTCAGGAATTAAAACAACTTCAAAAGAAGTATCAGGACTTAAAAGATGAGGTGGAGTACTTCAGATCAGAGAGGTTATCTCCTGTTAAAATTAAAGTTCACCCAGGGGATAAGCATGACCAGTCAGAACTTACCTTGATAAAATCTGAGCAGAAAACTCTGGAGGAGCAGATTATAAGGTTGACGGCCCAAATAAATTCTGGGGTCCAAAGACGGACCAACCCAGTCAAGCCAGAGGCTGATGAGCGGAGATACCCGCATCACAGCGAAGTATCTGATAGTGAGTCAGGGTCAGAATATAGGTCACCTCCTAGGCTTTCAAGATACACTCCAGAGCGCTCTGAAGAAAAATATGAGGTTTCATATAGGCAGGAAGGGAAATCCCAGGGGTCATTCAGGAGATATGACACCCCAAAGGTTATTAAGTTCCTGAAGGACACTGTTCCTATGTTTTCTAAGAAAGGGTCCCTTGAGATCACCGAACACATGAGAACATATGAACAGACGTTAGAGATTCTGGGCATTAGAGATGACCACACCAAAATAGAATTGCTGCCATGGGTGTTTGAAGAGAAATACCGGCAATTCTTTGAGACTTTGAGGGCCTATTCCAGTCAGTCCTGGAGAGAGGTTAAACATAAGTGCCACATGGAATTTGGGCCTTATAAAACTGTAACCTCTGCCAAGGCTGCGGCCTACAATTTAAAGTGTGGTCCTCACCAAAGCCCTGCAGAATTTCTGGCTGTCCTCAGAAATGCCTATTTCCTGGCTGAAAAGGATCCCAATCCTAACCAGCCAGAATTCAAGACACTATTCTATGAAGCATTACCTGCTTACATAAAATTGGGACTTGCAAAGGATTACAGAAAGGGATGCTCTCTTGATTGGTTGGTGAGGGAGAGTGACTATTTATTCTCGATCCAACAGTCCAGTGAGGGCGGGATAAAAAGAGAACCTAAAAATAGCCCCAAGATGGTAGCAGCCACTACCGTTTCCCCTCCAAATCCAAATTTGCAGGCAGAAAAAAAATCATATGCGGAAGTAGTCCGTGGGGGTAAAACCAATGGTTCCCCTAGATTTGTACCTCAAGCCCAGCAAGTGAAGGAGGTCCATAACTTTGCACCCCAAAACCAGTGGGTGAGAAAGGATAGACAAAAGCCAGGGAACTACGGTAGTGGAAGTGAGAAGAATAAAAAGTATGGTAAGGGTCAGTACAGTGATGAGAATCAAAGGAGGCAATGGTATCCTCAGAGGTTCTATTATCCTCGCCAAAACCAACATGGGAATTTTTATGGGAACCCCAATTTCAATAGGAACCATAATTATAATAAGAATCCCAATTTTAATAAAAACTCCGACTTCCAAAGATTTCCTCCACGCCAAGAACACCCTCAGGCTCAAAGGGGGGATACAGTACCCCAGGCTCCCTTTAATAACAGGGAGACCCCAAAACCTCAGAGAGAACAATGGCGTCGGGACCAGAGCAGTAGTTCTGACTCTGAGTCTCATTACCAGTCTCGTCCAAAATACAAGCGCAAGTATAGGAAAAGGGAGAATCAACAGAATGACTCCTCTGAGCGTATTGGACAAATAGAGGCACAGGTCAGCAAAATGGCTGAACAAATGGACAGGCTTGTCACTCAATTTCCATCCAATCCTTTTTTAGGAGCAGCTCCTGTGACCAACCAAGGGTCACAGAATTAACAGGCAACCCAGCCTTAAACCAACAGGGGAGGACACTGAGTCAAATGACAGGAGATGTGTGCCCCGTCCCTGACACGCCTACTAATAGAGAATCTAGTTCTCAGGCAAAGGGGGACCAGTTGTTGGTTATTAATGATTCTCCTGCTTTTCAGTGTCCATCTATTGCCCCTAATATAGTCGCGGCATCGGAAGTCATCAGGATTGACAAGCCAGACGGAGCACCAACTTCTAGTTGTGCTTCTGTCTTGAGACAGTCCAAGAATCCCACCAGGGAGGATAAGGGTGATGTGTCCACCACATGCGGTGAGATAAGAGCTAGTCATAGGTTATTGAAGGGCCCACAGATCTTCAACCACACTAATTTCATGTGTGAGCTGACTGAATCTGATGGGAGATATTATGCCACGGTGCAGGTGCAGGATGCCAGTGATCTTTCGATTGTCGGCTTAATAGACACTGGATCCCAAGCAACCATCATGTCACAGGAACATTTTGACAAAGTGGCTAATGTCATGCCCACCAAGCCGAGACTTAAAAGCTTTGACAGCTCATTGATTGGTGTAGGTGGAGACCCGTTACAAGTCACGGGTACCGCCTGGCTTAAACTGAAACTGGGTAATAAGGAACTGAGACACCCCATCATCATTGCCAGCATCTCCCGGCACCACATGATAATTGGGATGGACTTCCTAAAAAGGCTGAACACCATAGTTGACTGTGTGAACCAAGTACTATGGTCACAGGTAAATACCCCGATTAAATATGGGAAACTTAAAACTCCCCATTCCCGACAACACTGCCACCTGGTGGAAGAAAGGCCTGGATCATTAGAAATCCATTTCAGGAACAGCCAACTTCCTGATGTAACGGTTATCAAACCTGATGACCATAACCCTATCAGAAGAGATGAGGAACACATTTTTAGAATTCCCCAAGATAAAATAAAAGATATTTCCCTCCAAGATGACATCCTTACGATATCTTTTCATCAGGAGGATAAACCAAGAAAAGGGGGAGATCATACCCAATTCTTGACAGGTATTGAAAGGGTTAACAGCGACTTGTTTATCCCCATCCGGATAAATGGTCTTAATAGGTCAAAATATGCCAAACTAGATTTGAGACAGGAACACAGCTTTGTAAGCCATGGGCTGATAAAACACCTAACCGAAATGGAAATGATCCGTTTCTCCACACCTCAGCGTCATTGGATTTCAGATTCCCTTGATGACTCTGATGATCACAATTCAATGGCTAGGTGTCTCTTAAACGTCACTGTAGGAAACAAAACAGCCACCCATGTGTTCCTAGTCTTGGATAATCCCCAAACGAAAATTTATTTTGGCAACGATATATTACATCGCTTTGCAACGCAAGTCGACCTAATTAATGACTGTTTATGGAGTCGACTAAAGGGGGACCCCGAAAAATACCAAAATCTGGACTTAGCTTTAAAATCCCAGCAACAGATGCCTTATGCTGTTGAAGTCCAGGTAGCCCAAAAGATTACAATTCCTAAGGGCATTAATAACTTCATACTCCCCATCCAAGTTAAAAAGGGACATAGACTGAAGGGGTCAGATGCATTAGTATGCTTCTCCCATAAAATGCAGGGGGAGGGACTGAACATTACACACACGCCCCTAGTCAACACACATCAATCCCCGATGTACATTTACGTACATAATCTGTCCAATCAGGACATCGTCTTACCCAAAGAGACCCTTATTGGTCTAGCGGTAGAGACTGAATATTACACCTTTGGGGTCACTAACCAGGTGATTGGACTCATCCCCGATGAATATTTGTCGGAGGAACAATTAATTGAACAAACATTCCATTCATTACCAGAGGGTATTTTCACCATAGAGTCCATTTATCCATTCGATTCTAAAGATGGCACCTGTCGAGTCGAAGAGACATCAATTGTCTTTGATCACCCAATCAAAGAACAAGAGTACCCCAAAGAACCTGGATGGCAGGAGAACACACACACACATCACATACCCAATGACCTCACCACGAAACTTGAAGAGGCATATGAGATAGGTCAGCCGGAAAGCTTTCCTGGATTCAAGGAGTTAGTGGAAGAGATGGTGGCCCTCGCCGATGCATGTGCCAGTGATCTCGACCGACAATTGCTCCGAGAGCTTCTCCTTGAATTCCAAGAGATCTTTGCCAAGGATTCTTACGATTGTGGGACTACTGACCTACACATCGCTAGGATCCAAACAGATCCAGATGCCCCACCAGTATTCGTAAGACAGTATAGGTTACCATTAACTTCCTATGAATCTCTAGCTGAGATTATCAGGAAGTTACATGAAAGGGGTATAATTAGGCCCATCCACAGCTCCTACAACCACCCGATCCTGGGTATTTTAAAACCCAATGGACAATGGCGTTTGTGCGCTGACCTCCGTCAGCTGAACAAACGTGTGTACATGTCAGGATGGCCGGTCCCATACATAGACCAATGTCTCGCCCAGCTCCAAGGATCCCAAGTTTTCACAGCCTTGGATTGTGCACAGGGGTATTGGACCATAAAGGTGAGTGAAGAAGACCAATACAAACTGGCTTTCAGTTTTGGAAATCGACAATATTGTTGGGTGAGAATGCCTTTCGGATTCATAAATTCTGGACATGAATTTGCTGTGTTCATGCACAAGGCCATGCCAGACGCCTTCGAAAGGGGGACGTTGGCATATGTGGACGATATCCTGATCAAAAGTACTGATATGGCCAAACACATTACAGAACTTCGGCATGTCCTGGGCCAATTAAAAGCAGCAGGAGTTAAACTGTCCTTACAAAAAGCCCAGTGGTGTCGCACGAAGGTAAACTTCCTAGGCCATGAAGTTACTGCTGAAGGTTTGAACCCACAAAAGAAGAAAGTTGAGGCGGTTCTGAATTGTAAAGTCCCTACTAACCTTAAAGAATTGAGATCATTCCTAGGTATGGTAAACTACTCGCGTAAGTTTATTGATAATTACGCCGAGATAAGCAAGCCACTGCTTCACCTACTGAAGAAGGATGTCGAATGGTCGTGGGGTAAGAAACAGGAGGACGCCATGAAGGAATTAAAGGAACGTCTCACACAAGCTCCGTGTCTCGGATATCCCGAAGGGGGTAAAAATTTCTATCTAGAGACAGGGTTTACGCAGGTAAGTATGAGTTCTGTTCTTTACCAGAAACGTGATGATGTCAGTAAGGTGATTGCCTATGCCAGTAAAACTTTGTCCCCGGTTGAAGTAAAGTTCAGTGACTGTGAAAAAGCTCTATTGTCCACCGTGTGGGCATTACAGAATTTCCGCAGTTACATTCAGGGAGAGAGAATCATTGTTGAAACGGCACACCAGCCTTTACAGTATTTAAAGAGTGAACGTATCAAGGGAGGAAATGTGTCTAATAGCCGCATCACTGCTTGGACTTTGTCTTTGCAAGGGTGGCCTCTTGAAATTCGGTACAAACAGAACAAGGAAAGTCCAGTAGCCCAGGGCCTAGCCGAGCTCCATGATTGTTCCGCAACTACGCCTGCTATGGAGGGCCCGGACACTGACTTTCTGGAAGAACAACTGTTCTCTCCCTACAAGGTTTACGATGAAGAATACTGTAAACAGCTGCCGTGTGTATATGTGGATGGTTGTGCTTTTCATCACAAGGATGGGGAACAGCTCCAACTAGTGGCAGGTATTGGAATCGTTTGGACCCAAGGTGTCACCCCAATTTCTGTGGGATACAAACTTGGACCAAAAAGCAGTCAGGTTGCTGAACTTACTGCAATTCTTAGAGCAGTTGAGATGGCTATAGAGTTCAACATCAGAGAGTGTGCCATCATAACCGATTCCAATTATGTCAGGAATAGTTTTGTGGAGTATTTCCCTAGGTGGAAGCGAAACAACATGAACAAGAGTAATCACAAACCCGTGAAACATGGTAAGCTCTTTTGTCACATCGATGAACTGGTAAGGTCCAATGATCTCACCCTGCACTTCAAGAAGACCAAAGGCCACTCCAAGGTTCTAGGTGCCGAGAAAGAAGGGAACGATCTGGCCGATTCTCTAGCCAAGGAAGGGGCAATCACCGGTGAACTGTTAGACATTGACCAATTTTTAGGTACCGTACAGGTTGAAGCTGTCACCAGGCAACAGGCCAGAACAGCTGGTGATCCGAATGCATTACAGTGGAGTCACGATTCTCCTAGTGAGGATTTAATTACTGCCCAAAAAGAAGACCCAATAATTGGCTTGTTTTATAGTCATATAGAAGATCCCAACCAAAATCCCATAAATAAGGAAGTATGTAGTGGGAAGGAGGATTTACGTATCTTAATGAAATCCAAATCCCAATTCTCTTTATACCAGGGATTGTTGATACGAACCTCAAAGGGTGGCGTACAACAATGGGTCGTCCCACTTAAATTTAGAGGTTTGATGCTACAGCATGCCCATGATGCTCCCACTTCCGGTCATCGTGGAGAGAAGATCACATATGAGATCCTGCGGGATTATGCCTACTGGCCTCATATGTTACGTGATGTGAAGGAGTACTGCCAAGGTTGCCTAATATGTCCCCAATTTCAACCTACCAAGCCAACTCACAGAGCACCTCTCCAGAAGAGGGGGATATGTATGCCTTGGTCAGACCTTCAGATGGATTTTATTGGGCCAGTAACAAAATCTTCACGAGGAAATCGGTATATGTTAACAGTTACATGTTTATTCACCAAGTATGTCGAATGTATACCAGCACCAAATAACAGCTCCGAGACATGTGCTGCATTGCTAATAAATCATGTATTTTCTCGTTTTGGTTTACCTCAGAGGATAGAGTCTGATAGAGGATCGCACTTCACTAGCGAAGTGATGGCCAAATTGTGGAAAATTTTGGGGGTTAAAAGGAAATTGCATATCGCCTATCGGCCAGCCTCTAGTGGTGGTGTAGAACGATACAATCAGACCATCGTTAATGTCCTTAAGAAATTTGTTAAGGAAACAGGCAAAGATTGGGATGTCAAGCTCCCGCTGGTCCTGATGGCGTTGAGGGCTACTCCGAATACAGTTACAAAAATGTCATCTTTTGAACTGATGACAGGTAGACGGATGGTACTGCCCCAGCACTTATTGTATCGCACCACAGATCAAAATTTGATCAATGCTACCACCACACACCAGTACATAGAGGATTTACGTAAACATCTGCAATATGCTTTTGCCTTTGCCCAGCGAAATTTGGAAAGAGCTGCAACTAGTGCTAAGACATACTATGATCTCAAAACCTCCAAGAAGGAATATGAGATTGGTGACAAGGTCTATCTATACAACTTTGCAAGAGACCAGATCAAGGAACGGAAATTCCTTCCATCTTGGAAAGGTCCGTTCTCTATCATTGATAAAATCTCTCCGGTCGCATATAAATTGCAGGTTACCCGGTATGGTGAAATCAGTGATAGATGGGTGCACATCAACCAATTACGTGCTTGCCATCCGAAGTCTCAATTGCAGTTGTTGGAAGACTAACCCACCAATTCCTATCTGGAGATATTGAGATCATTATTAAATTTCCTTTAAACATATAATTCATCTTTTGCCTTACAGGATCCAGTAACATAATTTTATGTATATCCCATACTCAAACTGTTCATTTTAATAATTTAGAAAGGAAGGCCCAGACTATGACCAGACCGGCGATCGGAGGTGTCAATGACCGGACCCTAGAAGGAAGCTATAATGTCCTGTGGGAAAGACCAGATGCCAGAGATCGATCCGGAGACGATAACCTGATGTCCCAGGCCACCAAGGGCCAGTCCAGAGGAAAAGACCCGCCTAGGAGACCGTCTAAGAGACCTGTCGTGCGGAGGACCCATGGACCCCAAGGTGGATGTGCCAGGCCAGGCCGGCCTCATCACAAGACCAGGATCGTCATCGGAAGTGTCCATCTAAAGACGCCGAGTCAAGTTGAGGACCAACCAGCATCACCGCTGCCATTTTATTATCGAAATTTTTTTTTTGAATTTCATTCCCTTCACCAGAGAAGACGAACGATCACTCTAACCCAAAAGTCCCACTCATGTTTTTCGATACAGACACCCCTCTACGCGTGCCTATACCCCAAAAACAAAGGGGGATTTTGTTGTGGGCTTTTGAATCATGTCTCAAGAATATGACTTTTATCAAGACATAGTATTATATGGCAAACAGCTCAGCATAACCGGATGTTAAGAGTTAATTTTGTCTTGGTTGAACCACCAAGAATTCTAGTTAAAGAACTGGAGAGAATGGGTGAAGGGATTGTTTTTCTTTCCTCCTAGAGACAATACTATTTTAAAGTTCTACAGGTGATCAAACACCATTATTCAGACTTCAATAAGCAGGTAAACATATACAAGGTCTGGACAGGACAATAGAGGAACCAAACTGATTGTCTGAGAGCTTACCCAAACCTTGTAGAGTGTGATGAACCAACAGACCTCTGAAACTATTACCATATACTATTGTTCACCAAGGGTGAAAGCATTAACAATTGTTTACCATGAGCCCAATACAAGGGCCATGCAAATAGAGAGTTTTTTCCCTACACAGAGAAAAATGTTGATTCTGAAACAAAGGGGTGAAATTCAGGACATTTAAGTCTAAAAGTTCACTGTATATCATTACAAAAATGTATTACAAAAACAGATTATAAATAAGATGTCATAGACTTTAAACACCACTAAATACTCAGCAATGGGAACTATATATCACTAACTTGAGTATTGAGATGATGGGAAGTAAGATGTATTATAAACTAGCATTAGTTACATGTCTTATCAGGAAACAAACAGGATGGTACTTCAAGGAGGAATAACCGAATATACACCTATATTCCATGGTCCCTATTTAGAATAATATAGGTATCACTGCTATATCTGGAAAGAGCCGTATATTTTATTCCTGAAATTACCTGAAGATTCCACCCAAGGTATGAGTCATCTCAAATACTCACATTGTTCTGTGATACATGACCGCCACCTGGCGGGCAGGTGAGAAATAGCTTATGTACACACATTTCTCAACTAGCCAATCAGGAAGCCTGGTGGGAAGGTATCTTAGAACAATGGACTAGTGGATATAAAAGCCCATGTGCTTTAAGAAAAAGAGGAACCCTCATAAAGACCTCATGGAAAGACCTGACATCTGAAGAAGATCTCTGCTGAAATAACTACTCTTCCATCTTTTCAAACTTCCTAAAACTTTAAACCTCTAAACTTATAACTTCCTACATTCTCCCCTATTGAATCTATCACTTGCCTATATATCAGTCTAAAGGCGTTCCACTGCCAGCTAAATCCACGGGAGAGTTGCCTAGTCTGACGTCCGGGTGTGGTGAGATGTTTATTTGATTTTGTATTAATTACTTTCTCTGTTGTGTAGAATCATAAAATTACCCTAGTGTATTACAACAATATTGGGTAGTTAGATATATGTAGAAAGATACTGTGTTACTGTTAAAAATTGTTTATTGCCATATTATAAATTTTTCCATATTTCATAATTTATTGAATATTAATAACCAGAGTATCACATATCAAGGGCTTACTTCTTGCAATCCTATGGCCACGGCATGCGAGAATATAACCTTTGAGATATTCGAAATTATTAATTATTAATAAATTTAATAAATATCATATCATTTAAAATTTGTGATGGATGTAATTAGTTAGAGACATTATTAGTGTGTCTTACATTGGTAGGATATATTTTTGATTGTGTGTACCAATATTCATTTATCACCAGTCTTTTGCGTTTTGTGTTAATGTATATATAATTTTTGTACATAAATAAATTGTTATATTTATCTATTATAAGGCAAATTTTGTGTGTATGGTACGAAATCATATTGGCTAAAAGAATTCAAGGTATAATAATAAGTGGTGATCAAATTATCAAAGTGTCCAAATTATTGGTTTACTAAATATTTGCCGTATTTTAACGGCTGGAGGCACTGTAATATTTCATCTAAGGGAAAGGGACACGCCCTTTATAAATAATATATATCCTTACATAAACCACCACAACAGGCTCAGGTGAGTATAGAATGCATGCAGGTGAGCCTTTACAACCACTTTAAATGCTCTTCTCTGCACTGAAGTTTTGCAACACCCTTTTGTGAACTTGTGGGATGGGGTTTAGTGAGGCTTCTTCTTTAACAGTGACCAATCCCCTTTGAAGGCATGCTTTTGGGATTGGATCGCCCCTCTTCCTTTATATAGTTGTAGCACTCTCCTAGTTAGCTAGGGGGAGCTAGAGTCCTGATTGATAGAGAGGAGGGCTGATTAGCAGCCTGGGTGTTATAGGCAGAAGGTCAAACTGTGGTCTGGAGCTGAGAGGCTCTGCAGGCCAGCCCCTCTGGAATTTCCCCCTGCTCTAGGGTTTTAAAGGAAGGCCTAGAGGTAGTGGGTGCATCTGAGGAGTGGCTGGCTTGCACTCTTAAGGTATCTGAGGAAAGCTCAGAGTTTCACTGGCCCCCAGAGCAAGGACCACCTGTACAGCAGGGAAGAAGCAGACATGTTGGAGCCTGTTTAGCTGAGAGAGAGTTGGGGTGGAATACAGTGAGGAAGATGTGAGGCTGAAGGCAGGAGGCTCTGAGGAGGCCCAGTGGAATGGGCATACCTGCAGGCCTGGAGCTGGAAAGGAGGAAAGCTCAGAGTTTCACTGGTCCCCAGAGCAAGGACCACCTGTGCAGCAGGAAATGATTGGCCCAGCTAAAAGCAGCCACCAACCCATCAGCGGTACAGGAGAGGATCTGAGTGAGTAGACCTGCACCCCCTGGGCGGATAGGGGAAGGAGCACTCTGATGGGAAACCAGATTCACTGCCTTTTTGGGACCGTCTACTTTTACGGTAACAGACACCAGATCCCCTGTTCAGGGATAT